>NW_024870772.1:13202500-13797500 GCF_019054845.1 Dipodomys spectabilis
TTTTGGTAGTTAATTGAAGTCTCAAGGACTTTCCTGATAAGGCTAGCTTTGAACCTTGATCTGAGGATCAAGCCTCCCGAGTAGCTAGGAATATAGGTATAAGCCATCAATACCAGAGCCTATATACTTTTAATATGTTACTACTGCAGATCTGGTTGACATCTGTTCCTTAGTAGGCTATAAATACTCAGAGATCAACAATCATAATTATTCTAATTTCTCTTATATTACCCAATATCAACCCAGTAATAGCTATGGGTAGTTGTACAACAAAGTATTTCTTGTTTGAATTAAATATGTGCTTAAAGAAATATTTTGCTCTCTTTCTTCCTTTGCATATTTTCTATGAAGAAAACATTTTAATTTGTTCTTGAGGCAGAACACTTTCTCACTTGAAGTGGGAATATGACCATTTCTACAAAGAACAAATTGTACAAGATGGTTAATAGTGCATATGTAAATAATTTATGAATTAAAAGTATCTTTTGGGTATTCATTATTCAAGTCAGATATTTGCATTGTCTAATTCTCATTGATACTGTTTGATTTTTCTCTTTGTTCTTATTACTGATCTTCTATTATTCATTGCTAAAAAAGAGAAATGAGTTAGATATGTGCTAGGATTCAGAAGAATGTGCCCCACAGGCCCACAAGTAAAGGCTGGATCCCCAATATGATGTTAGTAGAAAGTGCTCTGGGTGTTTAAGAGACAAATTGGTAGGATGTCTGGAGAGAGGACACTGGGTCTGAATTCTTCAAAGTGATTGTGAGACTACTTCTACCTCTTTTTTTTGCTCAAGGATGGTGCTCTACCACTTGAACCACACTTCATCTTAGGGCTTTTTGCTCTTAGAGGTGAGTCTAAGGCTTTGTCTGCCTGGGCTGGCTTTGAATGTTGATCCTCAGATCTAGGTCTCCAGAATGCTAGGATTACAGGTGTGAGCCCCTGTACCTAGCTCCATTCCTACTTCTCTCTTTTTTTCTTTTTTGTCAGTCATGGGCCTTGAACTCTGGGCCTGAGTGCTGTCCCTCAGCTGTTTAGCTCAAGACTAGTGCTCTACCACTGGAGACACAGCACCACTTCTAGTTTTCTGGTGGTTTATTGGAGATAAAAGTCTCATAGACTTTCTTGCTAGGGCTGGCTTTGAACCATGATCCTCAATCTCAGCCTCCTGAGTAGCTAGGATTACATGAGTGAGCCACTGACGCCCAGCTCCTACTTCTCTCTTGAACCCACTCCACTAAATAAGGTGAATTGGTTTCCATCAGCCTATGGAATATTTTCTCCTTGGAGTCATTAATGGGCCCTGTGTTGCCTTTGCCTAGGAGCAATTCTGCATTCATCTCACTGAAGCAGATGCCAGTAGGTCAGGACCTCTTTCTTGAAGCACTTTATTCATCTGGCTCTAGCATACTTCCTGGATATAATTTTTGGCATTATCCTTGTCTTCTTGACATCTAAATACTGTAGACCTCTTGAGCTCAGACTGTAGACTTCTTTTTTATTTTAACATACTCCTATAAAACTCTCACTCAGTCCTTGCAGCTTAGGTATATTTTACATCCTGTGAATCCTCAAGTTTCCATATTCATTCTTGACCTCTTTCCTGAATGAATGCTAAATATCCACTGGTCTATTTAGTATTCCAACATGGATGTTTAAATAGTATCTCTGGCTAACCTCTTTATAGTTCCTCTCCTTTTTATTCTTGCTTTGGTCTTTCCCATTTTAGAAAATAACACCTCCTTTCATGTAGAGGTTTAATCCAAACCCTTAAAAAATCATTCCTATTTCTCAGAACTCAGTCTCTATTAGAAGTTATGTTCCTTTTCATCGTCTCTTACCACTTTTAGCTATTTCCATAAGAGGTTGTCATATTTTAAGCTCTACCATCTCTTGCCTGCACGATTGCACTGGCCTCCATTTGCTTATCCAATATGTTCATTCAAGATTCCTCTCCCCACCTCTCTAGCCATAAAAGAAACGCAAATCATAACAACACTGAGATACCACCTTAACCCAGTTAGAATGGCTATAATCGAAAACTGTAATAACAACAGATGCTGGAGGAGATGTGGACAGAAGGAACCCCACTGCATTGTTGGTGGGAGTGTAAACTTGTTCAACCACTTTGGAAAGCAGTATGGAGGTTCCTCAAAAGACTCCATATAGAGCTCCCCTATGACCCAGCAATCCCACTTTTGGGCATTTACCTAAATGATCACAAACAAGACCACACTAAAGCTATCAGCACAACCATGTTTATTGCAGCATTATTTATCATAGCTAAGATATAGAACCAACCCAGATGCCCCTCAGTAGATGAATAGAACAAGAAAATGTGGTATATATACACAATGGAATTCTATGCCTCCATCAGAAAGACTGACATTGCCCCATTTAAGAAATGGAAAGACTTGGAAAAATTATATTAAGTGAAGTAAGCCAGGCCCAAAGAAACATAGGTCCCATTGTTTCCCTTATTTTCAATAACTAGTATATGTCTGAGACAAGCAGAAAAGGTCACATAAGTTGATGTTAGGTAAAATGAACCCCAAGATAAGGAGTCAAGGGATTTTCTTTCTTGCTACTGTTTCTACCATATTTATATTGTGATATTTTTGTTGCTTTGTATGCCCATGCCCCACAGTATAACCCCTGTTTTCACTGTGTTTGATGTTGGTATAATTTGGGGAGGGGAAGGGAAAAAACAAATTGTTTAAATAGGGATACAGGTGGACCCATTGCAACAATGAAATGTACAAGATGCTATGTACAACTTTGAGGGGGGGGGAGATGGGAAGGGATGGGAAGGGGAAACAAAGGAGAAGGCAGCAATGCTTGATAAGAAATGTACTTATTATCTTGCTCAGGTAATTGTAACCCCTCTGTACGGTATTTTCACAATAAAAAAGCTTATTAATAAAAAAAGAAAAAAAGATTCCTCTCCACAAAAAAGGCCAAGTGATCCTCCAAACATCACTGGAGCATAACAAATACTTCCCAATTCACAAATGTCCCCAGTCTTCCATCACAGTGGGAATAACATGCAAACTACTACTATGGCATATATTTCCTGCATGAGTTAGTTCCTAGTTCCTAGTTAGTACCATTTTAACCAAAATTATAAACTACTGATCATCAGTCTTGCTGATCTTGGTTTTGTTTTCTTTTTCTTTTTTTGAAAATTTCCAGAGTATCCCTGCCTAAAGATGTTTCATTTGCTCTGCTTGAAATTTTTTTCCTCGAAATATCCACATGGATTAATACCTCATCTTTCATTTCTCTATTATTACTCCTTGCCTTACTCAGCTTTCCATTGTTATAACAAATACCTGAAGTCATCAACTTATCAAGAGAAAAACTTTTATTTTCACAGAAAAATTTACAGGTTCCAGCTGATGAAAATGTGGTTCTGTTGCTTTAGGTGATACCACATTACACAAGAGATTGTGGTAGAACAAAACCACTCACCTCATGGCCAGGAAGAGAAATAAGGAGAAAATAAGGACCACAGTTCTGCTAGCCCCTTTGAATTCTCTTTTCTATTGTTTGATCAGGTATCACTATCTACTGACATGACCTCAGTGACCTAAAGACTCTCCACTAGCCTTATCTCCTAAAGTTTCTATTGCCTCCCAGTAGCTACCCGGGTGATCAAGACTTTAACAAGGGCCTTTGAAGAACACAAAGTCCAAATTGTAGTAGTTCTCAAAGGCTTTTCAAGCCCTAACTCTTTTTAAAAATATTTTTATTTTTTAAATTTTTATTGTGAAAGTACTATACAGAGGGGTTACAATTACATGGGCAAGATAATGAGTACATTTCTTACCAAGCATTGTAGTCTCCTCCTTTGTTTCCCCTTCCCATTGCTTCCCATCCTCCCCCCCCCCCCCCCGTCCGTCCCTCCTACCTAATCCCCCCAAAGTTGTAAAGTTTGTTTTTGACATTGTTGCAGTGGGTCCACTGTATCCCATTTAAGCAATTTGTTTTCCCCTTCCTCTCCACAAATTATACCAAACATCAAATACAGTGAAAGCAGGGGTTATACTGTGGGGGAGGGACATACAAAGCAACAAAGAAATAATCTTATAAATGTGTTAGAAACAATCGCATGAAAGAAAAAAAACATTTGAATACATATCTTAGGGGTCATTTCCCTAACATCAACTTATCTGACCTTTTCTGCTTGACTCAGACATATACTAGATATTGCAAATAAGGGAAACCATGGGACCTATGTTTCTTTGGGCCTGGATTACTTCACTTAATATAATTTTTTCCAAGCCTTTCCATTTCCTAACAAATGGGGCAATGTCATTCTTTCTGATGGAGGCATAGAATTCAGTTGTGTATATATACCACATTTTCTTGATCCGTTCATCTACTGAGGGGCATTTGGGTTGGTTCCATATCTTATAGTAAATAATGCTGCAATAAACATAGTTGTGCTGGTAGATTTAGTATGGTCTTGTTTGTGAACATTTGGGTAAATGCCCAAAAGTGGGGTTGCTGGGTCATAGGGAAGCTCTATGTGGAGTCTTTTGAGGAACCCCCATACTGCTTTCCAAAGTTCAACCCCTAACTCTTGCCAATCACTACCAGCTTATCTAGAACTATGTTCTTTGAAGCAATTGTTGCTGTCTGAGATTGTATTTCAATTTATTTGCATTAGGTGCTTCATGAGGATAGTCCTTACTGCCTACAATAGTGCTTTGCATCCTTTCTGTCAACAATAGTGCTCTGTATATGGTAGTATAAAACAAAAATACATTTAATTTTTTTGATGGTCCCTTTATGTTCCTCTTTTTATGGGAAAGGTAATGAAGACTCAGGGTAATCAAATGACTTTGTCAAGGTCACATAATAAATAAATGGTGCATTAGGGATTCTGAGACTGATTTGACAGTAAATTCTGACCTTCTACTCACTGTAACATAGGATTTCCATTTTTATACTGTACTCCTCTTCACTCAATATACAATTATTAGGCCAGGAATGGTGATATACAACTGCACTTTAATCACATCTCATGCAGGAAGCAGATATTGGAGGATCTCTGTTTGAGGCCAGTCTGAGCAAACAAGTGAGTAAGATTTTGTCTCAAGTTAGTGGAATGTAGAAATAAGAGGATCAAGGCCTGAGGCTAGCACTGGCAATAGTGACAGACCCAATCTGAAAAATATATAAAGGCAAAAAGGCTAGATGCATGGCTCAAGTGGTAGCATACTTAGTGAGTATAAGGCCCTTGAATTCAAACCTCAGTACTGCAAAACACAGCAAAACAAACACAGATTTGTTTTGAAAATTAAGGACCCCAGAATTTCCATAAACATTTTGTTAAAACATTAGGATAAAATGTGGACTCACGTGTCAGCATTTGCTGCTGTTGCAGGATTTTTAAACACCACAGACATATATACTCAACAGTTTATGTTTCAGCTTCCCTGAAGGAAGATTTAAAGAGAAGAAAACACCTTTCAAAACACATCGATGCAAAAGATTGTTAAAAAAAACAACAATCAATAGCATATCACTGACAATTGGATAAATGAACAGATGCTAAGAATTTCAGACCCTAAAGTGAAAGCAATAGAGTCAGATTACTTTTATCTCTTTGATTGCAAGTTCAAGTTTAGCACAGGCCTGAAGCCATGCTTAAACCTTAGCTGCTACAAAAGGAGCTATTGACCTCAGCATTAGAGAGGACCTAATGCAGTTATTGAAGTCAAGTTTTACTGAATTTTAACACAAAAAGATTTCTCTTAAAGGAGATCTGGCAATTGTGTTTTTAAGATTCTCCTAAGAAATGAAGGCCATTAGGGATGGTTATAATCCTACCTATGCCCTAGGCAGAGATTAGGGGATTGTGGTGTGAGCTCATACTAGTCATAAAAGTTCTTGAGACTTCATCTCAACCAATGTCTGGGTGTAGTGTTGTGTGTTTGTCATCCCACGCTATAGGGGAAGTGTAATGACTGGTACATTCATGCTATCCCAGTCACAAAAGGAGACACAACTAGGGGACTACAGTACAGGCTGGGCTGGACATAAAGCAAGAACTTATCTTGAAAATAACCAGTAGAAAAAGGGAATGACAGAATGGTATGGTTCAAGTGGTAGAAAGCCTGCTTAGCAAATGTGAAGCCCTAAATTCAAATTCCACTACTGTCAAGTTAAGAATGATACTTTTTTCCTTTATAAATTATACTTTATTCTCACTTTATCTACATTGAAGGACATATTTAAGTATAGAAGTTATACTTCATCTGGGATATATATATGATACATATGTACATATACATATGTATATATGTATGTATATGTATATATATGTATATATCAGTGTTTGGATGAAAGTTAAAGGAACAACCCTTTATCATTCTGGTGTTAGCCGAGAATTGGGCTTGTGAAGTTACCTGGATGGTTTTATATGTTTACACACTAAAATAATAATAATAGCATTTATGGAATCTTAGCTCTGTTATTACTACTCCTGTGACCCAGTCACATGACCTAATGTACAATACTTCTTTTCTGGGTATCAGTTTCTGAATGTGCACCTAGAATAATTCTAGCACCAGACTTATGAAATTTTGGTGAGAGGGTTGAAGAGAAAATGCTTAGTGTGTATTATAATCTGCTGTTGAGGAGATGCCAGGTGCTATAATATATGAAGGACCACTGAGCTGGAGTTTCTCTTCAGTACTGATGCTGGCACTGTTGACATTTTGACATTTTGGATCAGATGATTTTGTATTTTTTGTATATAATTTTTATACTGTGCAGAGGGGTCACAGTTACATGAGTAAGGTAATGAGTACATTTCCTATTGAGCATTGTTACCTCCTTTATTTTATCCCTACCATCCCTTCCTTCCCCATCTCTCCAACTCCTTCCCCCTCCCTCCCCGACCCTGCCTGAAGTTGTAAAGTTTGTTTTCAACATATAGTGTCCGGTTACATCTCATTGTTACAATGGATCAACCTGAATCCTTATTTCAGCATTTTGTATATTGTTAAGTGTTGTGCTGTGCATATAGGAGGTTTAGAAACATCCCCTGTCTTTACTCACTAGATGCTAGCTACACCTCCTCTTACCCCTTATTGCTGCTCTATAGCAAGAATACTATTTTGGTTATATTCAACCTTAAATTAGATTGTTCTTGCTAATATTTCTAGCTGATCAGAGGCTTCTATGCAAAATGCTAAGAAGGCTACTACTTCCTGATCTATCTCCATAGCCCATTTTCCTTCCTCTACAATTGGTTGCTGCTCTTCTCTTTTCTTCAAAGCATAGAACACCTTTCTATTAGGAAAACCTAATTGATGATCGAAGCTTCCCAATTCTCACCAAATATCATTTACACACTTGGCTTGACATTAAAGCCAAGGCTTCAGTTTTGAAAAGGCAACAGATACAACCTGCACTTCTAGTTCTTGTCTTTGAGAGTAGCATTGGACTGATGTTGTCTTCCCATTTATTATAAGCTTAATTAAGAACAGTGGATTAAAACAGCATTGCCTAAAGAATTCTTCATGCTTTGAGGACAAAGTAAAGAGAAACCAACCAAAATAAAGCCATAAATCTCTCTTTGCTTAATAATTAAGGACAGCCCCTAAATAACATGTGGTTATGTTGACTGTGGCTTGTGTTAGATTTCAAAAACTATTTACAGCTATTTACTCTTTTTTATTCTTCTTTTCTATTTTTTTAATTTTTGTATGTTTTTTATTGTAAAAATACTATACAGAGGGGTCAGTTACATGAACAAGGCAATGAGTACATTTCCTATGGAGCATTGTTGCTTCCTTCTTTGTTTTTCCCCTACCATCCCTTCCCTCCCACCTCCTAAGTTGATAAATAATATTGCAAAATTCCAAGTCGACATCTCTGGGCACTGAGATGCAGACTCTTCTATTTAGGTACCAACTGGGAATCTCTTCAATTTTATTTCAATATGTTTACCCAATATAGGGTAAGAAGACAATTTAGAATTTCTTTTTCTGTTTGGGTCACTACCCTCAACCCAATTGCTTAAAATAGACATGGGGGGTGTTCTATAGAATTGATCACTCTTTCACTTGTCTGTTCCCAATCAGTCACTATCTTTTTTTAAACAAAGCATGCTTTCCTCTTCCCCCCTTTTTTGTTTTTAATTGTGAAAATATCGTACAGAGGGGTTACAATTACATGAGCAAGGTAATGAGTACATTACTTATAAAGCATTGTTACCTCCTCTTTTTTCCCCCTTACCGTCCCTTTCCATCTTGCCCCCCTCCCTGCCAAAGTTGTAAAGTTCATTTTTCGACGTAATGTCTTGTGCATCTCATTGTTGCAGTGGGTCCACCTGTATCCCTATTTAAACAATTTGTTTTTTCCCTTATGCCAACATCAAATACAGTGAAAACAGGGGTTATACTGTGGGGGAGGGACATACAAAGCAACAAAGAAATCATCTTATAAATATGTTAGAAACAATAGCAAGAAAAAAAAACCATTTGAGTCCTTATCTTCAGGTTCATTTCGACTAATATCAACTTATCTGACCTTTTCTGCTTGTCTCAGACATATACTAGTTATTGCAAATAAGGGAAACCATGGGACCTATGTTTCTTTGGGCCTGGCTTACTTCACTTAATATAATTTTTTCCAAGTTTTTCCATTTCCTAACAAATGGGGCAATGTCATTCTTTTTGATGGAGGCATAGAATTCCATTGTGTATATATACCACATTTTCTTGTTCTGTTCATCTACTGAGGGGCATCTGGGTTGGCTCCATATCTTAGCTATGGTAAATAATGCTGCGGTAAACATAGTTGTGCTGGTAGCTTTAGTATGGTTTTGTTTGTGATCATTCAGGTCAATGCCCAAAAGTGGGATTTCTGGGTCACAGGGGAGCTCTATGTGGAGTCTTTTGAGAAATCTCCATACTACTTTCCAAAGTGGTTGAACAAGTTTACACTCCTACCTCTCCATATTTACAGTCACTTTCATCATCCCTCAGAAGTGTTGGCATCACCTCTCAAAAGGTCATTAAGATAGGATAATGACAATGTGTTAACATTGACTATAAAATCTTCATTGACTTGGTCTCTGCCCATGTTTCTGTTCCTTTCTGTTTGTACAACCAATCTAATGGCTGATATTCAAGCCACATTTATCAGCAACTGAACTACTACTAATAGTATCATTACCTAATAGAGTATACCTAGTAGAGTGGTTTCTACTTCCCTTCCTTACTTATCCACGGAATACATTTTCCTTAATTATCTCATCCCGAGAGTGATTGGTAAATCTAATTGTTCTTTCTCCAATAACGTCTTACCAAAGTCTTCCAATAAAGTTATTCTTGATGTCCTTGTATAATTATCTATGTTACAATATAACCATTGGATCCTCTAATACTAATTTTACTTTTATATATACTCTTTATTTACTCAGTCAACTATTTGGGACAAAAGCATAACAAATATTTCCTAAATGTTTTGTAAGGGAATGACTATTCTCTATTACCACTGCACTGATAGTGCTGTAAATCACAAAAAAAGGCTTTTTATAAGACAATCTCCCAAAATTAAACTTTTATGTGAGTTATTCCTGACTCATAAATTAGGCAGAATCTATTACTTCTATTCACATAAGTATCCTTGATAGAGAATTGGATGTTTTCTTTGCTTATGCCAGAGACTTTTGCTTGTTGAACTAGATGTCAGAGCAACTTTTTGTTCAATAGTGCATATGTGTGGCCAGTGAACTTAGATTTTTGGATAGCAAAATAAGAGGCTGGAGACCATGCCAGAATTCTTGACTAAATCTCTTGCCTCACCTTGCTTGCTCTTGATAATACCTTCTAGTATTATCTCTTAGCAAAAAAAAAAAAAAGATGAGTACATTCCAACAACAAATGCACATGAAGGTTTTAAAAATGATATTAAATATGTCACTTTTCAGCCATAGGTATAAAAAAAATAAAGCTGCAGAGCAGATATACAGAAGATAGTTTTCATATTATAAAAGGGTTGTTGCAAAATTTAGTTACACATTAAGCTTTCTGTGATTTAAATACCAAGTGAGTAAAAAATATTTTATTCAACTTTTCAGGAACAGATTGTCAATATTAGAAAACACCTGTTCTGGGGAGTCATAAATATACATGTACTTTACTCGTGTTACAAGAACCACTAAATTCTTATATGAATTGTTGCTGTCTGAATATGATCTCTTTTAATGTTGATTAAGTATGGCTATATTTATGATATTTGTTATCTCTTTGTATAGGTACTCTCTACATATAAAAAGTAACATGTCTTTAAAATATTATTAGTGATTGAAGCTTCTCAATTTTCACCAAGTATCACTGGACATTAAAGCAAAGGTTTCAGTTTTGAAACAGGCAACAGAGACAACATGGACTTGTAGTTTCTTGTCTTTGAGAGTAGCATCAGACTGAAGTTCCTTCACATTTATTATAAGCTTAATTAAGAAGAATGAATTCAGAATATATTGGTATAGTAATAGACATTATGTGGTATACACATAGTAGTTGAGTGTATCACTTAATATGTTATTATAAAATAACACTGTTGGAGATTTGGGATCTTATGATTAGCCAGTTTTAGCCCCAAACTCAAGGAGTTTCATGATTATTTCCTTTGTCAAAAATCTTTCTCGCTAAGGGTGAAAGACGTCTACACAGCAGTAAATGGTGGCATAAGGATGTCAGACTTGACTGGGGTAGATCAATAAGCCATTATCCTTCTCATTTGTACCCATTTTTAATGATCAGTAGTTTTGTGACACTTTCCATCTATAGGAGGGAGAGAGTTACTGTTTATCCATTTCTTGCTGTAGACATTAGCATTTAACAAGCTCACTTCTGTACTTCCTGGTGCCTGTAGTAGGTCACACTGGCTTGAAGGAAGGCAGGTGTCGCTTGGGGTAGGCCAGACCATTTCTATGTCCCAGACAGTAGTGGTTAAAAGGATCTCACCGTATTAGCATCAATATGAACTGAATGCAGCTACTGCATTCAGCCTCAAGTCTACCAAGGGAAGCTTGGTACTGTTAGCAGAACCCACACACATTACCCATTTCAAAAAAACAAAAACAAAAACAGAAGGATTAGCCTCTGGCAGATGAACAAAGACGTCATTAGCCTTTCCCTTTCCACCCTCCCATCAACTAACACTGTTGCCCTCACTATTTTGAATCAACGTGAGTAAACCAATGTGGTATGGTTTTCTTTTTACAGATGTCTGCTGGTTGCAAAACAACTTGTGCTTATTCATTAAAACAATTACTTTGATTTTCAATCATGTACATTCTCTGAGATCTACTAATATTAGTAATATTTTGTGTGTGTGTGAGAAAGAAGGAGGAGAAGAAAATTACCATATTCTTTTCGGTGTGAAAGTTCTCTCTGTTCTTAGTAGGGAAATTAAGCTCTCAGAGCAAATGTGACCCCAAAGAGCTGTTCGTAACAGAAAAAAAATATATTCTTGCATTACTATTTATTGAAATTTTCAAAAAGTAGCTCTGATTGTCAGAGCTTTGCATAATAAATGTTAAGTAGTTCTCTTCTTTACTTCTTGTGAATCTCATGGTTCTTTGTACTTTTAGTGTCAGATTAGGATAATATCTGATCAATTTGCTCGTTATTGATGGTCTAGAATACATTCCAGTATGATTTCTTCCTGCTTTGAAGAATGAATAAGTATTTGGGAATGATTATAAGTATTCTTTCAATTTGTGACTGCACAATGATAGAATACAGAGTTGGAAATTGAAAGCTGGTTATTTGTCTTAGTTTAGTTGAAAAGAATGAAAAGGGGAAGATCTCATGAATTGAACTTAGTTTTTAGAATGAATTAGCTTCTTGTTGAGTTTACAAATTAAAGCTAGATTGGATATACACTTTTCAAGGAAACATTAGTCTTACTTCAGGAAAATAGTTGCATATTCAATTTTCCCTAGTGAAAATAGAGTTCTGCTTTGCTTTTTCATCATTTAAAAAACAATACCACTGGAATCACGTTCTTTGCCCCCCAAGGAAATAGTTTTATCATTAAATTCAGGAAGTGGATAAATGCTGATGTAACACAAACAGATTCCATTGTATATAAATAAGCCAATTTAAAGTAATTTACTAAAAGGAAGGCTCTATTGCTTTCTTAATTTTTTTTCCTGAACATTGTGTTTCATTGTAACATGGACTTGGCCTATGTGTTTTAATGTTCCTTTTCTTTTTTACATCCCCCTCTGGGGTTTCAGTCCACTAAATTCAAAAATCATTGCCTTTCAGTAATTTATTGGTACTTAAAAACAGATACCAACATTTTACAAATTGCAGTTGTAGTCTGTATAAGGTAATGATCAATAAATAAAGGAGAAAAAACAACAGCTAAAGCTAGATTGTGATAAAAGGGGCAAAAAGAAGCTTACTACATTCTTTCTTAACAAACAAAAAGGCATAATTGGAAAAATTCATTTTTATGTTTCCTTACATTAGATGGGACCGCCGAGTGAAACATTCACTGATGAATTACTCCTGTAATCTGTGTAGGAAAAACAGCTACTGGCAAATTAAAGAGTCCTGGAATGGAGCCATGAGAACTAAATGGCTAAAAATGAAAACAGGCAAACATTCGAGTGTATTCTACAGAATGCAGATCTTTCAACACCTCCCCCTTTCCACTGGCTAATTCATCGTCATGGAAACTGAATTTATCAAAATGTTCTTGCTCACTCCTGGTGACCCAGGGAGGAGACTTAGAGAGCTGGGGAAAGGTAACTCAGGCTGAAACAATTTTTACAAACTATATGCTGCACTTTATAAATTGGTGAATTTTGAATGGTACCATTGTATCAGTTGAATGGGATTCCAAGTCTAAAGGGTTTATTTATTTATTTATTTTTGCTGTTTTTAAATACGCCAGGTGGAGAATCTAGAAATCCCTGCTAGTAATTGAGCATGTGCACCTAGCCCCATAGAAAGTGACTGACTTTAGGTTTTAACTCACCTTTTCCCCTCACTTTGTTTTCTTTTCCCCTCTTGTCTAAAGGATGTGCAAATCTTGAATTTAGTAGCATCTCTTTGGTTCATTCATAGGCTTCAGCAGCTATCTTTGCCTATACTGTAGCTCACAGATACAAAAGGAAAAAAAATCCTCTATTCCTCATTGCGACCAATTCTTCTTATCTGAAGTAGAAGTGAGGTATTGGTAGTCAGAGCCTGACAAACCTGGACACCTTTAAACTGACACCCATGTCAGATGACCATTAATCCGACAGTGGAGTAGCTTCTTGAATTCAGGAAAGTGACTTTAGGATTCCCTAAAGAAAAAGTGCCATTTCACTGTTGGAAAAAAAGATAGACATCATTCATATAGCTGCCAAATTCAGGGAAGGTTGGTTTATTTTATTTTATTTTTTTACTTTACTATGTTTGCAATTAGTGACTTGTTGTCATGGAAACCATGCTTCAGATGATTCTTGAACTTAAATGGCTGAATGCGATCAGACAGAAGCAACCTCCCACCCTTCTTTTTAGGCTTGCTAGTCAAAGTGTCTTTGGTGATTCTGATAACAGAATCACATAAAACATCTCTCAACATGCAAAATAACAGCATAGGGCAACATCAATTAAAGCTGAGTATTCAATAATTCATTCTTTAATTAAGGCTCTTTCCTCTTTTCCCGAAGCTGTAACCTTTCAAGTGTTAAAACAGACATAAGAACTAAATCATTTAGCAAAAGAAATCTCCTCTCATTAGCAGTTTTGTGATACACTAATGAAGAAGAACAAGATTTGAAATTCCTTTTTTGTTTCTAATATTTTAATACAGGAAAGAAAATGAAAGGGTTCCATTCAGAAAATCTATTTAAGGTGAAATAACTATGGTTGGAGGCTGTAGCTTTTGTGTGTTTCTTTCCTCTCAGAGTGAGTGAAGGTTGAGGTTTATCACAGAAACAATATAACCCATTCCTAGTTCCTGACAGGCAAAAATAATTACTCTGTATGAAGGCTGCAGGCAGGGCCTGTGTGTGCATATGTGACTATTGTGTGTTGGAGCTGAGAAATGTAAACCTTCAACAATCAGGGCAGCTCATCTTTTAAAAAGGAAAAAAAAATCAAACATTCAGACACTGTGAATTTATTTGCTGACTTCTGTTCGAATACAGAATTTTCTTCTCTTCAGAATTGCTATTATGCAGAGTGCATACTTTGCTCAGTATGTGTATGGGTGTGGGAAGAGAGTTGTTTTATTCTCCATGTCCATACCTTTCTTAATGCTAAAATTTGATGACAAGGGCACTTAAAGAAAGTAAGTATGTAAGCAAGCCTGGTCCATTTTAAGATTGTAATTTAGGAAGTATTTAAAAAAATATGTATTGTTTACTAGTAAAAATGTGTTTCAAATTAAGAGTATAAGTTTATAACACATTTTTTGTCACTGAGATAAAAGGAAACATTTGCATTATGAGATTATCTATCTGACACTATCTATTTATCTATCTATCATCTATATTTCTGCATTCCATATATCATAAAGGAGCATAAAAATGTACCTTGGGTGTGCAAATATAAGTGAAATAATTTGATTGACAGTCATAGTCTCCTACATAGCCTGTTTTGCAAGTACACTTTATTTCTTAGGTTAGATAAATCATCTCTCCTCTGTAGGACTTTGTTTCTTCATCTTTAAAATGGGAAAATTGTCTGACCATTTTAAGTTCTGAAGGACATTTACATAGCTCATTCCAATCTTGAGGCACTCAAAACACATTTTGGTGGCTGAATAAATGGAACAGCAGTGTTAGATTTGTTTTATAAGACCAAGTGTTATAGAGGAAATGTTTGCTTCTTGTTCGATAAAAATTTATCCTGTGAAATAGATAAAAATGAAATGCATTTTTCATAGTGGTGTAGCAGTCAGGTTCTTAAGGTATGTGGAACATAGAAGACTAGGAAACTGGAGACACTGCACAACTACTCAGTTTAGTCTTAAAATTTTTTTTTCTAGTAGGAAGTACACGGTATTGCCCCCTTTCTTGCCAAGAAACAGTATGCATAGTGGACAAAGAAAAGATGTGTGGTTCACTTCTTTTGATTCTGAGGCCAGAGAGAGTCAAATGAAAACAGGATTCGTACCTTTTCTCTCATAGCCCATATTCAGAGGTAGAGCAAAGCACTCCACTCCTCCCGGAAGCAAGGTGCCCATGAAGGTCAAACACAGTGGAGAACTACAAAGCAAGATTCTGTACCAGTGCCTCTTCCCCACTGCAATGTCTTATGCATGACAGAGGAGAAGTTAGCTTAATATGACCCTTTGCAAACTAGTGAAGGGGAAGCACATTTGTATTTCACTTGAATCCAAGCGAAAAGTAAGCACAATAGAATACTCTGCTTTCTTCCTACATTGATTTTTATCTGTTTCAGGAAATTAGCAGCCTCAACTGAAATCAAGTAGATGAGAAATACATTTCTTCAAACATTTTTTTGGGGGCAGGAGAAACACATACACACACACACACACACACACACACACACACACACACACACACACACACTCTTACCTCTTTTATCCTGCTTACCTTTTCTTTTCACTGTGTAGTAGATGTTCAGTGAAAAATATTTTAGGACAGGTGACACAATGAAATGACAAAAAACAAGACCATCAAGGACGGGCATAACTTTTATTGGAGGTGTCACATCAATATTTTGCTATTCTTTTTGTCACTGTTGTAAGTTGCACTAGAGGATCTGAGCAGCCTGGCCCTGGTTCTGGTGACTCTCAAGAGTTTACATTAAGATTGTCATTAGCAGTGTTCCATTTCATACTCCCTGCCTTTGGTAGTGGTATCATGCTCGACTGGGTTTTCTACCTCCACTGGTAGATACAATTGGAGAAAGATTTGTAATATGTTTCCAATTAAAGTATCTATAAGCAGAAATGGAACTCCAGAAGTGGAGGTATATACTGACTCCATGTTACTAATGTCCTTGGGAACTTAACTTTGCTTTATCCATTACAATACCTAACAGATGAGAACTCAGTTACATTCATAACACACTAAGAGTTCATTTATTTTGCAATAGTTCCTTTGAAGCAGATGAACTAGAAAGATGCTTCATGACTTTTATTCTTCTTGTCATATAACTAATGACTTCAGAGGTGATTGGATCAGGGGTTGACTTGAACCAAATAAAGTCATATTATAAATTGGCTATTAGTATAGTATACGGTTTAATGAGTGGATTTTGTCTAACAAGGACACTTATCCTGTAGTGTGATTAACCCAGTTACATTGTCTTTTATTGAGTAGAATAAGGACATGTAAAAAGGCACAGACGAAATTGGTCAAAAGGCTAAAAGTCAAACAGAGAAAGGAGGCACCCATGTTTACATGGAAGACGTGTAAATAAATAGTATAATTCTTTAGAAAGACTAAGTCAGGGCTTGAAAGTTGGCTCAGTGGTAGAGTGCTTGCCTTGCATGCATGAGGCCCTGGGTTTGATTTCTCAGCACCACATAAGCAGAAAAAGCCCAAAGTGGTGCTGTGACTCAAGTGGTAGAGTGCTAGCCTTGAGCTGAAGAGCTCAGGGACAGCGCCCAGGCCCAGAGTTCAGGTCTCACAACCACCAAAAAAAAAAAAGAAAAAAGAAAAGAAAGAAAGACTAAGTCTAAGTAAAAAACCCAACAAAATGAGAACCAGGAAATGGGTATTTATGGGCCAAGTAGAGAGTGGTAGAAGAATGAGGGAGGGAAAAGG
Organism: Dipodomys spectabilis; assembly: GCF_019054845.1. Taxonomy (NCBI): domain Eukaryota; kingdom Metazoa; phylum Chordata; class Mammalia; order Rodentia; family Heteromyidae; genus Dipodomys; species Dipodomys spectabilis. The sequence continues at coordinate 13,219,279 of NW_024870772.1, forward strand.
GAAGAATGCAGACAATAATTCATTGTATATATGACAGAACTGAGAAAAATAAAGGAAGGAGTGGGTTGAAGTGGGGGTGAAGATGTTGAAGGGATGACACCGATCAAGATACCTTGCAAAACACAAACTGCTTTGTTACAGGGCAGAAAAATTCAATACAAAACCTAAAAATTAAGAAAAGCAAGGGAAGGAGTGGGTTGGGAAGGATGGGTGAGAATGTTGAAAGGGGCAACATTGATCAAGACACACTGTATTCATAAACTGATTTGTTGAGTGGCAGCACCTTTGTACAATTACTTAAAGATAATAAAAATATATAAAAAGGTAGAAAGGTTAAAAGAAAGAGGAATGAAGTGAGGAAACTGACAATGTCTACTTATAGTAGCAAATTACATATGGGAAGAGTGATTGATAGATTATATTACGTTGATTGGGTTGTCATAGGTCAGAAACTGTTCTAAGTCTCCATGAAACTTGTTCTGTCAATAGAGTCCTACTTTCTAATTGAAATTCTTCAATTACTTTTTTCTGCTCAGGATTTTTAAAAAAATTTCTTCTTTCTCAGCTATTCTTCTTTTCTGGGGGGGTCCGGTCGTAGAGCCTGAACTCTGGGCCTGGGCGCTGTCCCTCAGCTCTTCAGCTCAAGGCTAGCGCTCCACCACTTGGGCCATAGCACCACTTCCGGCTTTTTTTCTTTTTACTTATGTGGTGTTGAGGAATCAAACCCACAGGTCGAACCCACAGGAATCGAACCACAGGAATCTGTCCCACGGTTCCTGGATATTCTGCCCCTTTTATTTAAGTTGTTTAAAATGTAACTCTCTATATTGGGGAAGTTCTTTTGACAATTCTTCAAGCTCATTGATTCTTTTCTTGACTGTGCCTACTTTTCTGAGGCGTTCTTCAAAGTCATTCTTCATTTCCATTATACTATGACTTTCATTCCTAACATTTGTTCTTTATCCTTTCTTAGAGGCCCCATGTCTTTTTATATGGCCTATCTGTTCTTGTATCTTGTCTCCTTTTCCTTTAGAACCATCAGCACACGAACCATCGTTAAATTCTAGGTCTACTGATTGCCAAATCTCTCCTGTATCTGTGCATGGCTTTTGTTCTTGTGTTATCTCTTTAAATTGTTTCTTTTTTTTTTTTTCATCTCTCATGATTTACAATTTTAGTTGTTCAAAGTGAAACCTTATGTCTAATTGAAGAAGAATTAGGTTCATTAGAATGTTTGTATGGGGATTCGTTTTTATATGCCTCAGAGGTTATTTCTAGTTTGTTATAGTAGTAGAAATCAGAAACTCAGATTTCTACTGTTGTCCTGGTTTTGGGTTTCCCTGAACGGTTTAATGAGAAGGAACAGGTCTGAGTCCTGCAGTTTTTTGTTTTTTGTTTTTCGTTTTTAAACTATAGTCCTCTGAGATTATTTAGGGTCTTTGCTCATGCTACCTGTATGCATAGAAGATAGTCATTGTATAGGCCTGTGATTATGCCTGAATCTTCTAGTTAGCTCATACTCCTTGGTTGTGACCAGCACAAATGCTTCTAGGCTTCATTATTTCTTGTTCTGTTTTTCTTTCTTTTCTTCCCCTTAGAGAAGACAGGAAAGCTAGAGTTGGGCATTTTCCTTCCTTTAGGACTGTTAAGAGTTTGCTGAAGCTGAAGTTAGGCTTCAGGAAAATAGCTTTCCTTCAGGAAATCTTTAGTTAAGAAGAACCAAATGCTCTGGGAATTTTTCAAAAGGCTCACATTTTTTTCTCTTTATACTAGAAGTATGAGGTGATTTTTTTCTGATTACTTAGTAAGGATCTGGTAGGGCTACTCAAGGTAAAACTCACAAAACGCTGAGATATACCCTTAAGGGTAGGTTTCTAGGAGTTTCTATTTGTTAAGTTCATTCATCAGAAGTTAGTTGGTCAACTAACTTTTAATTATTCATAATCTGTGCTGATTCTAGGTTAGATTTCTCTTCCTGGTAAACTGTTATTCTCTGTATTACCTATGTCTCACATGTTTTTCTCTGACCTCAGTGTCTGATGCATCTTAAAGGAGTTGTGTTTTTGTTTTTTTATAATGCTTACTTTGTTTATTTGGTCATAGTATACCATCCATAATTTATATATCGCGAAATAATATTCTGCATATCACATACCTGAACATTCAATATTTTATATTGACCTATAGTTGTGCTGAATTATGAGATATAGTCCAATTTTTCCTATCCACATATACATTGTGTAATGATGGAATAAGTGCTGTTAGCTTATTTATCATCTTAAACTTTTATTTTAAATTATGTTGAGTAAAATCAGTGCTATAACTTTATTCACCACAATGTACCATAGCACAAGAGAAAGTACTCCAGTCTGATATTAGATCAGTGCCAATCTCTCCCTATCTCCCATATATCTATTTAACAGACCCTACTGATACCTATTCTACCCTAAAGTCATATGAGATCAACTTTTCTTTACATTTTATATCTCCTTGAGATCTTGCAGTCTATCTGGTTGATTTTTATTACCATGATGGCTTTTCAAGTCCAATCATGATGTTACAAATATCAAAATTCCATTCTTTCTAGTGGTTGAATAGCACTTCATTGTGAATATGCCCCACATTAGATCATCTCATTGTATTCTGTTCATTTTTTACCTTCTTGAGTCATTTATATATTCCACAATTTTCCTCAGGGTACAAATACACACTCATGAGAATTTATGTATTTCTCAGTAGCTTTCTTAAAAATATTTGATCATCAGATATTATAGGCAAAAAATTATTGAAAAAGTTTTAAAAATTGTTATTGTAAAGATAATGTACAGAGGGGTTACAGTTACACAAGTCAGCATCATCTCTTCCCCATTTTCTCTCAGTTTTTCCCTCCCATCCCTCCACACAAGTTGTATAGTTCATTTTCAACCTAGTGAATAGTGAGTATCACTGCTGCATTTGTTCATCCTTTGTCCCACCATTTCTATGCTCCCCCTTACATTCCCCCAAAAGATAAACTTACATACAAGACAAAAGGTATAGAAAAAAAATGCCAAAGGAGAAAAAACAAAAACATGAAGCAAAATAACCAAATCAAAACTCTGTTTCCATTTCTTGGAGTTGATTTTGATAAACATCATTTTATATGATCGCATACACATAGCTCTTAAAGGGAAGGAGTTTTGAGACAGAGTCTCACTATGCAGCTGTGTGGTCAGGTTGAGCTCAATCCTTCTGCCTGACCCTTTTGAGTGTCAAAATTATAGGCCTGCACCACCATACCCAGCTAACAGTTGTTTTAGCTTGTTTTCTTGTGAGGTTAGGAATATTGTCTTGTAACTCCTTTGAATATTAGATTAGCAGCTGGAAGAAACTATTGTCCTTTGAAATAATGTAAATTCTTCCTCCTATAAAAGTCTATAAAAGTGTTCAACACAAAGGGAGATAAAAAGAAAAACCATTGTTTACATCCTTGTTGAGAACTGTTTCTTTTAAGTCAGTAAGACACAATACTTCTTATATTTAAAAATCATTAGATGTTCACAATCTTGTCTTCATTAAGTCTGAGTTCATTTCCTTTTCATTGGAAGAGGAGAGAAGAGGAAAGGAAGAAAAGAGGAAAGAGAGGGAGGGAGAGAGATAGAAAGACAGAAGGAGGGAGGGAAGAAGGGAGAGGGAGAAAAAAGAACTTATAGTAAGGTAACAAAAACAGATGGTATTTGAAAAGAATGAAGCAATATCAAATCTAAAATAGCATAATCTTACATACCCTTTGTGATTCTATTTTGAAACAGCTTTTCCAGAATACTTAAAAAATCCTAAATTGATATATAGATATAGATATATTTTATTGTAACGTAAGAGGGCATTTTAAAAGTTCTTTGCTCTTTTCTTATTTTCAGATGTGCCATTGTTTCATGTAACCTATAAGTATATAGTATCAATCCATGGAATTATATTATCAGATTTGACAGTCTTTGAAAGGCAGTCTTTGAAATATAAGGCATAACATCAGTAATCATTTTTACCATCTAAGTAATATATAGCAAAGAAGACTCCATTGCTTTCATTGAAATTTGAGTTGTTTTGCTTCTTGCACTCTTACTTGTGCTTACTTAATTCTTTTCATGAACTTAACACATTTATTTTTATGCATTAAAACATGGGCAAAGAAAAAATATGGGAGAAAAAGAACAAATTTATTAACTCAAGTTTATAAGAAGGAAGCTTTTGCCCTTGAATTTATATCATTGTTACTGCTTTGTCACATCTTTCTTTAAGGAGAGAGACAGAGAGCAACCAAATGGCAAGGTTTTTGGTTTCCCTTTTATTTATTTAGCTACAAAGTAGCCTTGAAAGATCAGTTATGACCCAATCCTGGAGATATTTTTCTGTTGATTTATTTATTTATTACTTTGGAAAAATATAACTATGTGTGTGAAGAAAAATAATTAGGTGTGACAGGTTATTTGACAGATTGCTAACACAAATTAACCTTCTTTTAATACCGGCTGCATGTGAACATCGAGTTGTGCTGCCCCTGGGTTGATGATGCATCTCAGTTTGCCGAATTATCTTAAAGAACTGCAAAGTTTCGAAGCTGACGGTGCCACTTCTGCTCTATTCTGAGAGCTGTGAAGCTTTCCATGAACAATACGATGTTTGCTTGGTTTGGGATCTGTCTATTGATGTGTTCATCTCAGGGCCATCTCCAGAGGATAGGAGTACTTTGGGCAAGAATGCTGTGTTCCCTTCTCATTTAATGGTTGAAGAAACTAATGCACAGTGAAATGATGTTGAAGGTAGGGCAGGAAAATTGAGATCAGCCCTCATCGGGCTCACGTTTGAATCCTGTTGTTTTGCCATTAGCTACCTTGATTGTGGTGTTCTTGAGTTCAGAATTAATCTCTACTTTCCTGCAACAACTCAGGCTCTTTATCTATATCTCTCTTAAGGCACATCCCACTGTACAGATAATGTATTAGGTACTTACCGATGTCTTATCTTCTTTTTTACTCTGTGGGGACCACAAAGACAGAAGAAATCTATCCATACTCCTTCATGTAAAATGTCAACCCCAGCCCATATAGCTTACAAATAGCAAGTTATCTTCTATTCAACAGTTGTATAATTCAAATGATTATATATTGTGTATCATATGAATAAGAATTCCATATCATATCTCACCAGCATTCTGATTATTATTTTTTTCTATGAAAAGAAAATATAGACACATACATTAGTTAAAGCCACCAAAGAATACTGGCAAACTTACAGAATAAATATATTCTTCCATCCTTTACTTGAACATAAAATTTCTGAGACCAGCGTTTTGAAAAGATGTTTTTTAGAATGCATATGATTCAAACAATCTTCTGCAGCTTTTAGCTGAGTCCCAGAGCTTGTTGAGGCTTTGTCTCAATTTGGAACATACATTGCCTGGTTTAGTACCTTAGTGAACTCTCCGTAGGCACATCTGTCTCTGGCTTCAACAGCACAAACCTCAAATAACCCAACTCTCCTCCTCTGCTGATCCCACCCCAATTCATACCTATCAGGTGAAAAACTGATATCCCCACTGTGGTCATCATCAGCCTTCCTTTTATCCAGCATGTCAGCATCTGACCTCTCCCCTCCCTGACAGCCATGTTTGAGGGATTTGAAGTTTAAACTGTATTTTATCTCTGCACCTTCCTCATATTGGTAATAGAATAGGTTGGCTGGAAGACAGATTGCGAATGAGAAACTATTTTCTTCCAGAACTGTGAACCTGGCTTTATACTCTTAAAAATCTAGTCTGAAAAATGACTTCTGTGCTCCTGGTTTGGGGGTAACTGCAGCTCTGACCATTTTCATCTTACCTCTTTGACACAACACCAGTTGTGGAAGCAGAGAAACATGCCACAAGTTCCTTACAAGCTGTCTGCCCTTCTCTGTCAAACCCAGTGATGAGTTCTGGATTAAAGTTACAATGCCCTTGCTAGTTTCACTTCCAATTTTTTCCCCTTTAAAAATAATGATGTTAGGTTACATTTATTTTGGTTATTATCCCATCCTGTGGGCTCAATATATCTGATTTTAGCAGGTAACCAAGTGAATTAGATATCATAACACAGATGGTAAATATCTCGTTGGTGTCACCAAAGCTTAGTGAGGAGGATATATTTGAAATATGGTAATGGGGAAATAGCTCCAATTCAGTAGGAACAGATTTTGTTTAGTGGAATAAGTCACCATAGTATTCTGTGTTAATATCATTTATGCCTGCTCAGGAGTCTAAAATCCTGAGTAGAATTTACTGGAGACCACTGGAGTGTGAATGAAAGGCAAAAGAACAGATGTAATATGATTGTGAAGATGCACTAAATATCATTTAGCTCCATGCAAGGAATAAATGATTTTTTCTAATTTGGGTCATCCAAGTTGACCAGATAGAATATATATGAAAAAGAAGAGTTTAAAAAAATTGGACAGTATATAATGGATTTTTCATTTACCCAACAGTGTATCATTTGACAAGTTCTTTACTTGCTTTGTCTCAAACAGTATGTCTCAGAGTTGAATAAAAACAACTATGAATGGTAATTACTGTATCTATCTTTGAGAAACAAATTTTTGATTGAGAAGGAGATGGTCACATGCTTTCAATGTATGTAATACAAAGGAAGAAACAAGTAGGTTCAGTCATGTCTTTCTCTAGAGATTCTGGAGAAGTAAGATCTCCACATATTCAACGCAAGTTCACCATATGTAAGTCTGGAAGGGCAGCTGTCTCAAGAGGAGATGACAAAAAGGAACTCATCATTTATAACAAGGATGGAATTGCCAAGTATGGCTGTAAAGATCAGAGCTGGAATGAGTGGATGGAAGCTGGAGAAAAACATATTTCAGCTTAATGTAAGAAACAACATTCTAACTTTCAGAACTGTCCAAAGATAAAAATGGGCTGGTGTGGGAAGGAGAGAGTTATTCATCACTCGATGTAGCCAAACATAAACTGGATGAATTCCTACTTAAATATTCTAGAGAAGAATTGAACATCAGATGAGTAATTGGATTGGATGATATATGATTCTTTTAAATACTGAAATGTGACAATTTTTGATAAAAACACTTGCAATGATATAGTATTGCTTTGCATTGGGCTCGTATTTTCTCCTTTCATATCAGTAATTGTGAAATATTGCTAATTAATGCTTTTGTTTGCTTTTTTCCTTCAAAGGATATAGACTTAGCTTTTACTCATTTAACTAGACACAGACCTTACCTATCGGGCACTCCATTGACACAGTATTGTATTGGTTATTGACAAGTAAAACAAGATGTACATTTTTTTAAGATGTACATTTTTTTTAATCCACATAGTTCAAGTCTAGAGATAGAAAATCCAGAACTCCGCAAAAACATCAGAGACCCAGCATCCTAGTAGCTTTTTCTTCTATGGTTGTCAAGATTACAAGATAACTTTCAGAGGTAAAGATAACATGTCTCCATTTTAGACAGGAAGGAATGAAAAGTACAAGGGCCAAGAGAAATATAGGCAGAAAACAAAATTTTTTTTATCTATGAACCTTGTCCAGGTTCTTTTATTAAACATGCAAAAAGGAAAGGAGAGATAGAAAACAGAAAGAAAGAATGAATGAATGGATAAGTAAAGAAATAAATAGAAGTAGGAAAGACAAATTCCAGTCTGAGTCATAGCCAACTAATTTCACATTTTCATAGTTGGACAGGCTTGATTTTCTTAGTACATATAAATTTTTCAATGCCATGCAGTAAAAGTCTAACATAGATTAGAAGATTTCCTGAGTAAATTTATAATTTTGTATCCTTTGAAAGATATTATTCTCTATTCAACAACTAGGTAAAGAGGACACCAAATACAATGAGGAAGAGAAAGAGAAAGAGGAAAGATAGTAGCCATTTGGTGCACCAAAGATTTCTTTGTTTATCAGCCAAAAATATCAGTTTTGACCCCCTAGCTTGTTACCTCTTTCAGAAAGACAGAATGTCTGTATCCTCCTTACTAAGGAGTTAAGCTTCTTTATATAGTAATTTCAGTCTACCAGTATATTCACTCATTTATCCATGAATCCAGCAACTATTTATTGAGAAGTTACTATGTATATGAGACAGTGGTTTGGGCACTAAGAAGTGACAAAGTAGATATAAATCTTTTCCCTTCTTCTTTCTGGGAGTTGTTCTGTGGAGATACTTCTCTATCTTTTACCTTCCATTTGATATTTTGAAGCCTGAAATTACAGATTGGTAGCTGGAGGAGCTGCTCAGCTGGTGTGCTCTTTCATCTGGCCCTTTACTTAATGGCGGCCTCCAGAAGAGGAATCTATCAGGGTGATAGTTCACACACTCCATTTCCTTTTCTTGTTCCTCACAGCCCTGATGCACCCTCTAGCAGTTCTTAAACTTCAGCATCTTTCCAAAATTCTGATCTCTTTACAAGACCTTATTTTTCAAAATTATCTCTCTCATCTTCCCCAAGAGTTCCCATGAGAAGCCCTCATTTCTTGCCCCATAGTTGGCAATTTGGTTGTACTGGGGTTTTATAAATTCATATTTGCTGCTCTTACCCACTGTGCTAAAAGCTCATCGAATCTTCACAAGAAATCCATATAATTGACACTAACATTTGCATTTAAAAATTGGAAATAGAAACCAAAAGAGGTTATACAACATAGTCAAGGTCATCAGATGATGTGCTGAGCTGTGACTTCCATCTGCCAGGCTCAAAAGCTCTGCTCCTAACCAATGAAGGTATTTTCAATACCAGATGTGTTTAATGCAGTATTTGGGTTATATTTCTTTTTAGAAGGTTGACTATTAGCCTAAACACATAAATGATTTTGGTATGTATATAGTATACTCTAGGCAAAAAGCTATAAATGATTGGAGCCGGTAGAGACAGCAAACTTACAATGGGGCAATGTTTTTCAGCCAACATGAGCCAAACTTAAAGGGAGGATGGAACATTAGAAAGAATATTTTAGAAATAGCAACTTCAAGTTTCTTTCTTGCTTTCTAACTTAGTAATTCTAGAAGTTCACATTATTGAACCTACTGAGTATCATTTTCTCCATAATCAAATTCATGTAACCGTATCTGCTTATTAGCCTTCTTGTGAGGATAAGGGATAATATTTCTTAGTAAATTTTCATTTAGTTGGTCTTTGGTAGAAGCAAGGTATCAATATTTAAAGAAATCTCAGGTGGAATAAATAAAGGTAAATTAAGGCTCAACATTAGAGGAACACCACAGTAAACTCTGTTGTAGACAGTCTCTTTGATGGGTGTTAAAATTAGTGCATATAAGTTTAAGAAGAAATGAAGTTTTCAAAAATTTTTAAGTACAATCCCTAAGGTATGAATTTTAACTACAAAGGGAGAAAAATGGAGATACCTTGTGAAAATAATCTTAACTAAGCCTATTCCTTGACTACGTTATTTAGAAATAAGGAAATATCATGAGCTCCTTGATATTACCCAGTGGAAGAGTGCATCACATTTCTGCGATTCTTACAAAAGTGCACACAACTTCATTCTGATAACAAGGAGACATTTAATCAAAATAAATCTACAAAGTAACTGATCAATCCTCTTCAAAAGGGTCAAGGATTATGAAGACAAGGGCAGACTGAGGAAACATCACCGATTAGACCAAACTAAGAAAATAAAAATCAATTAAATGTAATGCTAAATTAAGAAAAACATTAGTGACAAAACTAGTAAAATTCTGCTAGGATCAGTAATTTTGTTAATAGTATTGAACCAGTGTTAATTTCCTGATTCTGATCATTGTGCTGGTCATGTAAAGTGCTAATGTTATAGGAAGTGGTGAGAAATAAACTCTTTGTATTGTTGAAATGAACTCTTGGTATTTTTACAACTTTTTGATGAGTCTAAATTTAATTCAAAATAAAAGTTCAGTAACAAAAATGTCTCCAGTGGTTCTAACATGCAACCAACACAGAGAATTCTAGCTTAGAAGCTAGTAGAGAATTTCAAACAAATAATAGCTGCTATTAGGCCTGACTGCAATGTTCTGTGTGACCTGTTTGTCTTCCTGTAGGGAAGCATTAGGCTTTCTTTCCTTCTTTCCTTCCTTCCTCCTTCCTTCCTTCCTTCTTTCTTTCCTTCTTTCTTCCCTCTCTTCTTTCCTCCCTCCCTCCCCCATCCTCTCTCTCTCTTTCTCTTGCTTGCTTTTTTCAAGACTTACCTGACTTTGGTTTTTCTCTCCAGATAGTGAAGCTATTCAAATACAGTATAATCTGGAAACATAGTAGACTTTAGCATGATGTAACTTGGGAATTCTGTGCTTTTCTAGACAAGGAACTGAAAACGCCCAACTTTTCATATCAGGAATATCAGTGTTCTTCTCTGTTTATTTAAAGACTGAGCTTGCTCAGATGGGAAGGGATAGTCTTTAAGTATGTTATGGAAATACACGTGTGCCTGTGTGCGCGTGCATCCCCCTCCCCACAGAGCCATCTTTAGTTATCAAGCATTTTTTTAGAGTAGAACAATTACCTTAGTTAACAAGGAAGGAAGGAAGATGAGCTAAAGAGGGGAAACTTCTGTTTATTTTCCTGGCTCAAATTTAGAAATTCAGATTGTTTCTCTTAAGTCAAAAACATTAAGTACCCAAGGTATGGACACAAGAGGTTTTTCTTTGTCATTATTGTTTTTAATGTACTATGTGATATTTTGTTGTTTCTTTTGTATGTTCTTCCCCCTATGGTAAATCATCTGTTGTCATTGTATTTGATTCTGGTACTCTGCATCTTGTAATACAGTGATCCAATTTGGGGAGGGGGAGGAGAATAATAAAATGTTGAAACAAGGACACAGGATGATCCATTGCAACAATGAGACTCACAAGACACTATTTTGGAAATGAAATTTACAAGTTCTGATACAGGGAGAGAAGTAGGAGAAGATGGGGAGGGAAGGGATATAGGAGAAAAACAAAGGAGGGGTAACAATGCTCTATACGTAATCTGCTCATTACCTTACTCATGTATCTGTAACCCCTCTGTATAGCAGCTTTCAATAAAATAAAATAAAATAAGTAAAATGTAACTGTTTTCTTCAGTATTTGGCCCAATAAAAGCATTTAGGAGGTAAGAAGACTTACCACAGTTATTTCTTTGTTTGTAGAATTTTATTTATTTAATTTTAATTTTAATTGTTAAGAGGTTGTAGTTACATAGCTCAGGTAATGAGTACATTACTTTTTAACTGGTGTTACCTCTTTCCTTGCATTTGTAGAATTTTAATAATGATTTGTATGGCAAGACTGGCCTATTTGTAAGCTGAGATAATTTGGAAAAATGATTTCACTCAGTTTAATAACAGTTTAAATTCTTACATCTTCCCAAAATGTTCTGCAAATAAAAGAATGCTATTTAAAAAAATAAATCAAAGAACACTACCTTATGTTTAAAGTAGAAATAACTTTAAATATTTTAATGGGAAATGGGATTTTTTCCCAAATGATAAAGATTTTTAATCTTTAGAATTCAGTATGTGTAATCAGTAGGGCTGAACATAACATGTTTATCTGTACCAGTTGCCTAATAACTTTGTATACTTTTCCTTCATTTGAATGGGGCTTATACTAGGGATTTCTTCATGTCTTTGATGTAAGGAACAGTGATATAATGTTTTTTTAAGTGTCTATAATAGTACGGATACAGGTTTAAATACTAAATATGTATTATTAATTTTGAGAGTTTTTTCCCTATGAAAAATTAAAAGAAAGAAAAGAATGCATTAACAAAATATCTATACTTAGCTCTGGAGAAGGTATAGACAGTAGCCAATTCCTATATTTCCCTATTACTGAACTGGGTATTTTTGACTAGTTCTTGACATACACAAGTACAGTGATTATTGCAGATTAAATGAATATAATGATGCCTTTACAAATGCCCTTATCCCCTTTAGCTTTCAGTTCCTTCTCCATTTTGTAATAACCCTTCTTTAGTTGAGTCCACACAGTTTCTCCTCAGTCATATAAAAGCAACTGAATATGGCTGGTAAAAATTACATAGCTAAGCTGACTGGTCTCACTTTAAATGATCACACGTCACAAATGGGTCTTCAGAATTACTCAGACGTTGTTTCCTCAGTAACTCTGCTTCTCTACCCAGCATGAGTTTAATTTCAAACTCTCAATTTTCACACCTCCCACCCTCTCATTCTTAGCTGAATACTTCACTTCATTTTTCATTCAGAAAATAGAAAACACAGAATGAAAACTCCATCTGCCCACAACTAAATCTAGAAACCTAAGTTCATTTGCCCCATTACTGTTAGGATGTTTCCACCTTTTACAATGGAGGCCAGTGTCTCCCTGAATCTCATCTGCTGACTCTCAAGGACACATTTTCTGATATATGCATGTTTTCTTACTGTACCAATATATCTCCTTTCCTTTGATTATTTCCATGAACATGTAAACATGTCTTAATACTTCCCCTCTTAAAATATGTTCTTTCAGTTAACTGACATCCTCTTTCTCTATTCTTTTTCATGCTTAAGTATTATTTTTTTTTGGGGGTCCGGTCGTGGGGCCTGAACTCTGGGCCTGGGCGCTGTCCCTCAGCTCTTCAGCTCAAGGCTAGCACTCTACCACTTGAGCCACAGCGCCACTTCCGACTTTTTTTTTCTTTTTGCTTATGTGGTGCTGAGGAATCGAACCCAGGGCCTCAGGCATGCAAGGCAAGCGCTCTACCACTGAGCCACCTTCCCAGCCCTTAAGTATTATTTTTATATCTCTGTTTTTTCAACTTTTATGTGCTTTACATCCCCTTCTACTCTGATTGCATCTTTACCATTTTATGGAATGAGGTAGATATATAACTTGCGGGGAGGTGGGGAGCAGTAATTCAGCTCTGGAAAACATTTTAGGCAAGTTCTTAAATCCAAATCCCCTGCTCTAGTTGTGTCCCAATACATACAGATTATTTCACTTCTATACAGATTTCCATGAACTGAAAAAGGAAGAAGAAAATGCTATCTATGGGGCCCTCAAGAACCAGCGTCTTTATGAATTGGCTAAGAATACTGAACATAGGCAAGGAGTGTACATGAAGACAAGACTTCTAGTGACTATTTGATATTAGTTAAGCAGGATTCATGTTGGTTTTAACCTCAGGGCAATACAGCAGCTAAATATGGTTTGCATCTTAAAATCACAGCTAATCTGGGTTAGGGGAAGACCTTGGTAATCATAGGCCTTCTGGACAGGCTGTAGCAGCAGATGCTGACCTGAGTCTGGCAGGTGCAGTTTCTATCTAAATGGCATCGCCAATGTGTGGATTAGATTAAATGGAAAATAATCCTTTCATCCTAATTAAGATTGCCTCAAAACAAGCAGAGCTTCAACATATGGAGTGAGAGTAATTGGATTTGAGGAACTCAAGAAATTGACAGAGAATGTGTCAGATGGCAGACAAAAATGGAGAATAGGATTGTGAGTTAAAATAACAATTTGTGAATTTGGTTGAAATTTTCTGTGGAAGAAGACCAACGAATGTTTTGTTCAAGTTTGAATGATATCCGTGAAGACACTTAAAAAATAATTCTGGTGTTTAAAGTTACACGATGGCTATTTGGCAAAGTTGACTGACACTAATCATCCCATTTTCTAATGGTGCTGTTGGCTCATCTTGTAATCTATCACTTGAATATAGCCACTGCTTCAGTCCCAGCTCAGGTACCTAGGCTATTGCAAAAACATCCTGGTCTCTCTTGTATTCCCAACCCTCTAGAGTCTTCTTCTACACAGCAGCCAGAATGACCTTTTACAAATGTAAATCAAATCATACCACTCTCCTGCTTAAAATCCTATGGAGGTTCCCATAGCAATTAAGTTAAAATCCACATTACTTACCATGACTTGCAGGGACCTTACATATTCCCATACCAACCATTCCTCATCATCTCCTCCAGTGTGACTATAGGTTCCAACCATAGTCTCAGATCATTCTGTTTTCAGAGACATTGCAAGTTTTGTTCCATCTGCCTTGAAAACATTCCTACTTTCTTCACTCCTCCCTTCAGACCATAGTTCAAATACCATCTTCTCAGAGAGGAGTCATTTATCTAAAGTCATGTCCAATCTCATTCTCTCTCCTTGTGACCTTCTATTTATTTTATATTTTGTATTTTATTATGGTGGATTTGTATCATTTGCTCTAATAGCAATTTAAAGCCAATAGACCTGTTGATTAAACATTATAAAGTTGTTCTAGAGCACAAAGGGCTCATACTGGTCATTCTAGTTAATTAAGAGATTGCTTTAGAGAGGATCATGATTCAAAGCCTGCCAAAGCAATAGAAAAGTTCACAAGACCCCTTCTGAACCAATAGCTGGACATGGTAGCACATGCTTGTCATCTTAACTTCATGGGAAGTGCAAATAGGGGGAATCATGATCCAGATGTGTGTCAGGGCAGGATGTAAGATGTTATCTCGAAAGTAACCAGAGCATAAAAGGGCTTGGCTCAATAATAATATGCATAGCTAGCAAGTATGAGATTCTAAGTTCAAATCTCAGTTCTTCATTCTTTTAAAAAAAGTCATAAAATGTTCTTTTCTTTTTTGACCAAAAAACAGAAGATCATTATTCTTTCTGTGAAATAATTTACAGCTTATCCATGGCTCATCAAAACATTGAAAGGCTGTCCAGGAGAAGGAAGATCTCTTGAACTTCTGAAATGTGAAATGGTATATAAATATGCTTTGTTGTTACTGTCCTTATCTAAGAATGGGATAGAGCTTATTTAGAATCACCATGTCTGCATGATGTGTAGGCAAAACAAAAAAACAAACAACAACAACAACACACAGATTACAATGGTTTCTTTTCTCTGAAGGACAAAGATGTTTTTCCTACTTCTTAGAATATGGGTTAAAGGATAAATCAATCAAACCAATGCAAACTATAAATTTCATTATATTTTTCTTCATGAATACTAAAGTATATGCCCCTGAAGAGCAATTTTTTTCCTATAGGAATATTTATCCAGTGAAGAAACTAGTTTCCCATGGAGAGGCAGGGCAACAATATTAACTTCATTAATTCATTCATAGATTGGGTGTTAGTGCCTAGCACACATCCTGTAATTGTGGCAGTAATGTCCACTGACATGACTAGAAGAAGAAACTGGAATTGGATTTCAGGTAGACCAGCAAGTTATCCTGGGGTATCTCACAGCCAGAGTATCCTACCTTCAAGAATAAAAGCATTCTTGTTACCTTCTAACCCAATGACCTTATTTTCTTCTTTCCTTACCACTCAGAAATCATCCTTTTCACTTATGAATTTACTTACCATTTGCATTGTCTCTCAAGAATGGAAGCTGTATGAGGAGAAAGACCTGTCTAGTCTGTGGTTTTATCACATATCTAAAACCATGTTTGACACTTCATGAATATTTTTTGCTCCATTATTAAGCTATTGGGCTGTCAATATCAAACTCACTTTTCTGTATTCTGCTTAATGCAGTTAACATTAGGGCCCTATAAATCATTTGCTGCTGTCAGCCTCTGTCAATCAGAGGAAATAGAAACTGTAAGGCTGGGGATGGAAAAGACTTCTCCCTTGTTTTTCTAATGCTCTTGTCAGTGCCCCTATGGCAATGCTTCTTCACTCTGGCAGTGACAGTGGATTCAGCAACAGTTGTTTCTACTTCGCAGAGTTTTACACCACCAGAAGTAGCCTCATCATCCCCTTCCAGATACCCAGCCACCTTCTCAAAGGTGGAGCTGTATTCAAGCTCCATGCCTTCTTCTAAATCAATATGCCACCACTATCCAATAGAGAAAAACACACATTACCTACAAAATTTCAAGTGAGTGGTAGCCACATTACTCAAGCAAAACAAGAATAGTTTAAACAAATGTGTTACCTATCTCAGTGTATCAAAAATATTTTAACATGTAATTGATATAAAATGGTGTATTTCATGCAGCTATCAAGCTGCATGTGGCTACCGTTTTAGACACTGTCATTTTAAGCTTAGTATTCCCATTCATTCTTCTTATTGTCCAGCCCCAGGGAGGGAAGTGGCCTTCTGCTGTTTCTACTTCTTCAGTTTTTTCATGTTCACCATTTTAAATTCATACTTACCTATTCCTTGTGTTAAATCCTCTCTTTGGAAATAACTAGAACCTCTCTGATAGTATTGAACTTGTGTTCAATGAATGAATAATGAAGTTTTTGGAAAAGTGAGATTTTTATATCTTAAAATATGACACACATGAAATCATTTAATTATATGTTTGGAACAAGGGAGGGAATTTGGTATGCTGAAGAAACAGCTTGACAAAATGGATGTGTAATCTGAGGTCTGCTACACTGAACTGGGGAAATTTGTCTTTCTTTGAACTGTGGACTGATTCCTATTTGGTCACTCTATTTCTTTTCTATTTCTTTTTTAACTTCACATCACCAAAGAAAGCTGTGCTATTATTAATGGATTTTGGTCAATGTGTCCTCTCTTCCCCACCCCCCCTGCAAAAAAAAACTCACAAAAAAACATGTGATTTGCTGTGGAATTACTTATGTTCAAACCCAAAGTGAGGTGTAATATCTTTGTTCTAAGCAAACTAAGTAAATTTTTAATGCTCACCCTTTATCAGTTGTATTTTTAGGTACATCTATGAGAAGTTTAGATGATTAAAATTTTACAAATTGAATTGATAAACAAAAGAACTAACCATTTGCTTATTATAGTAGCCAGTGAATGCATTAATTATGTTCCAAGTTTCAACTCAATTCTGCCAAATTGCTTTCTTGTATTCAAATAAAGGTTTTTATGGTTAGTGTATTTTAAGTTAGGAAATCTGAATATGAGTAAAATATTCTTTTTTTGGGGGGGGGTCCAGTCGTGGGGACTGAACTCTGGGCCTGGGCAATGTCCCTCAGCTCTTCAGCTCAAGACTAGTGCTCTACCACTTGAGCCACAGTGCTACTTCTGGCTTTTTTCTTTTTGCTTATGTGGTACTGAGGAATCAAACCCAGGGCCTCATGCATGCAAGGCAAGCACTCTACCACTGAGCCACCTTCCCAGCTCTTCTTTCTTTCTTTCTTTCTGTCTTTACCATATGCTAAGAAACTAGACCAGATCCCTACTTGGTTTCTTCAAACCATTTGTTGTACCAGGAAGATATCGGCTGGACTACATCTAATTTCATTAAATTAGGTAAGAACCTTTTCCTGTAAAATGAATTGGAGACTAAAGGATTTTTCTCATAGGTCCTATTATAGAGTCTATGAATTCCATCCTCTATTGTTTCGGCACATCTCTCATTCTCTTTTAACCTTTGGTTCTTTGGCCTCTTTGTCTACCATTTTCTGAAATTACTCTATTGCCATTTCTCTTTCTTTCCACTCTGAATCATCTTAGTTTGTTGCCTGATAAATATATATCCATTTAGCCTTTGAAGAGCATCTCCCAGCCAGTACCAATGGAGAAAACCTTTTTTCCCCCTCCTGGGGTTTTTAGACAACCTTTCCTTCTTCCTCCCTGATAACTTATCTTTGTAGTAGATGTCTCCTTTTTCCAGTAGACTAACTTCAATTCCTATTTCTCAGGACTTTCTGTAACTTGCCATTCTTTGTGCCATTCTCTCATCTTTCCCTTTCCATTAATATAAATTTTCAGCACTTAAATCAAGACTTTTCTCTTCAAGGCAGTCTGTGAACTTTAGTTAATCCTCAGTGCAGGCTCTTTATTGCCACTGTTAAAGAAAGCAGGGGGGCAGATGGAGACTATCCTAGCTCCCAGAAGGGTCAATTTGGTGTCTGATCTAGAAGTCAGATAGGCCTTATGCTGAGTTCTTTATTAAGACTAGGAGATAAAGTTTCTATCTCTCTAATGTAATAGTTCCCTCAATTTAAACAGTCTCCCTTTCCTGAGGCTTCAAAAGCATCTGAACACATATAGCCCATAACTTCACAGGAAATAAGCAAGGGAATAAATGCTGGCCAGTGTACCTGATTCCTAACAGAAACAGAGTGGGCAAATAAGATTACTCAATGGGATCCAGTGAAACAAATGTAGCCGTCTCTCTCTTCCCTTCTTGCATCCTTGTTTGGGTCTTCCAGGGAATCTGTGTTTATACCAGATGTCTTCATGTGTACTTACTGCAGGCAGATGCTTGCTTCCTTGGCAGAGTTGCAGTGGTGGTATGCAAATCAGTAGTTCTGGGAGATGCAAATCTCACAGGCTGAATGGATTTTCTGTGGGCCAAAGGGCACTTACAAATTAATTGCAAAGCTGCCCTATGACACTACTGTGAAGTAGTTTAGCAACTTGCCCAAAGTCACTTTGCCTATGAATGTTGGGCCTGAGAGAGGCTTATCCTACTCTGAGAGTCTATCCTACTTAGCTTGTATATCCTGGCTTCTTTCTCTTACAAGTGAGTCCTATAAATTGCTGTACCAACAAAATGCTTCCAGTTATACTTGGCAACAGTAATTTGAAGCCAAAGGGACACAGTCTTTTACCCTTTCTAGCTGGTTGGATTCCATACATGTTTGAACTTCCTCTGGTATGAGTGTACTCAAGAGACTGTACTCAACTGCCTTCAGTTAAAGCAATTAAAGCACTGTCTCCTTTATGGGGTTACCAGCCCAAGAACTTGAGCAGCTTTTTTTTTTTAGCCTGCTGTCCAAGCAAAGTTAGCAAGAAGGAATTGCTCCATTCTTGGCTATACCCAAAGCATCTATGTGAGCCTCCAGTGGCTTTTCCTATACGTTACTCCCAACTTGTGAAAGTTCTTCTTTTACCATTATGAAGCCTGGAGTTCCACATAAGCATTACTGGGCTAAAATCAAGGTGTGGGCTAGATCATCTCTCTGGAGGCTCAAGGAGAGAATTAATTCCTTTTTATCTTCCAGGAATTCCTCAATGTTTGAGAGAATCATCATAGTCTCTGTCTCCTTCTCGATCATATCCCTTTCTCTCTTCTTTCTTTTCAAATTTTTATCTGCCTTTGTCTTACAGGACACGTGTATTTAGGGCCTATTTGCATCATCCAAGATGGTTTGCTGGTCTCAAGATCGTTGATCACATAAGTAGGCTCATGTCACATAAAGTGAATCCACAGGTTCTACAAATTAAGACCTGATACCTCTGAGAGCCAATATTCTTCCAATGTATGGAATTAGATCAAGACACTTTTGTCTCAGTTTTCAATACTCTAGAATGCTTTGCAAATCACTTTAAAAAGTTCCCTTCCCTGTGGCTCACTGGTGCTCACACCTGCAATTCTAGCTGCTTGGGAGGTTGAGATCTGAGGATTACAATTTCAAGCCATTCAGGGCAGGAAAGTCCATGAGATTCCTATTTCCAATCAACCACCAAAAAGACCAGAAGTGGAGCTGTGCCTCAAAGTGGTAGAGTGCAAGCCTTGAGCACAAAAGCACAGGGACATTGACAATCGTCTCCACAACTGACAAGAAATAAATCCTTCCCTTCCCCTCTCTCCTTCCCTCTCTCTTCCCTTTTTCTTCATTATTTTTATTTTTTCATTTCATTCCTTTTTTCCTCTGTTTCTTTTCTCTCTCTCTCCCTCTCCCCCTTTACATTGAATACTAGTCAGAAACTTTAATATAATTCCTAATGTTGCATAGTTCTTTTGTACTGACTGGAGAATTTTCTGGTTATGTTCTATATTTTCTGGGCTTGATTCAGGGGTTGCAAAGTGAGTTTATTGTTTTTCTCAGCCTCAGACTTATCAAGATGCATTTACTGGATTTATTCTCTTTGACCATCCCAAGGAGTAGTAGTGAAAGAATACAGTTCTCCTGAGCATTCTGTGGGTTGGCTTGTTATGTGGGGCTTGGGGAAGATTTTTCCTTGTGAACAACTCCCTTGTCCCTTCTCCCTTCATGTTATGTAACCGGTATTTTTAGTATCCATGGCATTTATATCTCCCCAAAAGTCTGTCTTGCTTTTATTTCTTTAAAGGAGACTTTCAGGGTTGTACACTTGGATTTCCATTGTTATTCTTCTTTGTTTCTTAAGACACAAACTAATAACCTCCTCCCTTTTTTTAATCTCAGGGTTTATGTAGTAAAAACAAAGAGTGAATTATAGTTGGGATACTTTGGAATGTGCTAGTATCTTTGGTTGAGAAATCTCTTAATGATGATCTGTACTTACCACATAGAATTCATGAGAATATAGGGAGGAGTTCAACGTACTTTCCGAATTTTTTTGTGTGTGTGATAATTTTTTTTATTGTCAATGTGTTGTACGGAGGGCTTACAGTTACATAGGTAAGGTAATAAGTACATTTCTTGCTAAACTTGTTACCCCTTCCTCATTTTTCTCCTACTTTCCCTCCCCCACCTTCCCCATCCCCAAGTTGTACAGATCATTTCCACCATGTTGTCTTGTGAACATCACTGTGGCATTGGGTCCCCTCTTGTCTTTTGTGTCACCATTCTGTTGTTCTCCTTCCCTTCCCTAATTCAAATAAACATACATACAATATTGGGTACCAAAATGAAATACAGTGACAACAGGGGATGTACCATAGGAGGAAGAACATACAAAAGAAGCAAAAAAAATCATATAGCACATTAACAACAACAACAACAAAAAGATGATGCTAAGCAAAATGAACTCCAAGACATGGACACGAGGTTTTCCTTCACAAATTTTTTAGGGAAAAATATCCAAAACCCCTAAAGGTGTGTGATTGGATTTGTGATTTGCTTGCATTCTGGATCCAAATACAGAATTGTGAGATTTGAACTCATAAAATTATAGCTATAGGAATGTCTTTGAATTTGAACAGGATCAGCAACAAATTCAGAAAGATCTCAAATACACAGAGGCATTGATGGATGTTTTTTAAGCAACTGGTCTATGACAATAGGTCAGAATACTCACAGACTTCAGTCACTGTTTTCCATTGTTTTAGGTATTTTTCACTTTTTTCACCTATATATTATGTAGGGCATCCTATTCTAGAGCAAGGCAAAACTATTTATTAGTTAGCTAAAGGGATTCATTTCTTTGTCTGCTTATATAATCAATATTAATGACTAGAGGTCTAGCTGACTTGAATGACTTTATGGGATGTTAAAGCTACTATAGTCATTAGATTCCACAGGCATTGAAAAAGCAAAAAAGCAAACAAACAACCTCCTCCAACAACACCACAATAGGAAAACAACAGCAATAACAACAAACCTCCCATGGTCTAAAGAACCTAGAATTTGGGTGCCAGTGTCTCATGCCTATAATCCTAGGTACTTAATAAACTGAGCTCTGAGGTGTTTGACACCAACCCCAGAGGTCAAATCTGTAAGATTGCCTACATTTAACTAGCAAAAAACTGGGCATGAAGGTGTAGTTCAAGTGGTAGAGCACCAGCTAGGAGAGGCCCCACAGAGTCCAGGGCTTAGTGAAAGCATGAAGCTGAGTTCAAACACCATTATACACCCAAACATCCCCCCCTACACACCCCTAGAGAGCATTTTTCCCCCTTCTTTATCTCACACATACAGATCAAATCTCACGCCTTCTTCCTCCCAACACTGGTTCATTTTATCCATGTCTGTCTCCTGGGTCAGGCTATCATCACTTTTTACCTAAGTTATTAAAACAGTCTCTAAACTGTTTCTAGTCTTTGCTTTTTCACCAACAGCCTGTGGACCTTCTAAAATCTGAACCCCTATATCCCTTGCTTAAGAGCCTTCTGTAAAACCCACAGACCTCAGAATAAAACCCAGACTACTTACAAGGTCCCATCAGACCTCATGCCTTGTATCTTTCCTGCCCTACCTCCTATCCCTTCTTTCATTATTGTATTATTGTACAATATTGTGAAATGTCTATAGATCCCCACAATAGGCCTTTCCTTGCTTTTGTAGATACTATTCCCTCAGACTGGGCAACCTCTTTGCTCTCTGATTCTGTTCTCCATTTTTCTGCCACACTGTTTTTAAACTTCATTAGCTCAGTGTAACCCTGACTCTCAGCTACAAATTCTCACAAAGCCCCCACATTCAGACTAAATTATGTTTGCATCCACCTGCTTCCTCTGTCCGGCACTTAGCACATTGTGATCTTATCTTTGATTTATTCTTCTTTTAGATCTGCCTGCTAAGCTTCAGGGCAAGGAATGATGTTTTTTTTTTTTTTTTTTGCTAACTATTGTGTACACATAATGGGAATGCAATAAACATTTATTGACTGAAAGAGGAGCCCTAGTCAAATAGGTTTGCCATGAAAATGAGACAGGACAAGGGAAAGACAAAATGCTGAATGGAAATGTCAGCTGTTTCATAGTTGTCATCATTGAGAGGAACCTCCATTTACTTTGTTCTGCTTTTTTCCTCAAAGAAGCACAAGCGTTAAAAGCACAGCTCAGCAGACTAACAATTCTTGTTTTCAAGCAACTTGCTTGTACATGGTTGTCCAAATTAGTCTTAATACATGACATCTATTATTTCCATCATAGTTTCCTAGTGTGAGTTATCCCTAATTTTTCTGTTTTGAAGGTACTTCAGGTTTGTTTTTCTTTTTTAATAAAAATTTTAAAAAGACTTTGCATTTCTATTTTTTTAAGAAACAGTTTTATATAGTTTAATAGAGAATAGTTTAATAATGGATGGATAGATAGAACATACAGTATATAGAACAACACATAGTCGTTGTCAGTAAGATGTTTACTTGTTTCATCAAAATCCACATGCTAACCTGACTCAGAAAACTTTAGCAGGCTTATCTAAAATTATTATCAAACTGAACCATTGAAACTTGTCCACTGTAACATTTTGATTTGCATTAGTACATTATGTCCCAACACTAACTAAAAATGTATGTGTAATTAAAAATACAAAAGTGCGGGGCTGGGAAGGTGGCTCAGTGGTAGAGCGCTTGTCTTGCATGCATAAGGCCCTGGGTTCGATTTCTTAGTATCACATAAACAAAAAGAAAAAAGCCGGAAGTGGTGCTGAGGTTCAAGTGGTAGAGTGCTAGCCTTGAGCTGAAATGCTAAGGTACAGTGCCCAGGCCCAGAGTTCAGGCCCCACAACCGGACCCCCTCCCCCCAGACCCCGCAAAAAAAATACAAAAATGCAAATGCCTAATTGCTTTTCCCTGTTTCTCCATTTACAATCCCATGCTTGATTACCTTTTGATTCTATAGAGGTAAAAATATCTAACTTTCAGAATGATAAATAAGAAAAAATATACATTTATATATACTAAATGAATGTATATATTATATATTTATTTTAATATGTATTGAATACAGTTAAAATTAATTTAGTTATTACTTTAATTTAGCATATATATATTATATTTGTTGGTATGTGGGGCCTGAACTCTTGGCCTGGGTGCTGTCCCTCAGCTCTTCAGCTCAAGGCTAGTGCTCTACCACTTGAGCCACAGAGTCAGTTCCAGATTAGTTTTTGCTTATGTGGTGCTGAGGAATCAAACCTAGGGCCTCATGCATGCAAGGCAAGCTCTCTACCACCTAGCCACTTTCCCAGCCCCAGTATGTAACATCTTAATTCAGTGTGTGTGTGTGTATGCGTGTGTGTGTGTTTGTGTGTAGTTTTGAGAATTAAAGGTTACATACCATAGTGAACTGCTAAACATTTATTCCACCTGTGTGGTGGCATGCTAGCTGGATGTGTTCTGGCAAAATTGTGACACATTTGGCACAGATAGCACCTATGCTATTGTCTTTTTAAAAGTCCAGCCAAATGGGCCTCATCTGCCTCCTATGATGCATTAACCCATATGGTCTAGACATAAAGACCTGTTTTGAAGTTTGAGTAATTTCACTTAACAGATGTAAGAAGAGAAACCTGATAATCAGTTCAGTGGATTCTGACAACATCAAATTTCAAAGAGGGCCACAGTACCAGAGCTACACTGATAATCTTTTTTCCCAGCCCTTCAATATGAAGCCAAGTGGTTTTTGTAACCAAGCTTCCTGGGTGCTTACCACCAATGGATCTGTAGGCAGCCTTCATTGTACAAACCATGGTATAGAGTCTTCCTTATTTATCTTCTTTTCCTTGCTGAGGCTCACTGAGCTATAGGATCAGCCACTGTTTAGAACAATTGGCTACACTGGAGAAGCTGCTAACACAGGTCAGACTTTTACATGTCATAACAAACATGGTTCCATGATTGCAACTGTGCCTGTGGAATAGAGCCTGTTTGGAGAGAAGGCAGCTATTAGAATGCTGGAGGAATACAGCACTTTTACAATGGCATAGGGCATTTAATACTTTAAAAATATAGTCAAATTTGTATTTGTTTATATTGTAGTAGAACAGTAGATTTGTTTACTTTACTTATGGGATTCTACAGGCCATAAGCTGAAGAAAGCTAAATATTTAATAAAAATGGCTTTTTCTTAATTTTTTTTGCTTTCTTCTAGTAAGATATAATGCAATTTAGAATGTACTCTCTAGATAATGAATTGTTTCTGAAGACATTTTAAAGCACTAATAATTAGCAAGGAGATAGAAAAATAGATAATCAACCCTCTGTCCTTTGTACCTTAAGGATCAGATGGGCATTTCTTAATGAATATTCTGTTGAAAAACTAAATATGTTAAAAAAAGGTCATATTCCTCACTCCCTCTTTCGCTTCCTCCTCTTTCCTTCCTTCCTTCTTGTTTTCCTTCCAACATTTACTCAAGTTATGTATATGTTGTTCAGTTCTACTTGAGAGATGACTACATAATGCATTTAATATGTGGGGAGAAAGAAGTTAAGTAGCAATTAAAAATGCATTTTATAAATGCTGAGTTAGAAAGATGTGTAGATAATATGGGAAGAATTTTGACTCAGTTTAGTTTCCCTGGTGTGATGACAAGAAAGTTCAAGGATTAAGGAAGGCCATGTCGAGATGGGAAGTATGCCCATAATATATTTAATTGGATAAAGGGACCAGAAAAAGGAGAGAGGGGCAAAGAGAGGGTTAAGATGTAAAAAGAAAGAGCAAAGAAGACTTGGATAGTTCAAATAGTTTGGCAGACTTGGAATTAGAACTTGTGTGGGAGTTAGGTAGGTATGGGACCATGCAGGGTTAGATGTAGAAGGGTTTTGTACATGTCAAATATGTGTATATTGTATGTATTAATACCTAAATGCATAACTAGGGAGTGGCAATACAAAGATAAATTAGGAAAAGGAGAAGTCTTTACTAGCATAGAAAGTCTTTACTAGGATAGAAAGATGTGGCAACAATAATCGCAATAAATATAATGCGGACAAGTATTTGGATGTTATCTTGGAAATGTTTGTCCATTGTAGGAGCACTGTGAGATCTCATTTTCTTTCTGTTTCCATTGAGGAAGAAGATTGGTTATTTGATTTGATCAGAATTTGATACTCATTGGACTATGATTTATTAGAGGAAGAGGCTTCGATCCTCAAAAGAACAAACTAGGTAAAAGACTTCCCTTTCCTTTGCCTGTGCTTGTGTGGAGAGTTTCCCTCTATATCCCATTTCCATTACTGTCCCAAGGACCAGGTCTCTGTTCTTGGGTTGTATGTCTGATTTTGTATTCTATCTGTTCCACATTCATCTGAACTTTATAGCTGCTCCATGATCCTGACTGGAATCTAGTCTGAGGATGTCCTGTGGACATGGTACTGTTTCTCAGAATCTTGAAGTGAAGAATTTTAGTGTTCTTAGTAAATATCCAGTGTAGTTCTCCAAAACTCACTGTTTGTTGTCATTGCTCTTGTGGCCACATAGTCTCACCAGCCATTGACAAAGTTGATGTCTCTGGGCCAGAAATTTGGAGTAAAGATCTTGATCCCAACTTCTAATTGACTGAGTTCCATTTACCAAGACCTGAGAACACAGAGTTAACTTTTTAATCCCTTTAAACCTTTCCTCCATTTTCCTTTTCCTTTCACACTTGATGGGTAGCATCTTCGTTGAGTCTAGTTCAATAGCTTGATCATCATCTGTAATTCTTCCTTCTCTCTCATCAAGTTGCAGCAATTTCATCCTTGAAACCATACTTGAATCCATCACTTCCTTTCTATTCCAGTCATCAAAGTTCTGGTGTAGGCTCCTATTATTTCCAGATGATTGGCAAAGATTTTTAGCTTGTTCTTTCTGCTTTTGATCTCTTCTTACAACTTCCAGAGATTTCTTTAGTGAGATGTCTGATCATGTCTCTTTTTAGCTGAAAAATTCCTACTCATTATTGCTTATAAAAGCCACCTTCAACAATGCAATGCCAATTCACACATCTGGTTTAGATGGCAGAATATTTCAGTTTGGATCTGGCCAGAACAAGAAATTCTTGTCATCTTCACAAATCATTCTGGATACTTTTTATTTCTTTTATAAAACAGGGGAGAAAAATTAGATTATTTCACAGGTCCTAGCCAGAGGTACATATCTAAATGATTACATTTCAATGTTCTAGCTTTATGTATTGTAAATAACTTTTGATTTACAACAGAATACAAGAAATGCAATAAAGACACTCTGGACTGGACATGGTGTCTCACACCTGTAGTGAGATAGTTAAGAAGCACAGATTGGGGGAACAGCAGTTCAACAGCCAGCTTGGTCAGAAAGTTAGTGAAACTTTATCTCACCAAATGAATGGGCTCTGGTTGCATACATCTGTAACTCCAGCTGTGAAGGAGATATAAGTAAGAGGACCATGGCAGCAGGCCAGCCTAAGGAAAAATAAAATCGTATTAAAAAACAAAAACCAAAACAAAAACCTAAAGCCTAAACAGCTGGAGTGTGGCTCAAGTGGCAAATCTCTTGGTTCAAATACTGCCCTTCACCCTCACATATACAAACAAACAAACGAGAAAACCACACTTTGCCCTTGTGTGGTGTGCATTTTGGCTTTGCTTGACATACACCTGAATTTTCTTTCTCCTACTTCACTGACATCCTGAAGAAGTTTACTCATTTCTGAAGGCTCAGATCAAAATCAACTTTCTCCCTCAAGGTTCTCATAAGTCTTCAAGAACCTTTCACTTTCACCCCACTTGGTTTAGAAGTCATGAAGGTTTTGGAATTATTTCTCCCTGCAGCTTTAAGCTCCTCAGTGGGAGATAGATCCACCTGTATTCTGATTTGTACTTCTGCCTTGGCTCCTTCCATGTGGTAATGTCTTGGGCAGAAAGAGTCTGTTACTTAACAGAATGGTTATGACAACTGTGTTATTCCTTAAGGAGAAAGTCCTAGCATTCAAAGTGATTAGTGGAAGCTCTCATGTTTTAGACTTAACTGATATATTACCGAGTGAATTTTGGAGTTTTTAAAAATAAATTCAACCACGTGTCAGTGGCTCATACCTGTAACCCTACCTATTCAGGAAGCTGAGATCTGAGGATCATGGTTCAAAGCCAGCCCAGGCAGGAAAGTCTGTGAAACTCTTATCTCCAATAAACCACCAGAAACAGGAAGTGGCTGTGGCTCAAGTGGTAGAGCATTCATCTTGAGCTGAAGAGCTGAGGGACAGTACCCAGGCCCAGAGTTCAAGCCCCACAACCGACAAAAATTAAATAAATAAATAAATTCAGCCTCAAAGTGTGAATGTAGACAGAGTACATGCTACTGTTTATATTAAATTGTAAACAAAGTTTCAAAAATGTCCAGGGAAATGAAAGAATGCTTGGAATAGGTATAGTCTCTTGTAGTAGCATAAGTGAACATAACTCTCTTTTGGTTGTATATTCCTTGAACTTATTTTTATGAAATCACTAATAACATATTTATTTGTATTCCATAACCCTCCAAAGACAGCTGAATGACTTTCTTATTTTTAAAACTATTTTCTGCAGAAATGACCTATTCATGTGGAAACAGGAAATTGCCTGGTCAGCACACTTTGCATAAGCTCTTATTTTAATGTTGAGATACTGAGCATGGTGGTGATTCTTTACGCTGAAATACTCACCAAGTTGGAGTGAGACCACAAAGCTCTAATTTTATCTTTGTACATAGAGGAGAGTGATTAATTGCTGCCTATTGAAAATGTCAGCTAATGGCATGAAAGAGAAACCAGGCCCAGGTTGAGATTGCACCCTCTTTTTTTAGGGCTAGAGATGCTCGTAGGGCACTTGCCTGATTTAGGATCTTTAGATGGGGAGATGAAACTTCAGCTAATTGTGTCTTTCAAAGCGGATAAACACTTAGGTCTTTCTTTGGGTTTCAGCAGAGAGCTTTTGTCTTGATGATACTTGCCATCTGAAATTGCACTGGCACAATCAGAGTAAAAATTTTTATTTAGAAGCTTCCAGTAGCAGCTGAACTATGACAGAGCTCTCCAGTCCCCCTGTGCTCCATAACTTCATGGTTTTTGTAACTCGGCAGGGGAGTGGAGGGGTGGGAAAAGAGGAAAGAAAATTTTTTTCTATTTTCCAAACTAATTGATATAGTAGAAATCATGACATTCAACAGACACCCTTATTACTTGTCTTGTCCTGCCCTTAGTCCATCACAGGAACACTATGACATGGAAATGCAATTTCTTTCTATGGAGCTGCTTAAGTAATCCCACAGCATGGAACAATGTCCAATGCTCAGTCTGTCTTCCCAGCATGCTACTTTTATAGTTTTATGTCCTGATTCTAGTGAATGAAATTTATTTTGGAAGAGCATAGCTGTTGTGTGGATAATTACAAAAAGGAAGGAAGAAGAAAAGAAAGAAAAAAATCGAATGCTCAAAAGAATATTTTAGCTTTTCGATAAGTGACATAGCATCCAAAAAAAAATTCATTCTGAAGATGCTGTAAGGTGTTTGATGTGTTCAATGTTATGTAATGAGACCTAGTGATCCCAGCTATTTGGACTGTTCAAAAGTTATTGTTAATATTTAGTGAGAGACAGCTAAGTTTTACAATCAGCACACAGAATTACATGCTGTTCATTAGGCAGAATAGTGTATATTTGTTTGTTTTTTCATCATTAGTTCTTCCTATCCTTTCTCCATCAACTTTACATTCAACTCACAATGGTAATTTTCTGATTCAGGAGCTAGTGCTTTATGCCAAAATCCATTTCATTTATGGTTCTCTATTCTACTTAAATATTGGAGAAAGCTGTCTTGAGACGAAATTAAGTAAATGTTGAGTAGTTGAGAAAAATAAAAGGAGATCAGATTTATTCAGTGGGATGAAAGGTGGTCATGAAGGGATTTGGGGACAAATAATGGATGTATCAGACATCAGTTACTAGTGAGTCAACACCCACCTGGCTAGATTACTGGGAGCAGGAAGATTATTGGTTGTAGGGAGAGGATCAAATAACTTTAGATGCAGGCCTTATAAGAGAAGGCTCTTCATTCCCATGGAAAACATATTTCCAAGTGGATTTTTTTTTATGGGCACATTTTGGTCATTTTTCCCATCAATTTAGAAATACAAATTTATACACATAGCCTAATCTGTGAGAGAACCTTGGTTACCTATCTTAAATAAATGTCAAAAACTGTTTACCACATTTCCAAACCTGTTTCTTGTTTCCTGGGGGCAAATAAAATGGTTTCCTAGAATTTCTACAAGTGGAGTTTGTTTGGAAACATCCCTCTTTAGCCTGTTGACTAGCCTTAATTATTTTTTATTTTCCTTCGGAGGATCAGAGGAGTTGGCTGCTTTTTCTCCTTGAGGATAAAGCAGGAACTTCCAAATGCCCAGGAAAATAAATGTGGGTATCACCAGTTGCCAAGTAGAATAATGTAGCTGAAATCATTGTAGTGTTTTTTTTATTGTTATTAATACTGAATTATGCTGGTAAAATGGTCTGAGATCTTATGATGAGAGGAGCTGTGTAAATATGAAATCATAGTGTTAAACAACAGCAGCATCCGCAAAGGATATTGGAAATTCACTTATCTAGATTTAAATATGAGAAAAAGCATGAAAGGTGTTCGCTTTTGAGATAGGGATGTGGATAAGTTTGCAGGTTCATATAGAGTGTTTATTTGAAGTCTATTCTGATTTATCCAGCTGCCTCTTCCCTACTGAATTGATAGTAGATTTTAATATACTGCATTTCTTTCATCTTTCAGCTGCCCATATGGCTTATGCCATTAAGAAGTATGACCAAGGTGTGCTCCAGTAACTACTGACCCCCGATCATCAGAGGAAACGAAGTAGCAGTGGCAGGCTTAATGTGCTACTCAAAAAGCTTTATATTTGAATTAGAAATATGGAAACATTTCATTAGGAAAATATTCTTTCATCTTTAATTTGTTTCAAATACTTATTAGGGTAAAGAAATACAGACTGTTTACCCAGGGCTATGCTGGAGACCCAGGGGGGAGGTCCATGCTGTGAGACTCTTAGCCATATGAACATACCATGGTCTTGGAGACAAGAGTGTTTCCTTTTGTCACATAACCTACTTAAGGGTACCAGATCAGTCCTCATTCTCATTCCATTCCCAAAAGTTCCACTTGAAATTGTGGAACAGAAGGAACAGTGTGTGTTTAGGACAAAGCAGAGAAAAGATGCCCTAAGTACCCAGGCATTGAGTTCAGCTGCATACATGCTTTTTTTTAAGTGCTTATTTTTATTTTTATTTTTTTAAGTTTAATTTTATTGTCAAGATAATATACAGAGGGGTTACAATTACATACATAAGGTAGTGAGTATATTTCTTGCCAATAATTTTCCCAATGCCATTTAAACATAGAAACTTAGAATGGATAGCTTGAAAGGGAGCTTTTCGACCTTCCCACCACTTTTTTTGACACATTCATTTAGGATTTTGTTCTATATGACAGAACCAAAAGCCACTTGTATATCTCTGTTGATTTTTTAAATTTTCCTTCAGGATAAGGTTGTCAGATATAGAAAATAGCAACATAGCAAATCAAAATATTGCACGGGACCCTCTTGTGTTTAAAATATTAAATATTAATAATGAAATATTGGTAGAAAATTCAAATACAATGGGTTCTCCTGTATTTTATTTAGCTATCTTGTGCAAAATATGTTTTGAGTTTATTACCACCCACTAGTTACCTTAGCTTGGTCTTGATGTGTTCCCCTCAGAAAACACTTTGGTTACTGAAGATGACTAGCTTGTTGGAGCATAGGAGTCAGAATTCATCTGTGTAGTTGGATATAGGCCTTTCAACAATCTCTTATTCTAAAACTGTCTTGATAAATATGTCATGCGCCCTTGTCTGTAGAACAGATGTGTATATATGGAGTTCCTTTTAAAATTCTTCCTAGACTTTTGCAAGCCTTCTCTTTTGTCTCTTTGGGTCCCCACTACAGAAATGGAGACCGGAGGGTCACTCACTCTTGCCTTTACCTTCTCTTCAGCCTGAAGCTTGGATAGTCAATATCATGAAGAGGCTGGTGCACAAGCTGATGGTTCCATGTCCAGGGCAGCAAGGGTTAGGAAAGCAGCGGTGCCTTAGGGAGGAGACTTTGCTTCTCTTGTTTCCTACTTTAGAATAAAGGAAAAGCTCTCTCCCGGAGCTCCTCACCTCTCATCCATTACTTGGAACCACAAGGACAAGGCCTATCAAGACCTTCACTTGTGATCTTATCAACTTCCAAAGAAATGCAGGAATCCCAATTCACACCAGATTCCTTACCTTCAGTTGTTTGGAGTTCTCTTCAAGTCTGGACTTAAGGTATTTTTGAGGAATACTCCCCATATCCTCAATCCTTTATTGTGTAAGTTCCCTTTACTTTTCTTTTCTAACTGCACTTCCTATACTTCCTCTAATGGCTTTACTTCTACTGTACACTCTTTAATATAGTTTTCTCTCCCGATGAAAAGGGGATCTGCAGTTTCCTTGACTCTCTTTACTTTTTCTTGAGTATCCTTTCTGTTGTTTACCCTAAAAATAATGAACTTTTCTTTCCATTTTATTAGGCTACAGTGTATGTATTGCATTTTTTTAAAATGACTTACTTATTTGGGGAAGTCCTCTACCATCATTTCTCCAATACTTTAATTTCAAGCCTACTGTTCCTCATTCCTACCATAGAATTTATGACTTCAGAATCCATTGATTAGGATTCTTTCTAAGACTTTACAGTCACAGTTTCTTGGCCTCCACTGCACCTTCACCAACCACTCATAAATCTGAAATCTTGATGTTTATATTACTCAGGCTAATCCATTATCTTAATCTCAAACATTCCATTTAATGTCTTCCCAGTTCACAACAATACCATTTATGTTACAC
Source organism: Dipodomys spectabilis (assembly GCF_019054845.1). NCBI lineage: Eukaryota > Metazoa > Chordata > Mammalia > Rodentia > Heteromyidae > Dipodomys > Dipodomys spectabilis. The sequence goes on from NW_024870772.1 coordinate 13,251,484, forward strand.
TATCTTTTCTCTGTTTCTAACCTCCTCTCTTAATCCCTTAACAATTTTAAATTCTGTACTCAACCATTGTATTCATTTACTTGCAAATACTCTCAACTCCCTTGTCCCCTTTGTCTTTGTTATACTCATTTGGTTAAATCACAGACATCATTAAAACAAGCTTTCTGATTACTCTGTGTTGAACCAAGGCAACTGAAGTAAAACATACAATCAATGTGGCTGGTTCACATTGAAAATATGATCATTAACATAAGGTTGACCTTTAATGAGGCCAATCATCCTACCAATGAAGTTACTTTCCCAGTCTCTTAGACCAATGTTAAATATTTCTTTAGATACCCCAATGACTTTTCCCACCCATCCTCTCACCTGATACTACCCTGCTTTCTATTTCATTGGAAAAAAATTCGCATCACCTGTTGATATCTGACCCTACATACCCTGTTGGTTTTTCATTGGCTATAAATGATGCATTGCTATTCCTGGCTAAAGACAAGCACTTGGGGGGTATGCTTGGAATCTCTCAGGCCTTCCCTAGTAAAGACCACACTTCAGCAATTTTTCCCTTTCCTCTATGGGTTCCCAACCATCTGATCTCTGTTGTTTAAGTAATCAGTTTATAAACACATTATTATTTTCCCAACATTTAAAAAGTACATTCTTGCAAATCATTTCCTGCTCTGGATGTTTTCCATTTCCCCTTGAGTTATCTGTGTTTGCAGCTTGCCTTCATGTTGCCAAGTACTCTTCTTTCTCTGTGGATCTCATTCAAATCATCCAGTAGTTCCTTCTCCATTACAGAGAAATCAGTCATATCAAGATCCTGTAGTTTTTCTTACATTTCAATGGATTTGACTTGTCACTAGCATTTGACATAAACAAGCATCCTTTAAATACTTTCTTCACTTAACTTCCAAGACACCATACTTACCTTAACTTTCTTTTTGCTTTTCTCAACATTCCTACTTTTCCTCACTGCATTAGCTATCATATCATGTACATGAGATCATCATGAAGATATAATCTCTTGGCATTAGTTATCATTGACTATCACTTACATGCCTATGAGGTCTATATTTATGACCACTGAATGTATATCTTCTGTGGGCTAATATCCAAAAGCACCCAGTATTGCAAATACACAAATAACTAATGTTCCAATAGATATCTAAAAGATACCACACTATAGATCAACTGATATTGGTTTACCTCCAGTTTTGCTCTCATCTTGCATGTCATTATTAGTAGAGAATTCCTCTATCTACTTGATTTAGCCAAAATTTATGTGTTACTCTTGGTCTCTCATATTCTTTTCTTATTATTTTTATCAGAATTTTTTTTAATTGTGAAAATACTGTAGAGAGGGGTTATGATTACATGGGCAAGGTAATGAGTACATTTCTTATCAAGCATTGTTGCCTCTTCCTTTCTTTCCCCTTCCCATCCCTTTCCAGCCCCCCCCACCCCCGCCTGCCCCACCAAAGTTGTAAAGTTCGTTTTTTGACATAATGTCTTGTACATCTCATTGTTGCAATGGGTCCACCTGTATCCCTATTTAAACAATTTGTTTTTCCCTTCCCCTCCACAAATTATACCACATCAAATACAGTGAAAACAGGGGTTATACCATGGTGGAGGGACATACAAGGCAACAAAGAAATCATCTTATTAATTTGTTAGTTAGAAACAATCGCAAGAAAGAAAAAAAACATTTGAGTCCTTATCTTGAGTTTCATTTCACCTATCATCAACTTATCTGACCTTTTCTGCTTGTCTCAGACATACACTAGTAATTGCAAATAAGGGCCAGATGCCCCTCAGTAGATGAATGGATTAAGAAAATGTGGTATGTATACACAATGGAATTCTATGTCTCCATCAGAAAGAATGACATTGCCCCATTTGTTAGGAAATGGAAAGACTTGGAAAAAATTATATTAAGTGAAGTAAGCCAGGCCCAAAGAAACATAGGTCCCATGGTTTCCCTTGTTTGGTCTCTCATATTCTATCATTCTAAATCAGATGTGTCTCAAATTCTGTTGCTTGTATTCAAAGTATAATCTAAATATATTCCAGTCTTCATACCCTCACTACAGTTTCTGAGTCACTTGCCCAATTGATGCCAATAGATTCCTAACTGATCTTCCCTTGGCCTTTTTGTTTATTTCCAGTCAAGCAGACAGAAACTTCACCATGTATAAATTAGTTCATGTGTTTCTCTTCCTAGGAGGCACTTCATGTCTTATTCTTATTCCCAGGGCCTCTTTGATTTCCCAATTGGTTCTACTGCACTCTTCCTCATCCTCCATTCTCTTCCCACAGGCTTTATTTCTTGTTTCTGAAACACATGAACCAGGCTGCACTTGCTTTTCTTCTATCTGGAATGCTCTTCCCTCAGATTTCAATTAATGAGACTTTTATGCAACAGTCATCTTCTCAGGGAAGCCTTAGCTAACCACTTTATCCAAATTTATCTCCTTGTCACCAGTGGAACATTTCTTTTCCTCGTAACCTAATTTATATATTTTAAACATCAAACATTCTGCAATTTTCTAATAACTTTGTTTACTGTATATCTTCCCCACTAGAATCTCAACTCAGCAAAGACAGGGACGCTGTTCTGTTTTATTTCTTGCGATATATCCTTAGTGTTTTGGCACATAGAAAGTGCTCAAACATTTATTGAAAAAGATGAATGAAAGTATAAAAAGTGATATGAAGATGTTGCAGAATCTGTGAGGAATCCAAAATAAGTACCATTGTGGATTTTACTCACTTTTCTTCTTAGTGTGTTATGGCTGCAAACATGCTTTTTCAGATGACTAGGGAAAAGTCTCTTGTAGAAGTGTCTGTATTAAGGATCATTGCTTGGGGACCGATATTATTTAATGTGAATAAATGTTTTTATGAATGCACAGCATTCTAAGAGTTTTGACCACTAGAAAGAAAAGGTAGACCAATCTAGATGTGGTAAAACATTTAAGCAAAGTGACAGAGGAAGAATTGTTAATAAAATAATTAGACCTATTTAGCTGCAGTGATCATCTATGTATTGAAAACAACAATAACAAAAACTCAGGGATCAGAAGATACAAATGTCTGAACAGGAATGAGGCTGAATTTCTCATTTTACAAATACATTATTTTTTTCAGATATTAGTATCTTCTGTACCTTGACTTCCTTTATTGAAGTCTGTGAATATCAACTGATGTGGATATGGAAAGGTACTGTAGCTTCTGGAAAACTCCCAAATGCAGAAGATTAATTTGAGAGCCCCACCACCACCAAGAAATGGTCCAATAGGGAGTGTGAGGCAATCAACAGTCAACAGAATGAAAGTCATCATTTATCTGGAGGCTTATTGTCAGCTATTAGGGAGAGGTAGAATGTGGGTAAACCAGCATGTGTTGATGGATTATTGTGGGCTTCACTGTATAAGAGGTTAAGGCAAGTGATTTTTAAATCTAATGGAATTTCTGTGTGCAGTTTGGAGTCTGCTCAGAGTAACTCCTTGGGGCTATAATGTGATTTGAAGTGGGAGGGAAGGAAGATATAAAGTAGGTGCCAGGAATTTGTGTACAAAGTAAACAGCACTTGGCCCATAGCTTTGGAGGGCAAGAATGCCAGGAAAGGAGAGAGTTCATGATAAACACCATGGTAATGTTGTAAATATGAAAGACAAAAGGTGGTAGGACAATACCAAACCACACTGAAGTTTATGGACTTTCAGGTTGAGCAGATCTGTATTTCGACCCGTAGGAACCACAAAGTGGAGAAAAATGTGACAAATCAAAACACGTGGACTGTGCTCACCCCAGGGTCTCATTACGTTTGTAGTTAGGAAGTTTTTCCTCATTTCTAAATTCTTACAGCAATTTAAGCCTGTCTCCTCTTTTTATAGTGGTCATAAAATTATTCAGCCTCCGTTTAAAATACAGCTACTGGATTTGACTCTCTGATCTTCTGCAGCACTGAATTCTACTGTGTGCCGTAGTATTTCATTTTATTGCTTTTTAAATTTTTTGCCGCACTATTCTTATGAGTACTTCTCATATTGTGCAATGGCATTTTAAGCTTAGAATTGATAACTTTGTTCCCCCTATACCTTCCCTAATCTTAAATAGTACAATTAAGTTTCTTTCTAACTATGTTCATTGTCAGGCAGGAGACACCAGGGCTTTATAGTCTTTCAGAGCATGTCATTCCTGCCAGACACACCTAAGCTGATCTCTCCACTAAGCACACTGTGCCTTACCCTGTAATCATGCCAGACAGCAATTGTGTGATACTTTGAAAATTGAGAGGTCATTACTGGGCAGAATCTTAGATTTAGGAAATGCCCAAAGATAGTCATTGTTCTTTGGAAACCATGTTGACTGTGCAGACAGCATCCATCTTGTGAAAAGAAACATGCATGTCAGTGTATGTCTGTATGTGCATCCTTCAGAGGTGTTCACTCCATCTTCATGGTGCCCACAGGGCAGAGTGTGAGGGTTGATAGAATAGTTTTGCTGGTCTTGTGGAAGGGAGCAAGTATCAGCTGTCGCTTCAGGCTGGTCATTTAGCGTGGCCAGCCAAAAGCCAAATAATAAAGCCAAATAAAGTAAAACAGAACATTGAGAGGTTGCTAGAGGCAAAGAAAAGTGTCAGTCTAGCCTTTTATTATGGCTCTGCTTTAAGCACGAGTGCATGTGAGAAGTCCTGGATGGGTGCTAGGATGACACTGTGTAATTTGAAACAGGCAAAGCACAGATGCTGGTTCTTATTAAATGACTTTAGATTTTAGGAGTCTGCACACCTTCCTATTATAAAGAAGAAAAATCCCTCCAAAGGGGTTCACAATTTGTACAATTCAACTTGATTCCCAGCCTTTTGATGTATCCATGTGATTCTTCTCTCAGGGATGGTGTGTTTGACTAACCCTATTACGGAACTGCTTTGTGAAAGTGAGGGACTTGTATTTGAGAGGACTTGTATTTGTGCTTTGTAGTTTTTCAATACTAGCTCTTCAGGGATCATACATGGCATAAGCTTTTTCCTTTACTTTATAGTAATGTAACTCAAAGAAGCATGAACTGGTTTTACATTTCAGATGATCTAAGGTCCAAAATATGCATATGAATTTCACAAAAGTCACACAAATGTCGGGTACTAAATTTTGAAATACAGGTGAAGGTTTGGTAGAACTGAGGAAGGTAGGTGTGTGTGTGTGTGTGTGTGTGTGTGTGTGTGTGTGTGTGTGTGCTGGTCTGGGCGTTGTCCCTGAGCTTTTTTGCTCAAGGCTAGTACTCTACACCACTTGAGCCACAGCTTGATGTCTGGCTTTTTTCAGGTTAATTGGAAATGTAGTATCATGGACTTTTTTGCTCAGGCTGGCTTTGAGCCATGATCCTCAGAGCTCAGCCTCCTGGGTAGCTAGGATTATAAATTTAAGACAGCAGCCACTGGCACCTGTCTGATAAGGTTGCTTTTACTGGTTTCCCTGTATTTTCACCTTTAACAGATGGCTGAACTAAAAAGCCCAGCAATGAGTATAAATAATATTTCAATGCAATGTTGAAAAAAATCATGCATGCAAAAATCTATGATTTTATAAAGTAAAAAAAAAATCAAATAAAGGCATCAGCAATATTACTGATTTTCCCTTTTGACGTAAGGTTTCAGTGTGGCTGGTCATGGTGCTCAGGAATGCTATAAACTTCTGGACTCTCTCATTTACTTGTACAAGATGATAACCCAACTTCTTCCTGCCATGAAGGTTCATTGTATTGCACTCTTCTTACAAATATCTAAGGTTGGGGCTGGGAAGGTGGCTCAGTGGTAGAGTGCTTGCCTTGCATGCATGAGGCCCCGGGTTCGATTCCTTAGCACCACATAAGCAAAAAGAAAAAAGCCGGAAGTGGCGCTGTGGCTCAAGTGGTAGAGCACTAGCCTTGAGCTGAAGAGCTGAGGGACAGTGCCCAGGACCAGAGTTCAGGCCCCACGACCAGACACCCCCCCCAAAAAAAAAAAACAACAACAAAAAACAAAAACAAATATCTAAGGTTTAGCCCATAGATCAACAAATAAATACCTAGAATTTGACAAGTTTCCCTAGATATTATGTTTCTATTGACATTACTGAAGACATTACTCAATGAATTCATAACTATTCTGCTTCATGGTGTTTGTTTGAAAGCTTTAGGATGCTGTTTTGTTTAATATGTTTTTAAATCATAGCTGCTGTATGTTGTGGAAAAGCTTAGAATTTTACCACTGGGGTAGCATCATTAAGTAAGTTCAAAGAAGTCTTGTCATTAAATGTGTTTTAAAATATAATTGATAGTTTCTATTAAATGATAAAATATCTATAGAATCCTAATTGTTTTTGAACCAGTACTGAGGCTTGAACTCAGGGCTTTATAATCTCTTTTGGCTTTTTGCTCAACGAGTGTGTCATAACTCCATAGCCGGATTTTTGCTGGTTAATAAGAATCTCAAGGATTTTTCTATTCAGGCTGGATTCAAACTGCAATTCTCAGATCTCAGCCTCTTGAGTAGCCAAGATTAGAGGCATGAGCCAAATGGCCAACCTAAAATTCCAATTGCTTAAACTAGACTTTGAGAACTAAGAGACATTCAGGTTGCTAATATAACTCTGCTTTACTCCCTTGTGAGACTCAGGCTATCTCTACTGGGATATCTCTCTTTTCCATAGGATGTTTTAACCAAATTATAAACTGTCATAGCAGAAAAGAATGGTTTTAAAATAAGTGCTCTATTCACAACTTAGCTCAAATGAAGAGTTAGATTTTGTCTAGCGAGCCAAATGGTTATTCATCTTCTACTTCTGTTCTGAAATGAAACTATCCAATTTTAAATGTGAAATGAGAAGCCTTAGTCACCTTATTTTTCTTGGGAATATGAAGATTGAATATTAAGTGTTTTCCCATCTGGAATAAACAAAGGGAATGGATCATGGATCTTTTTTTGGACCACTCCATAAAGAATGATTTTTAATTCATATCAAGCTTTTACCAGATTTGGTCACTGGAAGAGTTAGCCTGAAAATGTAGGCTGATAGAAGTATTTCTCATTGAAAACAAAGATATTGATAAAAAGTCGATTTTTGTAAGTCAGGTTTCTTCTTCTACAAGAAGGCAATGTACTTGTTTGAGATTACTATCTGAATATCTAACTGTCAACAATTTTAGGTGTTGTGAATATCAATTCATTTCAGAAAAGATTAGATTTGCTCTTGGAGACAAAGATAAACAAAATAGAACAAAACAAAAATCAACAGTGACTTAGGTATGATAAGGAATACATTTACTTTCATCTAAAACCTATAAGAAGACATTTCAGGGCTGTATGATGTCACAATTCAGATTTCTTTGCCTTGTTGTTGCATTTCTTTGTGTCTTCCATTCTTAAGATGATATTTTTGGTTCAAAATTGTCAGTCTGATATTGTCATCATACCAGTTTTCCAGGCAGAAAGAAGAAGGAAAGAAACACATAAAAAGACAAAAGACATGTATTGGCTGCCCACTAATGCATTGGGGAAACCTTGGGCCATGATCATACCTAGCTGCAAGGAAGCTGGAAGAGTTAAAATATTCCAAATAGCCAGGTACTAGCAAAAATTTGAAAGAACTGGGAATCATTAAGGAGGAAAACAGCTATTGAGACACAACTAGCAGTCCTCCTCATGAGAGAACAATTGGCTTCAGAACTTGGGGAAATACAGAGCATTACTGAAATGTCAGTCTTTTCTTGAGACTTCAGTAGCAACACTCCAACTATTTGAAACTAATCACTAACTAATCACTTTGTGATTGAGATTTTAAATGCATTAATTATCCTTCTTCTTTGATAAACTGGGTTTTAGTATTTGATCATGTTGTTAACATGATTATGCTATGTTCTTCATTATAGAACCTGCTTATTACTTTTCTTTGTTTTATTTATCTAAAAGTAAAATTAGGTATGCTTGGTTAAATACTACTTTCTAGTTTACAGCAACTTATCTTATTTTCTTCCAGAGTTTCATGGTATAATAATGCTTTTTAAAGAACACAGCATATTTTGATCACTTTCTTAAACAACCTTACATATGTTACAGTTAGTAACAGTACTTTGGTGAGAACACAGATGATATGTTGTCATACTTGAATGCTTTTCTTTTAAAATTGCTGTTTTGGTCATTGTACATATTAGAAAACATCATGCTATATTAGCTATATCAACTTCTAACGTTTTTCTAAAGTAATATATAGAAATACTGCATAGGCCTACATATATGCATGATTAGATATGAAGGGTTACTTAGACATGAAACTCAATGGAAATCTCTGAAACTTCACTGAAACTTCTGAAGATACTTAAATTATGGATTTAAGATTATAAATCTATTTGTTCTCACCAAAAAGTAAAGAATATTGTGTTTAGAACTGTTTAGAAATACTTGTAATTATTAAATTTAGTATTTATGGGTCTGATATATTTGGAAAAAACTCAAATACCTATAACTGGAATTAAAGTAGACCTACCCACTTCTTAAAGTGATTAAGGGATATAATACTTAGAAATATATATTAATTTGAATCATATGGTGGTAAGGCTATAGTTTAGATTAATTCAATTTAATAATATGAGAACATACTTGCTCATCATCTGTATCTCAATTAATGGAGCTCATATCTTAGAGGGCTATATAGAATTTTGGGCATACAACCATTCAGAAAGACAAAGATATGCAGTATATTATTTTCATGGAGGTCAAATTACAGAGCAATGTAACTTAAATTTTACAAATGGGAATATCAATTATGTTGGAAGCTGCATAATATTTGTGATTCTCTAGTTTATTATGACAAGGAATTCTTATACATTCAGGTGCAAAGAAAGAAAACTGGCTTACTCAAGTAATCAAATTTATCAACCTAGAGTAGGACAATATGAATATATAGAGTAAATACTGTGCATTTATTAATTTTGGATGGCCTGATACTTAAAAAATTTATTGCTACCCATTATTTGGACCAAAGCAGCAAATATATCTTTTAGCTGTTAATTTAACTTATTATTTTGGTCACAACATGCTCACAGTTTATTTTGTACTATTATTCTTTATTAGTATATTTTCCCCTATATAATTAATGGAAATTAGTCAATGAGCAGAAAGCAGGGCAATCAAAGAGAATCAGTTAAAAATGAGTCAAGGTGGACCTGTCACAAAGCAATTATCTGTTTCCCTATAACTGCAGTTTCAAGATTTATACTATTGTGCTTGGAACTTGCCTTTATCTGGATGTGTGTGTGTGTGTGTGTGTGTGTGTGTGTGTGTGTGTGTGTGTGTGTGTGTGTGTGTGTGTGTGTAACACTAATAAAGGTAGAATTTGGGTTTACCAGAAGTTACTGTAGGGTTGTAAATTGTGACATTGCATTCAAGATTAACGAGGTAGGGCCACTGAGATTTTGATCTTGCATAAATAAAAATAGACTCAAAATAAGTATGAAGGGGAGTCAGGGGGCTTAAGCAAGCACATTCTATCTTGTGGATCTTATTAAAGTTCCCTCTGGATAACTGCTGCTACGTAAGCTGAATTTATCTGCCAATGAGAAAGAACTAAATCAATACAATTGGCCAAAAGAAAGAAAGCATATGATGTTCTTGACTGTAGAATTTATCGCCTAAGTTGATAACAACTAAGTAACACTGAAATACAGCCAGCCTCACTACACACTAGCTAGCAAAGAGAAACCGAGAAAGTCAAATGACACAGCAAACTTTGGTGTTATATTACTTGTGGCCTTGATTAACACTGAGAACTTGTATTGCCAGTTGAAACTCTTGTAAGCTTTAGATGAGTAACACATAAACACTCTCAATAGTATGAGCTTTGATTCCAACCTTGAACTTTTGGATCTTGCTTCTTATTGTGATAATATGAGTCACCTTTCTCCAGTCATTAAAAAAATTGACAGTATTTAAATAAAAATAGTTAATTTGTGGCTATCTTTCACACTTTTGCTCTGTTGACATTTACTAGGTAAATGAGAGATTTATTAAAGTTTCAGTAGGACAGCATGTATCTTTGATTTCCTTGAAGAATAGAAATCTCATAATTTGAGCTTGCCACACTATGATAAATCCTGTATGCAGTAAACTCAACAGAAGTCTTTTTCAAGACAAGAATATAAATATGTAGGGTCAACATATGTCTATTTTTCCCTTGTTTGAAAATTTCAGCCTATCTTTTTCTCTGAGCACTTTTAGACTGCTTGAGGGTGCAGGTTTGGTTTCACAAGAGTTCCCTTCTCAAAAAGCATCTTGTCCGGAGGGAGTATTTGGTGATCCATGACTATGTTATAAAGAAAAGAGCTATGCAAGAAAAAGCACATTTCCCGAGAGCTCATCAGTTGTGATGCCAGGAAACAATTCTAAAGAAATAAAATATTTCTGTTTTGTTTGACTTAAACTTCCTTTGCTAGGGAACTAATGACCAGACACTCAGATTCAAGCTACATCATGAGGACTCTCTCTTATACACATATAGGCTCACCTTCACACACAAGCTAATTGAAGATGCAATCAAGATACTAAGTGAAATTTGCTTTCCCCTTGCGAGTGTCTGTAGTGGCCACTTTGCTACAGCTTATCATTTTTATTGCCAGTGGGAGTCAGCAATAGGCAGAGAATTATTGCCTGGTAATGACACCATTACTGAGTGTCACCACTGTATTTGGACTTGGGGCTATTTGTAACTTGTTTGATTCTAGTACAGAGCAGTCACCAAACAGGCTATTCTAAATGTGCACATTTGTTATCCAGATACCATAGATCAGGGTCAGCTGGGAAGCACCAGACAAAACAATCCAGGCTGTTGTATTCATGTTGAGTTATGTCTGCACACCCAACCCAACACCATTTACTCTTGACATTTTCAGGTGGCACCAGCCTCGGTGCCTGTAATTTGTGCATATTTGTGATTGGAAGTAAGTCCAGTAAGGGAAGCCATATGGTTTGCCGTTCAAGTCTGATGCGTTTGTGAAGTAACAGATGCAAAACTAAGCACACCTGGAATTCAGAGGCAAAAGCCCTGACAAAGCAATCTGTTATGTAACACCAGAGATGCTGGAGGATTTGTGGGAACAAATTCCCTCCAGAAATAACCTGCCCAGCTTATATAGCCCATATCTTAATACATAACCTACAATGGCTGTTGGGCATTTATTTTTCATAGCTGGCTACATTTATACTCTCATTAGTTTTCTGTGACAAATGAATAAATATGGGAGCACCACAGTTTATTAGAGGGAATAAAAAGAATAGGAGGTATAATTTGCAAATGTAGGCACTGCCTTAGCTATATAATTTTGCAAAGTTATAGTGTGGTTTATATGAATATAGAGAGCACTTGCATATAGTAGGTAGTATGTTTCACTACTACTGAGTTTTGTGTAACTAAATGTGGTGTGTTTGGGCTGTTCTTGTCATGTGAACACATCTGGGTCAGAGTGGGCAGTATTACAGAATGACAAGTGGGTTATACGTCTGGGTTGTTTAAGATAAATATTGTCCTATGAAGTGGGGCTCAAAGGACTGTTCAGCTGAGGCACCATCTAGTTTCAGTACATCTGGAAGTTAAAAATTCTTCTTAGGTCTTATTGAATGTTAGGTAGTCACTCTAACTGAGGGCAGGAAAGGCACATAGAGAAATAGATATGATCAAAAGTTGTCTGTAAGAGGCTCCTTTGACTTGAGAGATATGATCAACATTTGAGCTGCCATATGAGGGTTCATTATCCCATTTTGGAAAAAAAATCCTTCAGGATTTTTCTTTTCTTTTCTTTTTTTTTTTTTTTTAATAAAGAAGCAACTTTATTGAGAAGGTTCCTACACTGACCAGCCAGGGCTGTAGCACAGACTCGGGAGCTAATATTGTGACCCTGAGTGGCCCCCATTCTTTGTTTTTTTTTTTTTTTTTTTTTTAATTGTAAAGCTACTATACAGAGGGTTACAGTTACATGAGTGAGGTAATGAGTACACTTCCTCTTGAACATTGTTACCCCCTCCATTGTTTTCCCCCTACCATCCCCTAGGATTTTTCTTAAATGACAGAACAAAGACAAAGAGCATAGGCTTTCCTTTTGTTAAAAGATGTACTGCAGTATTCAGCAATTGTGTTAAGGGAATGTTACTGTGTAAAGAAATTCTAAGTGTTGGTATTTTATGTAGTTTTAGATCACAATTCTAGTAAGAGAAGTATCATTCTTTTTAATACTCTATTTTAATAGTAGTTGTAAAAGGTGAGAAAAGGGAACCATTTTTTTTTCAAAAGGTAAAACTGGCAATAGGTTTTTTCTCTAAATGAGAAGATATTAAATTTTAGGAACTTCTTTAAAGTACAGATACCTGAAGTAAGAAGTGGGGAGAAAGAATGGAAGTTTGCAGGTCACATCAACTTTGCCTTGTAGAGTGAGAGAAAAGATGAGGAGAGAAAGGCTGAACCTACCTATGGGAGAGTTTTCATTACTTCAAATGCAAGGCCATCTAGGCCCAAGAAATACTCTGATTCAAACAATGCACTTGATAGAAGTTCTACAATACTTTGACTTGGTAACAAGATTTTTACCTTATGATAGTGGCACTATAATTAAGAATAAACCATGCATATTTTTGGTAGATGGTGAGCACCTGATTACATTATCTTTGAGATGGTGGGAATTTGAGACAGTCTTGTTTGTCCTCTGTACAGTATAATTAAAGGAAGAATACTACCCAATTATAATCTCCAAAGAGTGAGACAATCCATTGAGGCATGGTTAACAGTGACAAAAAATTTTGTTTACACTATTTCCAGCAGAAAGGGGCCTACAACTGCCTTTTCCTGGGCTGGATACTCAGAACCAAGAGCAGCCTTGACCACCAAACCTCCAAGCCTCCAATGGGCAGCCCCAACCTTTATTAGTTGGTCTGCAAACCACCAGTTAGTTGGTCTGCAAGCCTCCAACCACATACCTCCAAACCTCCAAAGCTCAAGCTTTTCCTTTTTCTTCCTTCCTCCTTCTTTGCAGGCCTCTTCACACTCCACAGGCCGGCCCTACTTTGTTGTAGTAGGCGCCTCTCCACAGGCCTCAGGTCTCTTCACAAGCCTGTCCTATTCTACTGCGGCTCTCCACAGGCCTCTCCACAGGCCTCTCTACAAGCTTGTCCTGCTCTGCTCCCTTAGATGCCTCTTGCTTTCTCTCCATCTGCTGTCTCCCTCTCCACACACCCCTTCCTCCCTCCCCCCCTCCCCCCACGCCTCACTGCTTAGAACTCACAACCTATATAGACCCGCCCCCCCTCATGGGTCAAACGGTTTCAACTATGGAAGTTTCCAACCGCCACTTGGGCCCTTTCCCCAAGCTGTCCACTCTCATATCACTTTGACAGCTGTCCATGTGGGGTTTGAGGCCACGCCCCTCTCCAGTGGGCTGGGCCATGGGGCGTGCTGATTATAGGGGCCCTGCTGATTAATTACAATCTATGTGAATAGAATAGTGAAATTATGTGCAGCAATGGATGCCAAGTACTGACCCCATGGTTCATTCTATTCACCCTTTATCATGTCACCATTCTCAATCTTTTTTACCTCCCTGGTATTCAACGTCACTATAACTGCTTTAAAGAAAATCTCAGAAATCCATGTCCCAAGAAAAGATAATGCTTATACTCTTGGGATCTTGGGAAATGTTCAGAAAAAATACAGATGGCTGCTGCTTGAGTTTCCACCATGTTATTTTGATCCCAGCTTTAAAATCTCCAACAGGTTCATGTAATTTGATTTTCAACCTTTCATTTCTGCCTTTTCAATTTTCCAATTTTCAAAACAGATACTTTGTTCTTTTAGTAATTAGAGCATGTATCATCTCTAGGTCCTGAGTAAATGAGAGAATTGGTGTTATTTCCAAACAAGATTTTAAAATACATATTGCTCAATAGTGCCAGGCACTATTCTTAGCATTTTACCATCATGAACATGTTGTTAGAGATATAATTAGATATTTTCTGATCAGTTGTATTGTTTCAAATGTTATGTTGGCTCAAATCCTTCATGTTATTGAAGAACTTATTGTTTAGATTGGAAATAAATTGGAGGGAATGGAGCTTCAAAATGTTAGTGTGGAGAAACCAGATTTAAACACTCCATACTTATCCAGAGCTCTCAGAAGAGTTTATAGATAAGCTTTCTGGAGACTGAATTTATTAATATTTTCTTCTTTATGGAGAAAGATATTAGTAATTATAGTAGTGGTTACTATTGCTTAGGTAACTAAAAGACATTTGTAATAGTAGTCACGGTTACCGTTGGTTAAGTTCCATCAACATTGTTTTCATTTTAGGTTTAATTTTACAAATGAGCTGAAGAGAGAAATTAAAATATTTATTGCAGAAAATAGGTTGAGTCTGAAAACTGATGGTGTTGGTAAGCAAATATTTTAATTAAATATACACTCTTAAAATTCATGGAAAGCAGCAATCATAGGAAAAAATAAGAGATAAACCCTTTAAACATGTTCAAGAGTATAAAATGCTTAGAGACACAACTCAAGAGAACAAGATGTTAAGCATACCTCCCAAATCCTGGATGCTTGATTTGAAACAAGAGAGTTTCTAAGAGCTGATACATTTTTTTCCCCCAAATCTAGAGAAAGGACAGATTTTGTCAGCAATCATAACTCTAAATAGAAGTAGTAAACAGAATGTTCTTTTTGCTACAGAAATTGAATGATGAGAAAGAGTGCACAACCAGAGGATCTTTGCTAATGATAACACTCTGAAGAACCCAGAAGACAGTGACTGTTGAGTATCGTGAAGATCAGTGTTCAGGAGAGCCTTCCAGAGGGCTAGAAGTAAAGGACAGCATGGCAACTATTTGGGAAAAATGTTTTCCAAGAAGGAAAAGTATGGAAAAAATTTAAGATAGAAATGGTCTTGGGAGGGAGGCGAGATGCAGGGTGGCCAGGGAGGGGGGTCTGGGAAGGGATGGGAAGGGGAAACAAAGGAGGAGGCAACAATGCTTGATAAGAAATGTACTGTTATCTTGCCCATGTAATTGTAACCCCTCTGTATGGTATTTTCACAATAAAAAAAAAAAAGAAGAAATGGTCTTGGCAGGATCAAGGAGTTAAGAGGGTGATTTTAGCTGGCCTGAGTCAGTAGGAGCTGTGGTTGCAAAATACAAATGGTATATAAATCTTGGATACCATTTTAAAAACTCAAGAGATGGGAGGGATTGGAATTGTACTAACTTGTTTATTTTTACAAGTAGGAAATCAGTATGTACTCATAAAATGAACACAGGATTCTACATAGTACAAGGATTCTAACTTCTTAACATTCTAGAATTAGTTTCTTAGCATGTGATAAAGAAGAATTTAAGTCCCATATTTTCTTATTTTCCATGTATTTTTTCTCTCCTCTGAAAAATTCAAAGGAAATTTAACACTTGCTAAAAGTAACATGAGTATGAGTCTAGCTTTGGAAAATCAATTTTCGTAACTGTCTAATTTCCCTCCTTTCTTTCTTCTCTCTTCTCTTCCTTCCTCTTATGTACATGGATAGGCATAAGATGTCTGAAATGATGTTCACCAAATAGCAATAATGACTATTATTATATATCATAGATTTGTTTTATTATTCATTTTTCATTATTGTTATTTTTTCAATGAACTCTTGCTTAATTGTTACGATATTTTATTTATTTATTTTTTACTATTGCTAACCTTTTGTGAAATGCAGATATCTTTTCTATAGGACTAAAGACACAAAATAGGATTCAATATATTCATATTGAATTTATTTTATATTTAGAATAACTCTAAAGTATGTAATTTACTATTTTATAATATGGATTTGCCTTGAATTTTTAAAAATAAATGTGAATTCCTTTACACAAATAATGATCTTAGATGAATAAATGTAGACTTTTAAAATATATTTTATTAAGTAAAAAAAGTTAGCCTTTTGAGTAACATAAATACCACTTAAGAACTAGGAAGGCCTTTGTGAAGATAGCAAGTTACAGAAATCAATGCCAAGATACTTACTCTCATGAGTTACTTGTTAGTCAAAGTAAGGACACATGACATTTCAGCCTAGAGAGGGAGGGGACAGTAGAGAGGGAAATGGGTCATTGATTCATTAGATGAAAATTAAGTCTGAAACAAGATTACAGAATTATAATTATCCACAGACAAGCACCAGTGACTATAAATAAGTCATTTATATGCAAGGTAGTTTAACACAGGTACCTGTGGAAAATAACAGTTATACTTTGTGCTGTTGAAAAAAATAAGTAAACTGAGTAAGTACTGATCATTAATGTACACGATAGCTGCTACACTTGAATTCTTTGTAGTTACGACATGTGCTGCATATGCATTGCAATCCTGTATACCAGACACTACATAGATAATGTTATGTGATATAATGTTATGCGATGTGAACATGACAGATATGACCCTGCCTCTGTGGAACTCACAGTCTTGTAGAGAGACACAAATTACTCATGTAACTGTAACCCTCTGTACAGCATCTTTACAATAAAAGAAAAAATTGTCTTTTTTCTTTTAGTTTTTCTAATACACCTGAACTCTTTTCAATCGCAGATCAAGATCTTTCCACTTGTTCTTCATTGCTCTTGTCTATGTCTAGAAAGCTCTTCCTCTTTCTCTTGGCAGCCAACTCTGTAATTGCAGATGGTGAATTCCTATGAAGGAATTCAAATGAGAGTGAGAGATAAGGAGGTAACAGTTCTGTAGGAGCTTGAGGGATGAGAAGGAACAATATTTCAGAAACAGGAAGTTACTAGAGTCTTCTGGAAGTAAAAGGAAGTTGAGATAACTGATGCGGAGAGAATGAGGGTGAGTGCAAGAGCCAAGACATATAGCGTGGATTGCATAACCTTGAGAGAAGGAAATAGACTTTGTTGGAAGTGAAGTAGAAAGTAAAGGAGGTTAAGATCTCTCATAATGAGATTCTACTTTGAAATCTTACTTTATGCGGAGAATAAATTGGCAGATTGCCAATGATGAAACTAAGGCACTATGGACCAAATACAATTGAGAGAAATACCTGGTGTCCTAGAGTTAAAGTACTGTCATGGAAATCAAAGTGGAAAGATTCAAGAGCTATTTTAAATGTGGAAACCTCAGATCTTGATGATGGATTGTATATATGATATGACTTAGAAGGAACACCTAAAGACAAATTCCAACAAAGTCAAATAACAGTGGTGGAAGGGGATGGCTGACTAGATTTGTAGACTAGACTTCTGTCCAGAGACTTGCCAAGAAGACTGATTATGAATAATATTCATGTGAAAAGGGAATTTGATCATAAAAAAGCACTAAAGAACAGACAGGGCAGATAGTAGGTAGAACATGGAGAAAAGTGGCACAGACAATCAAAAGTCTAGACCTAGCCCACCATCATGTTTTAATAGCAGCACCAGGCAGCAGAGTCAGGATGTGAAGCAGCCTCCATAGAGGAGAAGGATGAAGTGCAAAGGGGTTTCTAAATCAAACACAATTTAAGAAACAATCACTAGTTGTAGGCTATTAAATTACTTAGCATTATTTATAAAACAGAAATGAAAATATTTATCTAGTATGTGCTTTACTGGATATCAATTCAACCCATGTTTTCAAAATACCTTCCATATAATAGGTGATAAAAATGTAATTCTCTTGGCCTCCCACTGTGCAAATTAATTCATATCATCCAGAGCTCTCGCTCATTCAGCTACATGTCTAATGACATTCTTATTATTCTGTGGGTTTGGTTCTTGTCCAGTTCGTTTCAGGGCCTGGAATAAGAAAAAATGGAATTAACTATATGGTGTATTGTAAACCATACCATATTAAATACTATATTACAAGATGTTACTGATATGTGTTAATCTGGAGAAAGAGTATTACTTACTTTTAAAAAATTTTTATTGTATAGGGAGTTGCAGTTACACAAGTCAGGTAATGAGCACTAATTTACTGGCAATATTCACTGGACACTGTTGAAAATGAACTTTACAATTTGTAGGAGAAGGGGTTTGGGGAGAGGGAGAAACTTGGAGGAAAAAAGGGAAGAGGTGGCACTGTTTAAAAAGAAATGTACTTATTACCTGACTTTTTTTTTTTTTTTTAATGTCAGTGCTGGAGCTTGAACTCAGTGCTCTGTGATCTTGCTTGCCTTTTTTCAGAGGAAGGCTGAGCCACACTTCCACTTCCAGCTTTATGCTAGCTAATTGTTTCTGTCTGGGTTGTCTTCAAACTGCCATTCTCAGATCTCAGCCTCCTGAGCAGCTAGTTAGTATTACTAATGAGACACTGGCAACCCACCATATTACTAGAAAGTTTGAGCAAGGTTGAAAAGCTATTGCCAGAAGCAATGGGATTGAAATCTACCAAGTCTGGTGCTTCTATCTGGATGCCTTTACAGTGTACAGTCTTTGCAAAAGACAGGACTTCCTAAACTTTAGCTCCTGAAAGAGGAAATTGTCATTATGAACAAAAAATGCTTTTGTTTTCTGGGCCTATATTTGAGGAGAATGATTTATGAGAATGCACAACTTCTTTGAATTTGGTAGAGCTGAGTTATTCATTTATGGAATTCAAACTTACTTTTTTATTTTAGAGATGAGAGGCTACTGAGGGCCTAAAGGATGTGGGACAGCTTGAGGGTACACAGTTAAAGCTATTTGCTATTTGAGTGTAATAGTCTCTCGGTATTTCCATGTCGCATTGAACATGGAGTGTTTTCTTGTATTTCATGATTCAAATCTCACTAGCAGCAACAACTTTTCTTACTAATATGAGTAGTGAAATACACACACACACACACACACACACACACACACACACACACACACACACAAACTTACATGTTCTAACCTCTTTGACATCAAATTGACATCTCAACTTTGACAATGATCAAGACCAAACTCTTAATTTCTCTGTCTGAAGATTCTCTACCAGCTCCCATAGTTTTCCCTTTTTTTAATAAATGTGGCAATTTAAGGACTTGAACCATCAAGATTTGGACTCTGTAGAAATAAATAGGCCCAAAGAAACATAGGTCTCATAGTTTTCCTTATTTGCAATAACTAGTATATGTCTAGGACAAGCAGAAAAGATCAAAAGTTATATACATGTGACCATATAGGATGATGTTAAGCAAAATAAACCCCAAGATAGGGACACAAGTTGTTTTTTCTTTCTTGCGATTGTTTTAATGTATTTATAATGTACTATGTGATTTTTTTTCTCTTGTATGTTCTTCCCTCGTGGTATAACCTCTGTTTTCACTGTATTTGATTCCAGTGCCCTGCATCTTGTATATACATTTTTCTAATTTGGGGAGGGGAAGGGAAATAACAAAACGCTGAAATAAGGATACAGGTTGACCCATTGTAACAATGAGATGTACAAGACAGTATGCTGAAAATAAACTTTACAACTTTGGTGGGGGAGAGGGAGCAGTGGGTGGGAGGAATTGGGGAGGTGGAGAGGGAAGGGATGGTAGGGGAAAATCAAAGGAGGAGGTAACAATGCTCAATAGGAATGTACTCATTACCTTACTCATGTAACTGTATCCCCTCTGTACAGTATTTTTAACAATAAAAACATATAAAAATAAAAAAAGAAACATCCCATCTGTTTAATTCCATCTTGACCTCCTTACTCCCTCCCTCATCACACCCCAACATCATCTTTTGCCTGGATGACTTTAAATCCTCCTGAATAGTCTTCCTGCCCTTCCTCTTCTCTTCAACCTCTTGTTTTCCTTCTTCAGAGGAGCTGGTCCATCCATTTATAGTGTAAGATGTCACATCCACATAGGGCCCTGCTGGTTCTGCTTGGTCTGAACTCAAATCATGCTCTGTTTTCTACCTTCCACTTTGCTGTCATCACAATGACTACCTTTTAGTTTTCTGATCATGCAACTTGTCATCTCAGGGACTTTGCCTAGTGCTTTTCTTTTACTTTCTGTTATTTGACTTCCCCCTGATAAGCAAATTACTTATTTCCATAGCTTCTGATGTCTCTGCAGAAATATCACCATGCCAGAAAGTTCTTTCTCTTACTAAGTATTTAACATCAGCCTCCCTGGTTTTTAGCTCTTTCCCATCTCTTTCCTGTATTTTTCTCTATAGCACTCACTGTGATGAAGTGCAACGTATTTTTATTCTCTATTCTGTCTTGCCTGCAAGTTCAATGAGAACAGGGACATTTGGCTCCAATTGGAATGATACTTGGTTTGAACCAAGAACTCAATTCAGTTTTTTGTTGCTATTGTTGAAAGAATAAATTGCTGTTGATATTTGTAATATCACTGGTCATTCTTATAGAATGAATCAAAGTTCTTAGATAAAATTTCAATTAGCTATTTTTCTTTGATTATATTTAATTCCTGACCATTGGATTAATCAACATTAACCATGGCTCTAATAGTCCTAAATTCGTGAAATAGCATTTTTTGTAGCAACTCCTTACTAGTGAATGAATATTATATACATATAATTGCTTGGAAAAATAGTATGAGGTACAATACAGCTCCTTTGAGATTTGTATGGAATTTTTCACTTTTCCCCTATAATATGAGATTCTATTGCACTTATTTTGTTTTGAAAGTTAATACTTATTATATTTGAGGATCCGGAAATGAATAAAAAGAAAACCACTTCAAATGCTATCAAGAGATGGGTTATCAAACACAAGTTGTTTTTTTTTCTCTCACTTAATTCCCATTGACCATTATTGGTGCTGCAAAGATGAAGTCTGTGTGTTAGCTTGTCTTTCAGACAAACTAGGACTGTCATACTGTATTTTCAAACATGTGCTCTTGAAATTGGAAGTTCACTGTGTGTGGGGAGAGCTGAAGGAGGCCACTCCTCGCCTCTTCCCCTGTGCTGCGATACAGCTAATCTCAGCTGAACTGCTTGAGATACTTGTTACTGCCAGAGTCTAAATGAATTTAGAGTGGTAATCAATTAACAGTAAATAGGTTTCTTTGTCAATTTGGAAGGGTCTCAATGAAGGTATAAAGAGAATGGAGTAAAGTGATAAATAATTTATAATTCCTTCTGCCCACTTATAGGTTCTTAGCTGTGTTTTAGAGGTAACTTTGAGAATAACAACTAAAAAAAAATCCACCTATTAAATTAGCTCTGTTTAAGAAAGGGATATTTAATTTTAAAGATGTATTAAGTTTGCTTTTGACCCCTGGATTTTTTACAAATGCTATGGTTGCAAAAGGCCACTTGACTCTGGTTCTCCTAAAAATCTCTTGGCATTTCTCTCTTGTTATTTTGCTTTTTCTTTTGATGCCTCTAAAATTATGCCCTCATTAGCTTGCATATCAATTTATATTGACAAAATGCACTTTCTAGGGTAGACTCACAATGCTGCTCTTGTTGTTTTCTGGTAATTCTCTCTATAAGTGTACAGTGTCCCAACTTTATTAGTTCCTTGACAGCTGGAAGATAGAGATTGGATATTTAGAGCCTTGAGGAGTGGATGCCTGATAGACTATTTCTCAGCATAGCTATCATTATTTACTAATTCCGCATCTACCTTTCCTGGCTTTATCCAAGTTCAGCTAATAAAGGCCTGTCTTTCCAGGCTTAATCCTTGCCACAGTGGCATCCTGTGGTAGGGCTTTAATAGCTTTTGCCCTACCAGTGACATCTAGAGATAGCACATTCGCAGCCTAGTTTTCCTATCCTTACTTCACACAAAGGAATGCTCCCCAGGAGACCCAGCATCCTGGTCTTTTCCACCCTGTGCTCCCTCTCTTAAATTGAGGGGCTGATTCTAATTTGCAGAGATGCTGAAAATATATTTGGGTCCCTCTTTTAGATCTTCCCAGACCTTTCACCTGGTTTTGGTCACATCTGTGATTTTTTCCCCCTTCTTTTTACATTGTCTCATCGGGACTTCCCATATATGGTGTTTTCATATGACCATATTGAGGACTGTCCCACCATGTATATATCTGCCTTTTTCCCTTGAATCAGATTTGGCGATATAGGCTCTGGCACAGATTAAAACATGAGAGCCCTCCTTCTGTCCACAGAAGAAGGATGATCTGCCATGTACAATCTTGCTCTATTTGACATTTTCGATGGTCACAATCAGGGGAAGGCCCCTAGTATTTTATGACTAAAAGCTAGAGACACCCCTAAAGCTCTTAAAATGCCTGCAGTGGTTTCCTTTCTCTTTACTCTTGCCTCCTTCCCCCCCCACCCCCCCAGTTCCCTCTCCCTCACAAAAGTATTACCTGGATCAAAATATCAATAGTGCCAAGATTATGGAACTCAAGAACACTGAAACATATTTTAAAAAAAAAAAATAAAACCTTACCTGGCGCCGGTGGCTCACGCCTGTAATCCTAGCTACTCAGGAGGTTGAGATCTGAGGATTGCAGGTTAATGCCAGCCCGGGCAGAAAATTATCTCCAATAAACCACCCAGAAAACTGGAAGTGGTACTGTGGCTCAAGTGGTAGAGCACTACCTTGAGCTGAAGAACTGAGGGACAGTGCCCAGGCCCAGAGTTCAAGCCCTATGACCGACTAAACAACAACAACAACAACAATACCCTTATCATATGAAGAGATGACCGGGATTGTATTGTCAGTTATGTGGGGAAGTGTATGCAGGAGAGATGTGGAGTATGTAATTAATGAATGTATTATCTTAAATTCTTGTGTGATATTTTTATGTTTTAAAGTATATCATTTTTCTTTCTAAATAAAACTGGTTATTCTATGCAATCTTATGTTCTTACTCTTTTTTTTCTTTTCTTTTCTATTTTTTGGGGGGTGGGTCAGTCGTGGGGCTTGAACTCTGGGCTTGGATGCTGTCCCTGTGCTCTTCAGCTCAAGGCGAGTGCTCTACCGCTTGAGCCACAGCACCACTTTTGATTTTCTGGGTGGTTTATTGGAGCTAAGAGTCTCATGGATTTTCCTGTCTGGGCTGGTTTTGAACTGAGATCCTCATATCTCAGCCCCCTGAATAGCTAGGATTATAGGTATGAGCTGCCAGGACCTGGCATAGTCTTACTCTTAAAAGACATTCCTGAAAATTATAGAATCCCCGAATTGTGAATTCAGCTTAATTTAGGATGAGAATTAAAAAGAAATCCCACATTAGTAGATTTTTGACTTCACGATGATTATGGATCTCATCATTATAGTTTTCCAAGTATAGACTGACAATCTTAAAATGCTTAGTAAAGTTTAGTGAAACTGAACATTTTTATAAGTGGACTAAAATGCTGTTATTATTGTATATGTAGGCAGGAGATTTGGCCTTTCTCACTAAATCCTCTTTGCCCTTTGCAGAAGATTTTCCTAAGCTTCTGAATAATAGAGCATTCACATCATGTATCCTGGTTTTTTTTCCCCTGGCAGTGTGTGTTCACATTTGTATCATCAGTAACTTAGCCACATTTTTCACCTCACCACTGTACAGTTAATTAGCCAGTCTTGCAAGTTTTACCTTGAAATATCACAAGTATTTCTCCTCCCATCCATATCTTAATTGTGTCCTTCATCATCCCTTGCTTAGACAGCTGACCAGCTTCTCTCTTATTTTGATTGTCCACTCCTACCTCACAGTTTTTACACTTAATAAGGTGATCTATTTTTTACTTCAGTTATCAGATCTATTTTATCTTCAGTTTTGGTCAAATGGATATTTGATGCCTTGTCTGTTTCTGTGGCTCCAGGGTGCCCTATGCTTTCTTCATAAAGGAATATGCTTGCAAATGTATGGAAGTCATTGTCAATCATGCTGGAATAAGAGATAAAAACTAGGGCTATCCAAATACCCCTTTTTTTAATCTAGAGTGTAATTTTCATTAAACATTTGTAAATCAACCCAGTAAATTGGCTTCAATATTTCCTGGACTCACCCTACAGCTAGAGGATTCTTATTAGAGGGTGTGGAAAGAAGATGTGGTTACTCTACATAGTCTTCCTTGAGTAAGTGAAGTGTGGTAATTTAATTACAGCAGCCAGTATCTAGTCATACCTGTAGAAAGTACACATTTCTGAGCATGTTCTGTTTAAGCATGTTGATCACATGCTCAAAATGTAAAATTGGTGGATACCTTTCTGGTCATACTTAGTGCAGCTCATAGAGTTTGTGACCAAAAAAGAAAAGACAACACACACTTATCTGAGCATGCTCAGCTTCACATGTCTGAAAGGAAACATTAAGAGGATATAGAGGCTTCTGGGCATGCTTAGATTAGAATTGCATTGAGCCAACTTTATGGTAGTTTGCTTAAAAAATAACTCAGCATAACTCAGTGAGCTGTTTTCTAAGTTTCTTCAAATTGTTTTAACTAAAGCATGGTAAAACAGGTGTAAAAGTGTATTAACACTCTTTAAAAGGAATGACTGCTCTCTCCCTCTTAAGTGTCAGCATTTAGCCCTAAAGGTATCTTCCTTGTGTGATGTCTAATGAGTACTCTTGGGTAGACACTTGGAAAATGGAAAGGAAGGAAGGATGAAAGGTTGGGTGGAGGGAGAGGATGAGATTAAATGCAATCTTAATGGTTGCCTCAGCTGACAGCAAGAAAGACAGATGTACAAGCAAGAGTGATCCTTTAGAGTTGGCCTTTATACTCCTGCCTGAAATGCTGGCCAGTTTAGGAAATGTATGATGTTGATGAGGTCAAAATGCTCTCTGCACTGGAGGTGGCCCATGAAGGATGAGCAAACACTGATGGTTGGTTGTCTGCTGGAAGTTTCCTACCATCTCAACAGTGACACTATACTACTGCAAGAAGCTTTCATGAATATCTCTGGGTATATGGGTGTGAGTGAGGATTCTGGTTTGAATTAATCAGGTCAGGGTGACTTGTGGTTCAGAGTTGCATCTCAATTCACAATTCAGCCATATGTAGTAACAGATTAGAAAAAATTCATGCTTGAGACCTCTGAACATTGTGTGTGTGTGTGTGTTGTGTATGTGTGTTTTGTGTATGATCTTTTAGTGATTTCTGAGATCTGAAACATTTTCATACACTTTTTTTTTGAAGGGAGGTGGGGATAGAGGTAAGAGAAAGTTTTTATTACTATTTTTGAAATTTTGGCACCTACTGAGGTAACATTTTTTTTCCCTTGTTAATTCTGGGGTTTGAACTCAGTAATTCACCCTGACTAGGCAGGTACTGTCTCTTGAGCTGTGCCTTCTGCCTTTGACTAAATTTGTTTTCTGTATATTTTTTGACTGAGTATTTTTGCCGACTATTTATTTTTTTCTTTCTTTTTATTTTTTTTTCAGGTAAGGGGTAGGTTTATTCAGTAGACCTGCTGGGACCAGGCAAGGTTGGCTCTCCACGTGGCTGGGAAAGGCCTGGGAATGAGAGAGAGCCGGGAAAGAGAGGAAAAAGCTAGAAAAGAGCAGAGAGAGCAGAGAGAGCTAGAAAAGAACAGAGAGCAGAGAGAGAGAGAGCAGAGAGAGAAGAGAGCTGGGAAAAAGCTTGCCAACTATTTCTATAACTACTTTTGTTAACTATTTTTCCAGTTATTTATCTGAGATCTCAACAGGTTTTTTTAATATAAAATACAACTTTAATCCATTGAACTAAATATAGTAATTATAGACAATGTTTGAAATATAATTATTACATTTATAAGATTTCACTTATAATCCTCAAATCTGTATGTACATATAAAGTTATCAAAAGGTGTCATGAATTCTTATTTTTTCTATTTTTTATCTGGGTTTATTTTTTTGAGTCAAGGTCCCACTATGCAGTTCATGCTGGCCGTGAACTCACAATCCTCCTGCTTCTGCTTCCAGGATGATAGGAATGGCTATTTTTGTATTTTGATATTAAGATTATGGAACAGATTGTTAATTGCACTGGAAAGTTCGTTGTATATGTTTGATGTTCCAGAGGGGATTATGTAATACAACAGTTCGTTGTTTAATTTGGCACACTTTTTCAAAGTGATTTACTAATTAACTTTTCAATTTCTTCCATGGCATCTATTGCTTCTGGGTCAATTTCATTAATTACATTTCCTAAGAAAAATATATATTTCGTTGATATTTTCAAAGTGCTAGCATAGACTCATGCAAATCACCTTTGTTCTTTGATAATCCTTTTCTCATTCTAAATTTCTGTGCTGAGATTTTACTTTCTTCTTTTATGGAGAATAGTTATTTTAATTTTTTTTCTCTTTATGGCCTGTTTAATTCAGTTTTCTAATCTTTACCTTTAATTGTTACTTTTGCATTTAAAAGAGAATTATTTTATTCTGCTTTTTCTAAAATTACTTTTTTTGTGCTGCCTCTCCTAATTTATAGGATTAAAGATTTTGTTAAGGTTTTCCTCTCTCTCCTTTCTCCTTTCTTTTGTTTGTTTCTTTGTTTAACATTTGATATTAACAATTTTTAAAACTATTGATTACAAAGAATATGTTCAATAGAAAATCTGGAGTGTTCTTCTGAATCTATTCATATATATATATACATATATTAAATGGCTTTGTAAGAGCATTATTTCTGAAAAAGTTCTATGATCCTTTTTTAAAAAGTATATTTCCTTTTACTACATATAGTTATATCTAAACATGGTAAGAAGTGCTCATTAAATATTTATATCTTTCACATCATTTGCAGTCTTATTTAATTATCCAAATCTATGAATGTTCTAAATAAGTTTTCAACTGTTTTCTTTCTATTAGTTTCTCACTGTATTCTTCACATATTTCATATTTTGTTATACAGTATAATCACTGAAGGTTCCAGTATAATTTTGGTAGACTTTCTGCATATTCTTAGTTTTTGTTGGTTATTACCTGCTATTAATGTTTTGATAGTTTATTTGACCTCAAACTTGACTGATGCATGTTTGTGTAAGTGTTTAAATTTGTTTGTGCATTTTGCTTTAGAGAGATCTATTACAATTAGATTTTGATTTGAGTTGTCTCTTAGCAGAGTTGTCTCAGCATAGTTGTTTATTATCATGACTGTTATTTTCACATGTTTGCAGATTTCTGTATTTTATGGTCTATATTTTCTTTGTCTTTGCAAATTCTTATTGTTCTTTTTGTCATATGAAATACATTCACTTTGATTTTATTTAGTTAATGATTTGGAGGTTAAAAATCATTGCTGAAAACAGGCCAGGTGCTGTGGCTTATGCCTATAATCCTAGCAACTAAGGAGGCTGAGTCCCAGAGAATAACAGAAATTTCAGATAAAAATTGGATAAAGTGAATTATTTGATAACAGAAAAGTTTGTGAGACTTCATCTTCAAAATAACCAGCAAAAAGGCTGAAGGCATGGTAAAGTTCCAGACAAAGACTAACAGGTCCTGAGTTCAAACCTTGGTTCTGTAAAATAAATCACTAGAACATGTTTTAGAGTATATGTACAACTGATGTATTGAATATATATGAATATATATATATGTATTTCCTGAATATTAGTGTCATACATAAGCCAGAAACTGTTGCCTCCTCTAATTTACCAAATGTCCAACTTTATTTACCTCTATGCTTGTTAGGTTTTCTCATATGAAATTTTGGAGTAAGTCAATATTTTTATTACATTTTACATATAAGTAATATTTATTTTAAAATAATTTTACAATTATTTTCTTAATGTTTTATATAGAGAAATATTTGAGCTTAGCAAATCCTTATTTCCTTTGGGTTCTCCAATTCATTGTTCTGCTTTCTTTCTTAAAAAAATTAACTATTATTATAAAGATGATGTACAGAGTCTTCGTTATGTTTTGATGGATCTTTTATGTTAGCAATTCCAGAAAGATCTTCCTTTGCATTACTAAGAATCAATTTCTCTAGTTTCATTACTTACTTGACTGGTAACTTAACTAGGCACAGGTTTTT
Source organism: Dipodomys spectabilis (assembly GCF_019054845.1). Taxonomy (NCBI): domain Eukaryota; kingdom Metazoa; phylum Chordata; class Mammalia; order Rodentia; family Heteromyidae; genus Dipodomys; species Dipodomys spectabilis. Next base: position 13,279,391 of record NW_024870772.1, read on the forward strand.
ATGGTAACTCTTTTCTTTTGCAAAACTTCTTTAAGGGTTTTATTTTATTTATTATTTTGGAAAGTCTTTGATGTTGTAGGGAAGCCCATGGCCAGGCTCACAAGTTTTTCTCTACAAAGGTGATCCCCTCATGACTTGTACACAGTCTTGGAAATATATGATTTTGATTTTTTTCTTTCCCTAAATTTCAAATTTTCATCAGAATATGGTCAGAAAATGGAAAGTTCTTTGGATCTAAGATTTTCCTTGGGAAGGTTCCTCCATTTTCTTATACAACTTGGGGAAAAATAAGGATTGTTTAATCCATTATGGAAGCAACAATGCTTTAACTTATTTGGCATACATTTATTCTATCTTATTTGTTTTGTTCATTTATCTCAAGAAATTCACTATCCATTTGTGATGTATACCTTTGTTTGCTATTTTTCACTGAATCTTCTTTAATTATGTTGTTTCCTTGTCCTTTTGTACTTGAAATGTTTCTTAAGTTTGTTTTCTATTTAAGTCTCCATAAGATTGTTCTTAATATCTTGCTCTTTGTTTCATTGGTCTTGGGGCTTGAACTCAGGGCCGGGGTCTGGTCACTGTCTGAGCTATTTTGCTCAAGGATAATGCTTTATCACTTTGAGCTACAGTTTCACTTCTGGTCTGTCCAGGCTGTCTTTGAACTGCAATTCTAAGATTTCAGTTTCCTGAGTAGCTAGAATTATAATTGTGAGCCACTGGCACCCCGCTTCTTGCTTATCGTTTATTATTATTATTATTACTATTATTGTGTGTGTGTATGTGTGTGCGCTCGTGTGCATGTGTGCTTGTCCTTGTGTTTGAAATCAGGGCCTGGACATTGTCCCTGAACATTTTTGCTCAAAGTTAGTACTAATAACTCTAACTAGCTAGAGCTACTACTGGAGCTAACCTCCACTTCCAGATTTTGGTAATTACTGTAATTGGAGATCAGAATCTTTTTTTTTTCTATTTTATTTTTTTTTTTATTGTGAAAATACTGTACAGAGGGGTTACAATTACATGGGTAAGATAATGAGTACATTTCTTATCAAGCATTGTAGCCTCCTCCTTTGTTTCCCCTTCCCATCCCTTCTCATTCCCCCTCCTTCCCCTCCACCCAACCCTCCTCTCCCCCCACACCAAAGTTGTAAAGTTCGTTTTTCCACATAACGACTTGTACATCTCATTGTTGCAATGGATCCACCTGTATCCCTATTTAAACGATTTGTTTTTTCCCTTCCCCTCCACAAATTATACCAACCTCAAATACAGTGAAAGCAGGGGTTATACCGTGGGGGAGGGACATACAAAGCAACAAAGAAATAATCTTATAAATGTGCTACAAATAATCACCTGAAAGAAAAAAAACATTTGAAAACATATCTTAGGGTTCATTTCCCTAACATCAACTTATCTGACCTTTTGGTTTCCCTTATTTGCAATAACTAGTATATGTCTGAGTCAAGATCAGAGTCTTATTGTCTTTCCTACTCAGGCTGGCTTCAAACTGCAACTCTCAGATCTCAGCCTCCTGAGTAGTTAGAATTATAAGCTTGCACCATTGGTACTTGTGTCTCAACTTTATATCCTCAGGTTACTTACTCTTTTATAATGATATAGTAAATGACTTATTTAATCTTACCACAACTTTAAATCAATAGATTTTTTTCATTTCGTTTCAATCTAACTTCCATTTTATATTTGTCCGATGCTATTGGTTCCAAGTAAAGGTTCACATTACATTATCTCATTAAGTCCATGTTTTCTTGAATATCGTGAAGAACAGAATTCAGAGTCTATCAAAAATACTTACCATTTTATCATTTCATATAGGGTATCTTTTTCAAAAGTATGTTTTTATTTTTCATTTGTAGTCCTTAGGTTCTCATTTCTGTTTTCATTTTCTTGAATGAGCAGAGTGCATCCTAATGATATTTTCCTGCAAATAGTATTGGTGTTTTCTCTTGGTTTAGCATCCCTTTTAAACTGGAGACTCGTGTTGGACATATGCAGAGTTCTAGACATCCTTTATTTAATGTGGTTCAGCTGGCTTTGCAGGTTTCTATTTCCTGGTCCAACTGCATTATATTGCTTTAAGTTGGGGAATAAATTCCTGGGTAATTGAAGTGGTCTTTAGTGCTTCCCTTGCCAAAAACAGTGAATAAATAATCAACAATAGTGCCACTGCTCTCAGATCTCTCAAGCTTAAATTCATCTCTATAGCTTCATTGATCTCCCTAGAGGTCAAGCATCATACTTTGATGAACTTCCTATTCTAGTTGCATTTTTTTTCATTTCCTGGCATTATTATCTTGCAGTAAGTAGAAAGAATGGCACTACATTCACATGGCATCAATCACAGGAACATAGATGGATGCTGCCAACAGACCTAGCTACTCTGGAAAGCAGGCTAAGCATGAGGTTTTTCTCTTTATTGGCCAGGATTGTCTTCAGCATGGCAGAGGCAGAGGTCTTGTACTGGCTCAAGGGCTGCAGCAGGTGTCTGCCAGTAGCAATCCTTTTTCATTTCATTTCTGACTCATTTGGGAAATTGGGAAGATTCAGGGGAGGGACTACTCATCACCAATTAATTAAACAATGATGAAATATTTTAAAAATTTAGCAATTGATAAGACAATAGAAGCATCACTTATATCCCTCTTTCTACTAATCTAGCATTCTCCTTGTAACATAATTATTTGGATGCAGTCATTCATGGACTTGTAAATTAATTCTAAAGAGAAAAAAGCTTTGCATCTTTAAGTTTTGCAGAGTACTTCATTGTGAAATACTCAGAGAGATACTCAGAGAGAGAGAGAGAAAGAGAGAGAGAGAGAGAAAGGTCATAGAGCTTTAGATTGTTAGACTTTAGACTGTTAGAATACTATTTTGCAGAGATGAATCTTTATTTAATTTATTCTTCTGCCCCCTGCCAGTATAATTTGGTATCCTATACTTTTTTTGTGGGTTTCCTATCCTGTAGGAAATCAAACTATTTCCTAAGAAATGTTGATTAGAAACTATAAGTGCAGGGCTGGTAGTTTAGCTCAGTGGTAGAGTACTTACTTAGCATTATGTGTGAAGGCCTGGGCTAAATTCTTCAACAGTACAAAAAAATTGCTAAAGGAAAAGAAACTACACGATGCATTTGAACTCCAACTTATACTTCCTGTCTAATTATAAATTGTGAGAGGTACTTAAAAACTGCTCTGTCTGGACCCGCAAAAGTAAAAGTCAAAGAAAAACTTGGCATCTCTACCTTGGTTTTGTATATATTTTTGCTCTAAGCCATTCTCTCTGCAGTCATTTTATACTTGTAATTTGAGAAAGACAAGACTGATCAATATTATCTTATATCAGGGAACCAAACTTCCCCTAAGGAACAATAGAGCCTTCTCAGGACAGACCACCCACTGATAATGATGACTGGCATAACATCACCAGTGAAGACAGTGATAACAAGGTCTCTGGAACCCCTAACGAAACAATGTCTGGAATCAAATCAAAATGTCTCATCAACTTTGACTAGGATTGACTCTCCCCAGTTGTTTTGCCTTGTCTATAGAGCTCATATCTATACCCCAAAGAATTAGAAGATGGGCAGAAGTGATGTCTCCCCCTGGCAGGTGGTGTCCCATAATCAATCTCCTATCTTTCCCTTCACTGTATCTCTTTATTTGGTGTAGTGTAGAGGGCAAGTGTCCAGACCTGACCTATGGAACTCCTGGAGTTCAGACTTGGTTTCAAAATCACTCGTTTAACTTTGCTCAGTGTTGTTAGGTTCACTTGTAAACATGTGAGTGAGTAAATGAAATAAAGTGCATGTGAAAACTCTGTACATTATAGCGTTTAAAGGCAGAGATTGGAAGCATGCGTATTTTATATGTCCTATCATGTTAAACATACATTGGCTCACTAGCTCTGGTAGAGCTTACTTTGTGTAGTCCTTCATGGGCCCTATTCACAAACCCAGGGCCTAGTCCTAAGATTAGAATTATGCCTAACCTTTCTGCTCCTAACCCTATATGCTTAAGAACACTGCCATTTTCTCAAAGTAGGAAGACTGTAACATCTCCAAACTAGGAAGTAAAAAAGGAGACCTCTTAATAATTTCTCCAGGATGAAGAGAATAAACTGGGATTGTGGTAAGTAACCTAGGACAGATGATGACAAGAGAATCCAAATGATAAGAGAACCAAATACAGTGACATGCAGGAAGGCAGTAAAAGACAGTGTAGCCTTACGGAAGACATAGGTATTTTAAAAGCCAAGAGGCAAGTAGCCATGTTTAGATTCAATCAGCTATAAGAGAGTTTGATATGTACATTTAGAAATTACATATCCAAACACGTAATTATAATAATAATAATTTTTAGTACCAATACTGGGGTTGAGCTCAGGGATTAGGTTCTATTTCTTAGCATTTTTCTCAATGGTAGTGATCTACTACTTGAGTCACACATCCATTTCCTGCTTTTTGTTGGTTAATTGGAGATAAGAGTCTCACAGACTTTCTTGCCTGGGCTGACTTCAGACTGTGATCCTCAGACCTTTGACTCCTGAGTAGCTAAGATGATAGACCTATAAAAATATTTTGTCCTGCTATGAGAACACAAATTTAAAACCTTAGGATAAGTTTATACATTCAGGAGAAAATTTTAAATGTTTCAAAAATATTTAGATAGTTCGAAAAAATCTCACCTCATAATTTTTAGAAAATAAGGCTTTGTATACAGAGATTTAACTCATAAAATGTTTTATGACACCTGCTTTTAGCTGTCTCCTAAAAGAAATAATTTATCCCTGAGAATAGCCCTTGAAAGACATCTCTCTATTCTGGTTTATTCTTGAATTCCCAACCATGTTTAGTTAGTAAATTGCTCATAGTCCTTCCTTAGGAAACCTTACCTGCAGTCTAAGCAAAGCCTGGTCACATTCTCTTCCATTTTTCATCAAATACTTCCACTCCTTCTTTCTTCCCCTCTACCTCACACAGACCTTTATCTGGCAGTAGAAAGAAAAAACCACATCTTATGAAAGCTTTGGAAAAGGATTCAATTCCCTACATCAGACCTGCACTTCTCCTGGGACCTCATTATTTCTTTGTGGTACTTGCCCAACAAATCAGGTCTGTCCTAGTGGCCGTCCCTCCTGATTTCTGAAGCTCTTTGTTTCCCCCATCAGATTTCTCTGGATCATTGGATTGCACTGTTTTTCCAACTCTAGGCATTTCCTCAATAATGTAATTGTATTCCTAATGCATAAAACAGCATGTTAAAAATACTAGGATATTTGGAAATGTATTTTTTTAATAGAAAGCAGACATCTGTGAAGACCAGAAAACCTAGAGCTTAAAGAATTTTCTTAAGGCCAGAAGATCAAGGGGGCACGTAGATTTGGGGAAGTTTGATTTTTCTGTTAAGCTCAAAACAAACAAGGCAGGAGGCAAAAAACAAAACAAACCAAAAAGAAAGAAAAAAAGTGTCCTTACAAATGTTGCCAGCAGCCTGAAACCAGAGAACACATTTAAACACCATGTTTGCTCAGGTGAAAACTTGACAGGTGGTACCCTGAAGGTAGCTTGGACTTGCTCAGCATGCCCTGCCCAGTAGCTTCTGATGTTCCTTGAGTTTCTCCCCAGCAGCCAGATCAGGTGGTATTTGGACATGGCATAGGGCTCCCTGCCCACTCTTTCCATGGTATCAGCACCTGGAGGCAGTTCAGAGGCTCATTCTCAGTAGAGGACATTTTTTCTCCTTTTTCTTCTTGTCACTGATGGTGCGGAACCACTTCTGCTCATCACTCTCTTTTAATCTGGCCCAGTGATGAAAAAGACCTAGTGGGGCCTGCCTGGCAGGTGAAGCATCCAGATGCTAAGCTCCAGGATTAATTTTGCTGGCAGTGGCTTCTGGGAGTCAGCTTCTTTCCCCTGGCTTGGCTGGCAGACTAGGTTAACCCTTGGCGATCCAAAAGGCTCATTTGATGTGTCAAAATAGCAGTCTAGTCTTCTTGGCAGATAGAGCTGGAATCTGTATTTAAACATCCGAACTTTGAAATTTTATCAGAGCCCTTGTCTCCAGAGGGACAAAGAACAACAGTCCCTGGTGATGATAAGGAGAATGAATGATGTACATGCTTTTTTCAGTAGCACCTGCAGGATGTATTTTGAACATAGAAGGTCATTGTCGTGTCCATCAAAGGAAAAGAAAGGCAGAGACTTGGAAGAATTTCCTCACAAAGTGGGAATGATTTAGAGATAGGAATATTGCTTCAGAAAGCAATTAGGTGCTCTGGCACTTCTCTTCCTCCCACTGCTGTCCACACACACACACACACACACACACACACACACACACACGCACGCACACACGCACACACACACACACACGCACACACAATTTGTCGCTCACTCTCTCCACTGGAATTTTGCTTCTGTTTCATTAACCTGTCTTCTCTGTCCTCAAAAGTCAAGAAGAAAATTTACAATCTAACTCAGCCTTCATGAAACCTTGCCTCTGCCATCGTGTTTTTTGGGTTGTTGTTGTTGTGGGAAAGTTTACGATTGAGTGTCTGCAAGCAACAGTAGTTTTGGAAGGGGCCCTAAATATTAAACTCATTTCAAATGTGACTTGAGACTCAGGCAGACGGCAGGAGTGGTGACAATTTATTATTCTTCAGTAGCCCTAAAGCAGAGTAAATATAGATTTGCCAGTGATAATATGAGAACAACAGATCAATTTGATTTTAAGTAAATCCTTCCCCTACAAAGCCAGAATTTGATTAATCCATCGCTGCTTGGTAGAATCACTGGGAACTAATTGAAACATGGAGGAGTTCTTCTTCATGGTGTAAAGTTACCTGGCTAAAGAAGAGCACATTCTGAACATTTTTTGTTGTTGTTATTGTTAGTGCAGATTTTAAACAAATCTATTTTAGCCATTGCTTAACTGCCAAATTTGGGTGTTCTAGGTCTAGTTTCCAAGCAGCTAGGAAGCCTGAGATAATTTATTCATTATATATATATACATAAAACTCCTGCATCATCCAACAGTCTCATAATGGAATCTGAGTATATCCAGAATCAGCCTCAGTCCCTGTGCAGAGATGTCTGCTTGCAATTGCTCTCAAGGACCCAGTAAACCCCATCCAATTTGTTCTACTTGTGTCCTAAGGACAGAAAAACCCTGCAAATTCCAGAGAGAGAGGTTGTATTACTTTAGCATCATGAGCATCTTTCTTGAGCTTTCAATTCACAGCTGCTTTCTGCTGAATGTCTCAGGGAACTTTTAAAATATTTATGTATTTCACAAATACATATTTGTGACTGTTGGAGATCACCTCAGCTTTATAGGTAGGAAGACTGAGTAAAAGAGATAATGCCATCTCTAGTAGTCTGAGAGTTAAGGCCAAGGTTGTTTGGAATTAAACTATGTCTGGAGTCAACTGGGAAGCCATACGTCCAAGTTGAGAGGTGATAGAACCTTATAAAAGTGAGGAAAGAGCCATCATTTACATTTTAATATCCACAGGGTGCCTTTGCATATATTTTCAAATTTGTTGCTTGAAGAATTCCAGGGAAATATTTGATATTAAAATGAACTCACTTGAGTAACTTATGACTTTCTTGTGACAACTGGTATACCTTAAAATATCTAAGTTTGGGCTAAGGTCTTCTCCATTATTGCCCAGTATTATTCCTCTAGTTTGAATTTCTTAGAATAGTTGATATAGGGAGTCAAAAGACTGCTTGTATCTCTTTTTAGAAAGCAACTGCTAAACATAATGTATTTAAGCCAGGAACCTTTAAAAATTCCATTTTAGACTTCAGTCCTCCATGGAATCTGACAGTTAATTTATTATTTTTTTCCCAGGACAAGGCCATTATTCCACTTACTTTAAGTAACAATGATGGCAGTGATATTAACTTCACTAAGTCAAAGGGTTGAAGAATGTCTGTATAAAGGCAAAGTCTTCATATTTAAGCCGGATTTTTATTCTAGAGAATCTGATAAGCATCCTTTTATAGGGCTATTCTTCTGAGTTAAGTGGGTATTTTCTGGAGGTGCCATGCAGTTCTGATTCTATTCATCTGAAAAGAGAGAAATGATTTATGCACAACTGCATATAAATGATATGTGCACTCTAGCCCTGTGTGTCCTGGAAGCTCTATTGCTTTTTAATATTACTTAATAAAATTGAATATGAGGTTCTTTTTTTATTTAAAAAAAGGTCTTACTTTGCTTTGCAAAATAAAGAATAAGTCCTGGTGGCTTTTGTTCTGCTATAAATTTCATCATAATTTCAGAAATTTTCCCCAAATCATTTTGTTGCCCACTCTTTTTTAGGTGGGATACAGAAAGAAGGATTTGCCTTTCTTTTAATCCTATCATCCTGAAACTTCTCAAGTGAGAAAAGTGATCGTAGGAAAAGGCTGTAGAACTGTGAGTAGACTATTATAAGGAAGGGAGTGTCGGTGAAAATGTTGACTAATGAATTTTGCCCAGTGAATTATGAGGCCTATAATCAAACCTTATCAGTCTGCTGCTCCATCAAATCAAGTTAACTAACAATTTTCACCACTATTAATCCCTGGCTGAGGTTCAGTGCTTTGTATGAAGGCTCTTGACCCATGTAGAAGAAATAAAATCCAGAAAGTGAGTCCACTTTGGGGAAGATATCTCTTAAAGTATTGACAAGCCTGGGCCTTCACAGGCCAACAATTCAGAGAGATATATACACCCTGAATTAACTTCCAATAACCTGTGCACTTTGAAATCTCCACTGCACTAAGGTTTTTTTTTCTTTTTTTTAAAGAACAAGTAATTGAGCTAAATTATGTAAGCCAGTGGATAGATTTGGAAAGCAGACCTGAACACATAGGCTCGCTCTTCCCCTCCTGCTCAGAAGATACAATCTGAAAAATGGCAAGGCTGGATACTGAGATGATAACTTTTACTTTCTAGAACAGGGCAGCATGGAAGACATGAGAGACTCTGTCTTGTTTAAATGGTTTGAAGCTAGACTTATGTGTGAAATTCCTACTGTCTTTCAAGGCCTCTGCGAAATGTACTTATTCCATTGTTCCTCTCTGATATTTCCTCAATTATAATTTTAATTTTTTAAAATATATTTTATATTATTTTAGTGTTGGGTACAGAATCTAAGGTCATAATAAAGAGAGTTTTGCTCTATCACTGAGCTATGTATCTCCATCTTTTTCCTCAATGGTGATTTCTTATTCCTCAGATCTTGCTTATCATTTTATTTCTATCCCTATGATGCCATTTATTGTGCCAAATTTGATTATGGTTGTAACATTAGATGTTCTCTTTTATTTTTAGACTTGGAGACAAGCCTGTATTTTATTTATTTGAGAATGCTAATGACATTTAATCTTATTACATATACTTTATACATAATTTGTTCTCAATATTTATTTGTTAAATAAATCAATAGGTTTCTACTGTAACTGCAATTTTATCATTAACTGTCCTTCAAGTAAATGCTGAGATCTAACTGCATAATAAGATTAGAATGTAGTCATATATCAAATGAGATAGAATTATAAGTGCATTATTTTCCTCTATAATAGATATATTCTAGTAAAGCATAACACATTTGGAAGACAAATTTGACTTTCTTATATGTTTTCATTTTAAAATGGAATATGAAGTCCTGTGGGTGAAGTGGTTTCAAAATCAAAAATTTATAGATGGCGAATATATTATGTATGTAGTATGTTGTTTCTTTTAATGCCATTTTATATTGATTTACATTATTCACCCATGGCATTGCTATTGTTGTTTTAGTCAAGTACTGTTGCACAGGAAAAATCTTTGAAAATCATGTATTCTACAGGATAAATACTTTTTGAATGAAATAACAAAATGAAACTTCACAAACATACACTGTGCTGAGCCATGGAACTTGAGTGATTCTGTAAGGTGAGAAAGAAGAATTTCTCTACAAGGGGACAACTTAGCTTTTGTGAGGCATTGGTTTGCTTGTTTTCCTTATATAGTTTTATGTAGTTTTAATTATAGCATAAATTACTCCATGGGAGAAACTATCTGAAAACCTCAGGGCCTTACACAAATGTTTTGTGCCCATTATGAGTCAACTGTGGAGGAATGTATTTTCTCCTCACAGGATATCCATACTGATCAAGTAGTTATTTGTTTGGTTTTGTATGCCAGAAGATAAAGCCACAACTTGATAACTGAAGCAAGATATTATAGTTGAATTTATTGTCCTAAGTAGAATAGGGATTGGATGGTTTATAAAATGAAAGTGTGTTTTCATCCACTAACAGAGAGAGGCATGGCTTCTGGGGTAAGACTGTTGTTAACTAATTTACATTCACAGGATGTTGATTGCAAAAGCCAATTGTCTACTGAGTGACTTTTGAAGTAAGAGGCTGTCTATACCTGGCTGAGGTTCTTGAGCAGTTCTGTTGATTATTATATAATAATGGCTATTGAACTGTCACTGATGATGGATCTATTAAGAGTTTGTGCTTACTTGTTATGATGGAGTCTTCAGTAGTTTTTTTCTAAGAGTGAAAACCTTTACTATTTTTTTTCCCATGGCATTTAGAGAAGATGGTAGAATCATGAGAAGGTTTTCATAGCTTCTACTTGGAAGTGACATGTATCATTTTCACTCACATTTTTATTCTCAAATAATCATGAACATAAGCTTAACAACAAAAAGGGGAGATACAACCAGTTAGTAGTGAGAGGCAATGTTATGAGTAATAACAGGCCCTCCTACCTATGTAAGAGTTGTAGTAGAAAAAAAACGCATTGTACTTATATAAATACAAAGGAGATCATATCTCCTTTAAAATATCAATAAGCCCTATTAATACTTTATTCACAAAATTCACAACAAATTTTCAAGACCATCTTCTTAGACATGACTTTCTTTATGGCAGTTGATACTAGAAATCATGCTGATAAATAGTATGTTGTTTTATGATGTGTATTTTTTCTCAAGTTTTAAGAAATGGAATATATGTTGCAAATCTTTGTTTTCTACTCTTTCTGAATGATAAGAAGAAGATATGTGCCAGTGAAAGGACGAACACCCATAGCTGGAACACCAGATAGTTCAAAGACCACTTCCATCATTTTATTTTACGTTTTACCACAACTTTGCTTGGTTAGAGGAGGAAGCTCAACTTCTCTGAACTGACTCTTCTAGTTTTGTTTAACCTCATATTGAGTTTCCTGACAATAAGTTTAATGGAAAAGTCTATTGTCATTTTCTAGTTTTGAAAAATCTTGGAAAAAACTTTCACAGGCAATTGCTCATTTAATATCACATAAACCTTTGCTTTATTGTTGACATGAAGACCAATGGGTCTAACATGAAGACTTGGAGAAATTAGATGTTCCCATTACATGGCAGGCCATAGAAGCAGGATTTTCTTTGGGTTTTATGTACTTTTTTACTGGGTGTTGATCCAGAAAAATCTTTTTCATGCTTTAGTTTCTTCTTGCCTTTTAATTATATGTGAGGTAAATGATCCATAAATCGGTAGGAAAAGTGATGTCATTCTATCTAGGTTGATTAGTTGACAAGATTTTTCAGTATTGACAGTTGTCAATATTGAGCAGACTTTCTTTAATTAGCTATTTAAATTTGGACCTTAAGGTTTTTTCCAGAGTTGCATTGTACAATATTTGTAAGGAAAAACTGATAAAATTTCTCCAATTTTTCAACATTTCATTAAATTTGTAGACTCCTAAATTTATACACAAACCTAAAGATATACATTGGTATGCATTGATAACCAAGAAGGCGTGTTTGTACCATAGCAATGATGCTATCTGGCATTTACTGACCACTGTTTCTGGACTGCAGATTGTATTTTGCGTGTGTTATCCTGTGCCATGTTGGTTAGAGTACTGCATATAAGATACGAACTGTGTAATCTCTTTTCTTATAGATATAGTCTGGGTAGAAATAGTAAGATCAGATTTGAATTTAGGTAGTTCAGTCCAGAGCCAATATTTGTGATCGAAATTTCTGATAATAAATATGCACTGATGTATGTGTTTGTATATGTGTGTATTTGTGTGTATGAGCACATGTGTCCCTTTACATGTTTTTTTTTTTTAATTATAGTGAAGACAGGGAAGAATAGAAAGAATGAATTCAACCGATTATCTGAGAAGGCATACCAGTTCTGTGTATGGGAAAGCAATAGGATTTTCATGTCATAGCCTGTAACTCTAACATATAAACCAGAATTTGACAAATTGAACTTGGAAAGCAAAGATTCAAAGCATCACAGTTCTAAGCCAACAATCACTGAGACCTTTTAACTAGCTGGGCATGGTGATATCACTTTAATTACAGCTACTTGGGAGATATTGGTAGGAGAATTGTGATTCAAGGATGACCTGAACAAACCTGTGAGACCTTATTTGTAAAACAGCTAAAGCTTAAAAAAATAATATTGGTTGATTCAAAGGCTGGTGCACCTACCTAGCAAAAGTGAGGCCCTGAGTTCAAACCAGAACAACAAAAACTGATATATCAGGATTCAGAGGCCTTATAATTTGAATCAATATCATATTTGTCTGATATAAGTCAACTTCTCCACACTTTTTTTCTCTCTCTCCTGTCTCCTGAATTGTTTCTGACTACTTCTCTCTGGTACACAAATTGCTGAACAATTTCCTCTTTGCATGGCGTGTTACTAATGGACTCCAGACACCACTATGTGAGCTTAAATTACCCAATGCCAATAAAATCCTCACTTTCTGTGTCAAACAGTGTGTGGAAGATACATGCTTTGCTTCTACTTATTGGTGGACATGATGTATGGACTCTATAAAACTAAGTACTTAGCATGAGAAAACATACTTTTCAGATAAACAGACTATTTTATTATCTTTATTTTTCTTCCCTGCATATTTTTTCTCAGAAGTATGTTTTATAGTTGCACATTGAGGTTGGCTTCTTTTAGGATGAACAGGTTTTCAGTTTTCAGGCAGACAATGAAAAAAGCCCTGTGAAACCTGCTTGCAGCAGTAGCCCGAGGGGAGGAACAAAGTCAGTTGCCCAGTAGAGGTGGTCTTTAACTAAAGGTCAAATAAAATTGTACTGGAAGCTTTGAGATTAGCTTCAAGTGGCTGTTTTAGGTAGGGGGACTGACCTTGGAGAATTGGTGGAAAAAAATATTATAAAGCCAAGGTTCTTTGTCCCTTCATTTTTCTCTTCTTCATTTTAAGAAATAAGAAACAAGGACTATCCTGTGATTCTTTTCCTCTTCTTTAAATTAAACAAAGGTACCGGCTAAGGAATTTATTGTTAAGACGTTTGTAAGGGTGACAGAATATAACCCCATATATGGGGCATATTGGTATAAGGATTATTTTGAGGAAACACCATGTGAAAAATGGCAGATGTAAGAAGAACACTCAAACCTCTTCCTTTCTTGCTGAAAATGGGAAATAAAAACTCCTATGTGAAAGATGCCTTCTATGGATTAAGCAAAAATCATGGTTCATGAGGGAAATCATACACACCACAGAATTCTGTACAAATATACTGCCTTTGAATCATGCTTATCTTTGTCTAACTTCCTGATGTTATTATTTTTCCACAATTATTTCTCTTGGTTGAACCTAATATAAAAGCATCTGGTTTTTGTTGCTTCTTTGAGTCTTCATTTCCTTGGTTAGGATTTCATGTCATGTAAAACCTAGACACTTTTTTCCCCTGTTAATATATCTCATGTCATTTCAATTTTCAGGCCCAGCATGGTCTCTAAGAGAGGAAAGGGGTAAGTTTGCTTCCTTTCCTGTAAAAATGTGGAATAAATTGCAAGGTGTATCCTCAGGCTGCTCTAATGCCATACCACAAACTGAATGGCTTGGAACAACAAAAATTTATTCCTTTACATTTTTGGAGGCTGGAAGTCCCAAATCTATCAACAGGGCCATGGTTAAGCTGAAGGCCCTAGAGGCTGAATTTTTCTTGTTTTGTCCAGTTGCTAATGTAGTTGGAAAACTTTGGTGTTTCTAGGCTGGCAGATGTATCATTCAGATCTCCACCTCTATACTTATGTGAAATTCCTCTATGTGACACTCTCTTAGTCCCAATTCCACAGTTCTGATAAGGATACCAGTCCTTGGGTATGTGCATACCCATATCCAGTATGATCTTAACTAGATTTCATCAGTAAAGACTGTATTTACAAATAAAACCACATTATCAGGCGTTTTTAAGTCTTTAGAGCATTCTGTGGTTGAGTTGTATTAAAAGTTATATATATAGACATATATATGTCTATATATATATATGTATATGTATATATATATATATAGTGGAGAACATACTATTACTATCCACTTAGAGGGGCAAGGCTACTTTTGTGGAAAGAATACCAAACTTGGAGAAAGGCACTAACAAAGCACTGGTTTGGTGGGAGACATTGGCTGTCTCTTACATAATTTCCATTAGCTCTTCTGCACATTGAAGGTGCCTACCTTCAATGAGGCTTATTTCATTTTTTTCTATTAAATATTATGAAAATACAGCTTTCATAAAAGTCTGCTGGTTTATTCCCTCAATGAGTCTGCCAATCTTGTGTATAAGTTATGGAACCACTGATATGAAATCAGACTTTCAGCTTTACTCCATCTCTGCCTGGCCTTGTTACCTTCAGTTCTTGCACTAAATTCCACCAAAGGTCTACCTGATAAATAAGATAATTGCAGGTCTATTTACACAGTCAGACTAAACGCTATGAAATACTTTAATAATAAGAACAGAGATTATATTCCTATTGCCTTAAAAAAAGTGGTTGTATCCTATTCAGAGCCCCTCAGATACTAATAAAGTATATTGTCAAAGAAAATCCCATACTGGAGTCACAGATTTGGATCTGTATATACTGTTCTTATTCTACTAGCACAGTGCTTCATTAACATTCGTCTCCTTACCCTACCTACACATCATATAAGCAGGGGCTTTATCTTTAGCCAAGTGGGGAATGCTTTCACTTTGTGTCTTTGGAACATGCTATAATCTTTAGTTCTGTCCATTTTTCAGCAAATAATAGATTTTGTTCTTAACAGGTGAATGAGAGCAGTACATGGTCTACATGTACTTTTCATATCCACAGACTTTTTGTAAAAATCAAAGCCATCTGTAGGTAAAGACTTTGTAGGAATCATGTGTAAGTGTGGTGTTACAGAAATGTGATCCTAAAGTAACAATGATTCCATTTTGAAAGTGAGACTAAATCTATTCTGTGTGTGATGTTTGGGTTATGAAATAGATAATAATCAGGAAACCTGAAAAATTTTAAATTGTGTTTATGGAGAGGTGAGTAGCCAAACTGTACTCAAAGGGATTGACTTGTTTGCTCAAATTGCCAAAGTAACATTGAATCTTTGAATTCATTTGAATGGAAATCATTTAGAGAAAGATACCCAACTATACATCTTAGACATCTCTTCAACTAGGCAGTGGGAAAAGGACATTCCAGGTGATAGGAGGATGGTAGTAATATCTGAGGAGAGCATTGGCTGTGAGTTTCACTCTTTGGCAGTAGAACCAGCATCTGATAAATGAGTAAAACCCAAACCCAAGTTAGGAAGTAGTAGCATTCTTTGCTTAGCGAATTTTGGATTACTACTGAGAGGTAATTATTCTGAATGAGAGTTCAGTTTTTAAATAAGGGATGGGTATTTTGTCCTAGATTCACTATTGCATTTGAATTAGGAAAAATGTCTTGATTATGAAAAGCAACAAGAAGTCCTTATATAAAACAAGTTCATCAAGTCATTATTGGGTGAAACTTTGGAGATCTTGGAAGGTGGTTGTAATATTTATAAGAATGGCTTTGAATACTTGAGACCACATGACCTTCATGGTAATTTGATCACATTTCTATAGTGTTTTATAAGCGGCCAGTGTGCTGCTTATGCTGTTAAAGAATGTATTTCCTGGCTTCTTGAGCTTAGAATGACATTGCCACTTTTTTCCTTTCCTTTTCTTTTCTTTTCTTTTTTCTTTTTTTCTACAAGTAAACCCAATGGATAGGAAAAGACAAATAATTACACTTGGACATAACTAATTAAACAGCACCCTAAACATTCACACAGTGAGAACAAAGGAGGATATTCTTAGGAGAGGATCATAAGGGCTCAATAACTATGTGCATATGACCATATAAAATGATGCTTATTGAAATAAACTCCAAGAAATGGAAACAGGAGGGTTTTTTAAATTGCAGTGTTGGTGATTCTTTTTCTTTGATTATTTCTTTGTCACTTTTTAATTTCTGTATCTTTTGTCTTACATATAAGTTTATCAGATTTGGGGAGAGGAAGGGAAAGCATAGAAACCATGGGACAAAGGGTGAACTAATTCAGCAGTGATACTCACTAGGTGCTATGTTAGAAATGAACTACAACTTGCGGGGGAGGGAGTCAGGAGGGAAAAACCTGGGAGAAAATGAGGGAGGGATGACACTGTTCAAAAAAAGTATACTTAATACCTGACTTATGTAACTGAATCTCCTCTGTATATCACCTTTACAATAAAACTTTTAAAAAGAGTGTTTTTACTTCTCTCCAGGGCCTTAGTAGCATTTATTATTTTTCATTTTTCTTCTTTTTTTATTGTGAAAATACCATACAGAGGGGTTACAATTATATGGGCAAGGTAATGAGTGCATTTCTTATCATGCATTGTTGCCTCCTCTTTTGCTTCCCCTTTCCATCCCTTTCCATCTCCCCCCACCTCACTGGCAACTCCCCCCCCCCCAGCCCATTCGACATAACATCTTGCACATCTCATTGGTGCAATGGGTTCACTCGTATCCCGATTTAAATAATTTGTTTCTTCCCTTCCCCTCCACAAATTACACCAACATCAAATTCAGTGAAAGCAGGGGTTATACCGTGGGGGAGGGACATACAAAGCAACAAAGAAATCATCCTATAAATATGTTAGAAACAATAGCAAGAAAGAAAAACCATTTGAGTTCTTGGGGTTCATTTCGCCTAACATCAACTTATCTGACCTTTTCTGCTTGTCTCAGACATATACTAGTGATTACAAATAAGGGAAATCATGGGACCTATGTTTCTTTGGGCCTGGCTTACTTTTCTTTTCTTTTCTTTTTTCTTTCTTTTGCCTAATAACATAGAAGTGACAATGCTCCAGATCAACCCAATTTTCTAGGTTTACGGTATTGGTAAAAATTGAAGAGACTGGAAAATTCTGTCTCGTGGCTTCAGCAACTACTTGAGAGAAGTAGACAGAAGAGAGGTGCTCATGGACCCAAAAGGAATACCTCCATATCAAGGGCATCCAGAAGAGGACAGGCTTGACAGTGACAGCCAGCAGAGGAGTATATGCAGTGAAGACACACTTGCCCCTTTTCTGTCTCCAACCTAGAAGAGTCTAAAGCTAGAAAATACTTCAGAAGACAAAAAAGCAAGATCATTGTCACCTCCACCTCCAAGTCCCATCGTTGCTTTTTTTTGTTGTTGTTGTTGGGGGCGGTAGGGTAGGATGGAGAGGACAAAAGTAATTCCATGTCTGTAGAGTCTATGTAGATATCTTTAATGAGCTGAAAAAATGTGACAGGGATTGCAGAAAAATAAGACTATTTCAAGAACCTATCTAAACAGTTAAAATTATTCAATAAAATGGCTATAAATAGCTATAATCATTTTTATTTGCGTCTGTGTTTTACAGTTTATAAAAAAAAATTTACAAACACATGGGTGTATGTTTGGGAATAAAAATACACAACACCAAGTGTTTTCTAAGCTGTATTTCTATGAAAATAAAGTATTCTATCAATTCTGTTTTCAAATATTCGTTTTCCCATATATGCCATTATTTTAAAAGAGAAAGTAACTAAATATTTAAAGCAACCTTCATTTACTCTATGATGTTCTTCCATGACTGAGTACAAACTGCAGAAATAAGATTTTGTTACTTTCTGCTGAATGTGTGCTATTTATGCAGATACTGTATTTCAAACTTTAGAGTCAATTTCAATGCAGAAAATTTCAATTTTATGGACAGACTATATTATTGCATATTGAATATTTCCCACTACATATTCTATATTGGTTCTATTTTGCATTTATATATATTTTGATTATTAGAGTTAGAGTTCTCCAGAGAAATACTCAGTATCTTGTATACATACACACACATACACACACATTATAAAGATTCATTTTAAGGAATTAGCTAATGAAATTAAGGAGAATGGCAGTGGTAAAAATAAGAATCAGGGTGAGATGGCATGCTGTAGACACAAGAACAAACTATTCTGCAGTCCAAGCCCAAAGGGCCATCTGTTGGCAGAAGTCTCTCTTGTTTCTGTGTGTTCAGTCTTTAGTTCTAGTCAATTCTTTGACAGATAGCATGAGTCTTATAATATAGTGGGCAATATGTTTTGTTTTCAGCCTATTGACTGAAATGCCAATCTCATCTAAAAGCACCCTCAGAGAAACATTGTGAATAATATCTGAACAAATATCTGGGCATTTTGGTAGAGCCAGGTTTATATATAAAACAATATTCTCTGTATGTTAATTTCTAGTTTGAGTGTTTGACTTCTTAGAAGTTATCCATTCTCATTAATCAGCTTTCTCCAAAGCTTTGAGGAATAAATTTCATTTGGTGTAATATTTCTCCTTTAGGTAAGGATATAGACATTTTTTTAAACAATGACTTGAGAGCTTATAGATCAAACCTTGATATCCTACACTGGTATGAATTTTTTCCCAGAATCCTTAGAAATGTTCTCATTGTCTATTACTCTATATGAATATACTCTATAAACAGATGGACTCAAGTGTTATATTAGTTATAATATTATTGTGTTTAAGCCATTTGAACATAAACATTAATTTTCCAACATTCTATTCCTAATAGCTATTCTCTTCTATAACGTCATACCCACATATACTAACTCTTATCTCTCAAAAACTCAATACCTGAGAACTCTTCATTCCTAAGACTCAGATTCCCTACATGCATCTGAAAATTAAGAATAGAGTATCTTTCTGTCCTAATGTCATACTTGAACTATGTATCTTAATTGACTCCAAACTCAATCCTTATATACAATATTGAGTTCATCACTATGCCCTCCATTTCCTATCAGTTCTTCACTCTTTTAAGATATAGCGATTCACTGTGCAATAACAATTGAATGGACTGTTGTGTAGACATCCATCTCCAGTCCACTGGATAAAACTTGTTCGTTTTCCTAAACTTCTATTTGCTTTATAACAGATTACTGGTTTCATGCAATATTGTTTTTCCTTCATGAAATACTTCATTATCTATATGTAAAGGCAGAAATTTACTCTACTACTGAAAGTCTTCCATGTTTTTATCTGTTTATGTCTCCAAGTCCATCTTCTATTATTATCCTGAACCCCAAACACCTAGTCAAATAAGGATGAACTTGTTAGTTCCTCCTTCCCTCCTAGAAAACTTGACTATGCTATATTTTAAGCCTTTGTTGAGAATGTTCCTGCCTGTCCCATTCTTTGCATTTGTTTTATTTCCAGATTCTAGTGGAATTCAAGGCTCAGCTCTACTCTGCTGTCTGATGGTCTCTCTTCTCTATTTCCACGATGTCTATTTAACCGCCAATCTCAGTACAAAATAGATCCTCTTTGTCACTGGATTTCTATTGTCCGGTGAAGATGACATGTAACAACTAATTATTTAAAACCTGTCTACTCTTCGAGAACATAAGTTATAGACACTCTCTACATGTATAGCTCTACATTTCGCAATTCATCTTGACATACACTATCTCTCTTGAGCTTCACAACAACCTTATCAAGGATACAATACAGTTTTTTAATCTTATTTGAAAATGAGAATAATAAGATTCAACGAGAATAGGACTTGCTTTACAAAATAGCCTCAGGTAGGGTAACTAGTAATGAAAGGGTTTTGAGCACAAAGATATTGACATCTTTTGCCATATTTATATTCAGAATTGCTGTATAAGTTCCACAGAATCATACCAACAAGACTCTTCAAATTTATTTGCTCTCTACATGTTTTAGGAACAGGGGCCATATTATATTCTTGGTATTGATTTGTTCAATGCATACTTATTGTGAGATTATTATAATCTCAAAAGGTAATAGTATTAGAAGATATCAAGACAAAAGTAATTATTCTTGCCTTATAGAATTTATAGTCAAGTAGAAAACCAGATAACTAAAGGACAAATACAATACAACATATGAATGTTCATAACACAAAGAGTTATGACTGTGCTCTAGTAGAAAATGGAGCAGGCCTCAATTTCTGCTAATTATTTTGCCCTTTGTATTTCTAAAAATTTTGTTGTCAGGAAAGAAGGAGGGAAAAAAGTAATATGCAATTAGCCAAGCCAAGAAGAAAAAAATAAAATGTTTACTCAAAGTGGAATTAACACTAACATAATGAATATCTCATTTTGTGTCAAAAACTGTACCAGACTCAGTGACATATCCAATCACTGCAAACTATTAGGAGACATCATTTCCACTTAAAATGAAACTGAAAGGCAGAGACATTAAAGAACTTTCCCAAGGTCATAGAAAACAACATTGCATTTACAATAATGATGATAAATTATATCATTGAATCAAATGCTTGTTACAAATGCATTGTCTAAAACAGTTTAGCAAAAAATAACCCCAGACATTCTCACTTCTTTCTTTCCTTTTTTTTTGGTTACAAATACAATATGTGAAACTCTGAAATATTAAAAATATATTTCAGCAAAATAAGAGTTGGGTTGAATGAGGAAAGGCAGCTCTATCTTAACAAATATAGAAAACATTCAGAAAAGCTTAGCTTTGTGATATTACTATTTTAGAACATTTTGAGAACTTTTGCGTGCTTTTCAAAAGCCATACTTATTCTACTTTGAAAGTTCAACCAGCCATTGATAATTAAATAATAAGCTAGATTTTTGCTAATAATACATCTTTGCTGCACTTAAATGTTCACCTGCCACCACCAACAATTGGATGAGGGTGTGAAGAGTTCCATGGATCTGAAATATAGAGATATCCACAGTACGATTAGCTGGGTGGATATGATCACCTGCAAAATTACACATTAGGTCTCTGTACATTGTCAAATATTTAAGTAACAAATCAACCAAGAGAGTCTTTGTCATCCTTTTATTTGGGACCAGATATACTCTCGCCTTTTGTCACCATCTGCATATTTAATCTTATGTATAAAAACATCATATTAATTATACCTTCCTCATTTATTACAGCTGATTGTTTAGGGCATGGAGTGGTGAATCCATCTCCTTCAGTGCAGTGGTGTGATTCTCAGTACAAGTATGGCAAGCTGGACTCTCTTTGTTTATATTTCACCTTGAGTGAGATTTATTTCATCAAGCAAGTATGTGGATACTTCAATCATTAGAGAAATCATAGTCCCTTTGTTGAAGTAATTTTTCTTTTTATGATAAAAGTTTTGCTTATGGAAGAAAAACGACTTCTCTATAATTGGTTTCTACTGTACGTTATTCTTTTGTGCATATACCTGTCTTCTTATCTGCATGTCGCTAAGATTTAAGGCTGCAGGATTGGCTTGAGTTCATGTGGTATTTGTGATGCTCTATGGATTGAATTGAAATCCTTTGAACTCATTTAGGCTGTGACATTTTATGGCAGATTAATTAAAATGATTCGTAGTTACTTTAGCTTCAGTGGGAGAAGTGAACAGGAGTTTGTAATGTGAAATTCTCTGTGGCCCTCCTCACTTTCTGCCTGATTACCTTAGCAATTCTGCATTGCCATGCTTGTGTTGTAAATTCTTCAGTGATGATATTTGGAGTTGCATGGATAGGTAATCTTGTGTTTGTGGGCAGAGTCAAAACCCTTGCAACACCAGTGTGTTTGTAACTTAATACTTCTCCTTTGATTAGGGCCCACACTCTCTGCTGGGGGAATGGAAGGTCTCAAATGCAGCATGAGGCTCTGTTGTTATGATTTCTTCCAGCAGTGACTCAGCCAGACCTGCTTGAAAAATAAGAAATGCCTTATGCCATGGCACAAGTTGCCAAGAAAATGACTCCCAGGAACAATTTCTTTCAAGACAGCTCAAATTCATAGCAGGTAACAAGAAGTCCTTGAACTATTTTATCTCAGATTGGTGATTTCATCACATAGTATCTGAATCAAGGAATGACCATATCTTCCAATTTCATTATCCACTGACATGGTAGCTTTAACTGTAATCTTTTTCAAAGGTTTTAGATAATCCAATCAGCTTGTAAAATATATTTAATAGGATACATTATTAATAAGATGATTGGAAAGTTGATTGTGATTACTTCTTTAGCTGATTTTTCAGTTCTCTTATTTTCCTCTTTTTTTCTTCTGTATATTTCTGCTCCCATTTGATTATTAGATGGTACATTAGCTGTGTTAGAAAAATTAGATAATTGTTATAGTTCTAATAAAAGGTAAGCTAAGAAGGAGGAAAAGTTTTAGAACTAAAGGAAAACTGAGAAAATATACAATCCCATTCCTTTGTTTTGATATGAAATTTTAGATTTAGTTGTTGGATGAATGAATACCCTAAAAAATTGTGTAAACGAGCAACTTGGAAAAAGTGTTTAATGAATAAGAGGTAAAATAAATTTCCATGCAATATGCAGTTTTCAAAATTTATGCTATCTCTGCCAAAATTTGGTAACTCATTTTGGGTGGGTACCATAATATATTACTATTCTTGAAGTATAAACATAAGATGACTGCTCATTACAGTTATGTAATTGGCCAGTTTCAAAATGTTTTGGTAAGCCAGGTGCTGGTGCTCATGCCTGTAATCCTAGCTACTTAGGAGACTGAGATCTGAGGATCACAGTTAAAGCCAGCCAGGGCAGGAAAATCCTTGAGACTCTAATTTCCAATAAACCACAAGAAAACTGGAAGTGGTGCTGTGGGTCAAGCGGTAGAGCACTGGCCTTGGGCTGAAGAGCTGAGGGACTGCCTCCAGGCCCAGAGTTCAAGCCCCAAGACCGAAGAGAAAATGATTGGGTGGGTCCTAGAATTCAAGTTTTCTGGGTTCAATAACAAATGCTTTCTTTGACTCTTGCTATGCCTAGAAAAATGAAAAAGTAAGAATCATTAGTGCACTTTGGAATTAAAATTACTTAAAATTTACCATGCACTTAATGATGTCTTTTCAAAATCATGGACTTTGAGTAGCAGACTTAGAGCTGTCAATTGGCTACACTGTGACAACTTTGTAGAACAGCCAGTCTCAGGTACTGCCAGTCTTTTCATGTGATTGTTATTAGAACCCCCCACACGCCCCCAAGATAGACAAAGAGAAGACTCAATACTGGAGGGGGCCTCCAGCAAAGAGCTAGAATCCACAAACACAGATTGAAGAATTTTATAGAGGTAGGCGAGCAGGTTATGAAGGAGGGAGGGGGCTAGCTACTCATGATTGCTGGGAAGTGAGGAGGGGGTCTTTATAGGTCAAGGTTGAAATGGTGGAAACGGAGGTTGTAGTTTGCAGTCCCTTGGATCACAGGATGTTGTCTGTCATCAATCTTTGAGGTGCAGGGTTTTACTTGTGGTCTGCCTAGGTATTGACTAAATAAGACTTGGGGTGTGGGGGCAGTAAGAAAAGGGGAATTTTTCTGTTTTGAGTTGATGTTAAGCACAACTATTGGGTAGAGATCTCAAGATGGAAGTACCTTGGGTAAGCAGGCTTAGCAATTGCCAATGTGTCCATTGGTTGTCTCTGGGCTGAAAGCCTCCAAATTCTGGAGAGTTCATATGGTTCATTTGGTATCTCTTTTGTGTCCTCCCCTATTGAGTTATTTGGCATGGTGATCTTGGTAAAATAAAATTTCTTTCTATTGTGCCCACTGATGGCTACTTCTAGATGAAAAACTTTACACATAAAAATATAGTAATAGGGCTTATTTGATCAAAGGATGATGAATAAAATAAATGAGATAGCATTTCAAAATGGAAAAGGTTTGAAAGAGCTTTCCTCTAGCAGGATGAGCAATGGGCTTTTCAGGATAACATGGAACCAAGTGAAGAATCTGCTTGACAGGTTATGGCTAGATATTTTGCCTATGCAAGTAAGTTCTGATGGAGACTCTATGCTATATTACAAAAGGGCTAGTTAGCTTTACTTGATTCAAAAGTAATCAAAGTTTGCATACCCAAAGAAACAACAGAATGAAGAGAAAACTGATAGAATCAGAAGACATATTTTCTAGGTATACATCTGACAAGGTGTTAATATCTAAAATATAAGGAAATCAAGTAGAAAAAATCCCAACTTGACTAAAAATGGGCACTTGAATACAGTACTCTAACAAAATAGTCTGCAGTTTTTGTGAAGCAAATTCTCAATTACTATTTGAGGAATGATCCTTACAACTATAATGAGATATTATGTCACACTTGTTCAAATAAGTATTATCCACAAGATGAAACAGAACGAGTGTTGGTAAGGATGTTGAGAGAAAAAGGATGGTGACACACTACTGATAGAAGTATAAATTGCTATGTCATTATGGAAAACAGTATGGAGTCCTCAAAAAATTAAAAATTAAAAACTAGAGTTACCATAAAATCCAACAATCCATACTAAGAGAAATGAGGTCAGTATATGTAGAAGTAATTAAGGCTTATTGTGCTATTATTTACAGGAGCAAAAGTATGAGCAAAAACTGATATTCGTAAATGTCTGAATAGATAAAGAAAATGTTAAGTAAAAAGAGCCAGGCATAGAAAAAGAAACACTTATTAATCTTATTTATATATGAAATCTTTAAAAAATTCTTATGTTGAGATTAGAATTGTAAGTATCAAGATTTAAAGTGGAGTGGATGGAGATTTGTGAAGATCTTGCTTAAAGGATAGAAATTTCAGCCAGACAAAATAAGTTCAAAAGTTCCATTGTAGAGTGCAGTGAGTATACTTGAAACCAATGGATTATATTTAAAAAAAAAATCTCTCAGCGAGTAGATCTTAAGTGTTCTCATCACAAAAAATAATAATGTGAAATAAGATGTATGTTAATTCATTCAACTGAACCATTTTACAAAATAAACATATTTCAAAACAATATGTTGCATACAATAAATATGTGCAACTTTATTAAATTGAAAAAAAAACAATTTGTTACAAGGAATTCCTGTTAAGTTTTGGATTGCTTCAGTAGGATTATTGGTACTGAAACTACCAGCCTCCCAATTGTTTTTCTTTAGCATTACAACCTCCTGCTTTCAGGCTACTCTAACTCCAGCTGGTGACTGGAGAGTTGGCTTGAATCCCAGCTCCCTAATGTGGGCTCCTTATGATGCATGTCCAATTCATGAACTCTTATGTGCTAAGTTGAAAGATTGTGTACTCTTCCCTTACAGTATGGCTCTGCTTCAGTATCTTTCTCATGACCATTGGACAGACTAGCTGTTTAATCATTTCACCACTCTGAGAAGACAAGTAATAGTTTCCAATTTGGGAGTGATGGATTCATCACCAAAATGGGAGATATAACTGGAATGCTCTATGGCTCCCAAAACTTTACCCAACGGAGAGAAAGTAATGGCAATAGTTGTTATTTTGCAATTTAAATATCCTCAAGAAGACAACTGCCACTCCTGGAATGAAGAGTTACTTTTCTGAAGATCTAAACTGTGAAATTGTGAAGCCATGATTCAAATCAATCTTTCTTTGAAATGATCACACAGAATTTAGTGCCTAAAAAACAACAACTGTAAACCATTTCAACAGACTACAAGGGAGTCTTTGCCAATACTTTATTTATAAAATATCATCTCTATTTAGATAGGTAAATAATGAATAGGTGACCCATATATCTTCCAAAATTGTATAGTACATTCATAGTTTTAATAATCATAGCTAGGCAAATATGACAATAAGAGGATATTATATGATAGATATCTATAAGTTATATATATAGCCTGAAAAGAGCCAATCTCTGCTACAGGACTGTCCTCCAAAACCTACCGATAATACTAATGTTAACTTTTAATTTGTTAAAAAAAAATAAAGATTCCCTGAATCTTATCACTGTCTCAGAAGCGTCCTGTGGAGAAGCATCCTGGAATTTACAAATTTGGAGCTGACAAATACCAAACATGATTTTTTTAAGCACATGATATTTGAAGACCACTGATATTGACCTGGAGGTACTTTGGGATTTTTGAATCAGAGAATAAAAACAGGACAAAATAAAAACAGAGAATAAAAACAGGATGATGCCAAGTTAGTGTGGAGAATCAACAAGAGCAGAGGAAGGCTTGACGCTCCAATCCAATTTAGGAGGCAGATTTGTCAGTGCCAGAATGAAAAGACATAAAAAAGATGAGAACAGGAAACACGATGGATTACTGTGTGATCAAAACCCAGAGAGAAAGAGTCTAAGGTGATTGCAAGCTTTTAAGATAATAGGAACACTCTACCCTCTCTTCTTGGGAACATAGCTGCAGAGGAGGACAGCAGCAGCTGCTGCCTGGGAATCCATGCTGATCTGTAGGAGGCTTCTTATCCCACACAAGTGAGTCACACTGTGTTTGGGAATAGTGTACCCATAACAAAGCTCTCCCTCTGCATGCAGCATCCTTCTGCCTCACTCAAGACCCAATAGCTTAGAGGAGTAAGAGAAGCTCAGCAATGCCATACTGCTGTGTTAGGCATAAAGTGGGGCCATTGGGTTAAAGCCTCATAGCTTTCTCTTTAACAGACAATTTTGTATTCACTTTTTGTTATTGTCAAGAGGGGTTACAGTTATATAAGTCAAATAAAGAGTACTTTTCTCCTTCTTCTTCTTCTTCTTCTTCTTCCTCCTCCTCCTCCTCCTCCTCCTCCTCCTCCTCCTCCTCCTCCTCCTCCTCCTCCTCCTCCTCCTCCTCCTCCTCCTCCTCCTCCTCCTCCTCCTCCTCCTCCTCCTCCTCCTCCTCCTCCTCCTCCTCCTCCTCCTCCTCCTCCTCCTCCTCCTCCTCCTCCTCCTTTTGTCGGTCATGGGGCCTGAACTCTGGGCCTGGGTGCTGTCCCTCAGCTCTTCAGTCCAAGGCTAGTGCTCTACCACTTGAGCCACAGCACCACTTCCAGCTTTTTCTGCTTAGGTGGTGCTGAGGAATTGAACCCAGGGCCTCACACATGCGAGGTGAGCAGTCTAGCACTGAGTCACCTTCCCAGCCCTGAGTACTTTACTTTTTAAAAATTGGTACCCCTTCCCTTGCTCTCTCCCAGTTTTTTTTGTCACCTCCATACCCACAAGTTGTATAATTCATTTTCAACAGTGTCTAGTGAGCACTACGGCTGCATTTGTTCACCTTTTGTCCCTCAATTTATGTATCCCCTTACCTTCCCAAAGACAGATAAACAAAGAGGACACAAGATGTTAGAAATGAACTTTACAATTTAGGGTTGGGGTATTAGGGTGAAGGAAAGTGGGAGAAAAATGAAGGAGGGGTAACAATGTTTGACAAGATATGTACTCACTACCTTATGTAGGTAACTGTAACTCCTCTGTATATTACCTTGATAATAAAATTAAATTAAAAAAAGAAAAAAGCAACAAAGGAAAATACTTCCATTTCCTGGAATTTATTTTGATAAATATTATTTTATACGACCAGATGCTCATAGGTATTGCTCCTTTATGCTTCTCTCCTAAGAATATCCTCCTTTGGTCTAACTGTGTGTGAATGTCTACAGATCTGTATAATTAATAGATAATTTTATTGCAAAGCAATTTAACTATATCATTATGGACTTAACAACCTTTTATAAAGTGTGTTACATAATTCTGTTATGTGTATAATTCTATCCATTCTTCAAAGTAGCCTTTTGTACAGAATAATTTGTCAGTGTATTTGTGAGGAACATTTCTCTGCTGTTGTCACAAATCCCTGCTTCTTTTTGTTACATTGGTTTTTAGATATGGGCTAAACATTACCTCATTGAAAGTTTACCCAGTTTCACTTGAAATCTTTTATTTCTGTGAGTTGCTCTAGACCTTTGTACATATATCTGTATTATTTGAATTCTAGCTCCCTGTAATTATTTATTTACCTCTCTCTCTTTTACTCTCTTTTTCTCTTTCTCTCCATCTAACTAGAGTATAGCTCAAGGAAACACCTCTGAACTAAAGCTGTATCTAAGAACAGGAGTGGCTATATTGAGAAAGGGTGTATTAATTTGTCATTCAGTTTCTGCTCTAAGACCCAAGGTAGTCAATGGACATAATCATGTTTATGTTATATCATAATCTGTCCTAAAGCCAGGATTGGGCCAAGAGTTCAGACAGCAAAATAAAACATGAAAGAATGCAGAGCCAGGTGCTGGTGGCTCACCCCTATAATTCTGGCTACTCAGGAAGATGAGATCTGAGGGCAGCGGTTCAAAGCCAGCCTGGGCAGGCAGGAAAGTCCCTGAAACTCTTATCTTCAATTAATCACCAAAAATTGGAAGTGGTGTTTTGGCTCAAAGTAATAGAGCATTAGCTTTGAGTGAAAAAGCTCTGGGACAGAGCCCAGGCCTTAAGTTCAAGCCTTATGACCAACAACAACAATAAAAGTATGAGTTAGAGAGTAACTAAACCCTTCCTCCCTCCCTCTTTTCTTCCCTCCCTCCCTTCCTCTCTCCCTCCTTTCCTTCCTTCCTTCCTTCTTTCCTTCCTTCCTTCCTTCCTTCCTTCCTTCCTTCCTTCCTTCCTTCCTTCCTTCCTTCCTTCCCTCCTTCCTTCCTTCCTTCCCTCCCTCTCTCTCACTTTTTCTTTCAAAACAGGATCTTTCTTTTTTTTCTTTTCCTTTTTTTACTGTGAGACTATGGTACAGAGGAGTTACAATTACATAGGCAAGATAATGAGTACATTTCTTATCAAGCATTGTTGCCTCCCCTTTATTTCCCCTTCCCATCCTTTCCCATACTCCTCCCACCTCCCTCCACCCGATCCCCCCCCCAAAGTTGTAAAGTTCATTTTTCGACATAACAACTTGTGCATCTCATTGTTGCAATGGATCCTAAGATGACCTTAAAATTAGTCACTTCCCTTTCCTCCACAGTGTTATAATTATCATAGGATTTTTCCCTAAATTCAATCTGTATCACTTGAAAGTCAAGAGAGAATTGTTATAGAGATCTCATTTAGAATCCTTTTCATTTAACTTAAGACTGAAAGAGAAACTTCTCTGAAGAGCAAAAAAGAATGGCCAATAGACACATGAAGAAATACTCAAGCTCTCTAGCCATAAAGGAAATGCAAATCAAAACAACATTGAGATTCTATCTCATTCCAGTTAGAATGGCTATAATCAAGCAATCTCATAACAACAGATGTTGGAAGGGATGTGGCCAGAAGGAAACCCTACTGCATTGTTGGTGGGAGTGTGAATTTGTTTAAACACCTTGGAAAGCAGTATGGAGGTTCCTCAAAAGACTGTACATAGAGCTTCCCTATGACCCAGCAATCTCACTTTTGGGCATTTACCCAAATGATCACAAACAAGAACATACTAAAGCTATCAGCACAACTATGTTTATTGCAGCATTATTTACCATAGTTAAGATATGGAACCAACCCAGATGCCCTTCAGTAGATGAATGGATCAACACACACACACACACACACACACACACACATACACACACACACACACACTGGAATTCTATGCCTCCATCAGAAAGAATGACATTGCCTCATTTGTTAGGAAACGGTAAGACTTGGAAAAAAATTATATTAAGTGAAGTAAGCCAGGCCCAAAGAAACATAGGTCCCACGGTTTTCCTGTTTGCAATAACTAGTATATGTCTGGGACAAGTAGAAAAGGTCAAAAGCTATGTACATATGACCAGATAATATGAAGTTAAGCAAAATGAACCCCAAGATAGGGACACAAGTGGTTTTTTTTCTTTCTTGCTATTGTTTCTAACGTATTTATAAGGTACCATGTGATTTTTCTGTTGCTTTGTATGTCTCTCCCCTACGGTATAACCCCTGTTTTCACTGTATTTGATGTTGGTCTAATTTGTGTAGAGGAAGGGAAAAAACAAAATGTTTAAATAGGGATATAGGTTGACCCATTGTAACAATGAGTTGTACAAGGCACTATGTCAAAAAACAAACTTTACAGTTTAGGAGCGGGGGAGAAGTGTAGTTGTGGAGGTGGGAGGAAAGGGAGTAGGGGAAAAACAAAGCAGGAGGCAACAATGCTTGATAAGAAATATAGTCATTACCTTGCTCATGTAACTGTAACCCCTTTGTACAGTATTTTCACTTTGAAAAACTTATTTAAAAAGAATCCTTTTCATTTATATATTTTATTTTTAAATCTGCCTAATTGTGTTCTATGAAATGTGCTATTCATGAAGCATACCACACACAATACTGATACACTTTCCCTTTCATGGGTTTGGGAAATGCTGTGAATGAGTTTTATTAACTTTAGCATCCCATAATGGCCTGCCTTGTCATTATCTGTGACATTTTACTGTTTTTTTTCTTTTTTTTCCAGATCTTTTTATAAAGCATTCATGGCTGAATCAGAATTGAAAATTTCCTTGGACTGTTTTAAATGCATTGTGATAGTGCAAATAGAAATCCTTTACCTGATTCCCAACATCCTCTAATTTTGTCACTTTCTGAAAAGATCTACTGATTGTGTCAACTAGGATTTGCTTCTTTATAAAAAATGTGCTGCTTCTTCCTCAGGATTCCACCAAATTTTCATAAATTTCAGTGCATTGGGCCTGTCTTATTATTTTACTCTTGATATAAGATCATTATTAAAAAATTCCCTCTCCCCTCTCTCTCTCTCTCTCTCTCTCTCTCTCTCCCCCTCTCTCCCCTCTCCTCTCCCTCTCCTCTCTCTCTCCTCTCTCTCTCTTTCTCTTTCTCCTTCTCTCTCTGTCTTGCTGTCCCGAAGCTTGAACTCTGGGTCTGGGTGCTATCTCTGAGCCTCTTTTTGCTCAAGGCTGCACTCTACCACTTCAGCCATAGTGCCACTTGAGGCTTTTTCTGAGTAGTTTACTGAAGATAAGAGTTTCATGGACTTTCCTGCCCATGCTGGCTTTGAACCGCAATCCTTAGATCTTAGTCTCATTAGTAGTTAGGATTACAGATGTGAGCCACCAGCACCTGGCTTAAAAATATTATCTTTAATTCATTTCACAAAGGGGTTTCAATTGAACAACTTATGAGTGCAACACATAGCACCCCAACTCTCCCAACCCCACCCATCCCCACAAGTAACTTGGCTTCATATTCCTTTATGTACATTGAATATTATAACTCTATAGACCCAGCTGTCCTCTCTCCACTCATCTGTCCCCCTCTCCCTCCCATAATCCAACAAAACATATTTCAGCTTCTTGTTCTTCAGTTGGTTAAATTGCAAGTTAATTGTTCAGACAAATTATACCTGTGGGTTCCTCCCATGTGTATCATACTTTAATCAAATTGTTTGTATATGTATATATGTATGAGAGAAAATATTTCCCCTTTGTTTTTCTAGCCTGATATATTTCACTTACCATAAAGTGGGGATTTTTGCTGTTTTGTTTTGGTCTATCCATTTTCCTGTATCCATCTTCTTAGAAGATGGGTACATAACAGTGATAGTCACAAGATAATATATTGGAAATGAACTTTACAATTTGCAGGAGGACATGGGGAGAAATGGGGAAAGTGGGAGAAAATTGAGGGAGAGGTAACAATGTTCAACAAGAAATGTATTCACTACATTACGTATGTAACTGTAACCCCTCTGAACATCACCTTGACAATAAAATTAAATTAAAAAATTATATCTGGCCTATTTTCTTTATATATCTATCTATTTTAGGGCACCTTGTCTGTTTCTATAACTTGGCTATGGTAAATAGAACAGCAATGAATATGTGTGTGCAAGCGTCTTTATTGTGATTGGATTTGTAATCTCATGGATAAATTAGGCTATCATTTTTTTTTGGTTCATTTCTCTTGACTTTTGCAAAATGTGTACTTGCCCCCATATATCTCAAGATTATCTGCCTCTGTTATTCAGTGGACATTATGACTGAAATTTCAATACATGGACTTACATACCTTATATTATGCAGCGATTACAGAAAACCTCATTTAAAAAACTCAAACATCCTGGGAAATATGAATTCTCTTTAATGTTTTGATAGAAATTGGTTTTTCAGTCACATTGTTTTATATTAAAATAACATCATGAATATATAAACAGTCAGTAAGATAGAAAAATATCCAAATAAAGGGAGCAAGGAAGGAATTGGAACAGGAACGAATGAAAGCATATCTAAGCTTTATGCCATTTGGAACAGATGACTCATTTTTAAGGAAAGATCCTTTTATAAGGAAAATATATTTTCTTTTTTTTTTTTTGTCGGTCGTGGGGCTTGAACTCTGAGCCTGGGCGCTGTCCCTCAGCTCTTCAGCTCAAGGCGAGCACTCTACCACTTGAGCTACAGCGCCACTGGAAAATATATTTTCTCATCCTCATCACCCATAAATACACCTACAACCATGATAGAGTAAGAATTAAGTACAAAATTACAGTGTGTGTTAAATTTAGAAAGGGAAAACACATTACAAATTAACTTTTAAACAAGTGATACTGGAAAAAAACACATGCAGTTTTAAAATGGTTTTATAATTCCTAGGGAAAATAAGTTTTTCTATAATAAGAAAATAACTAATACTACACATTTCTTGCCAGGGAATGTGTGTGCATGCGTGTGTGTGTGTGTGTGTGTGTGTGTGTGTGTGTGTGTCTGTGTCTGTGTCTGTGTGTATGTTCTTCTTTAACTATACTCATAAACTTAGTCATTGTTTACCTATAAGGCACAGAGAGGCTGCTTGTCAAATTTAACAGCCAGCAAAAGTAGAGGCTGATGCTCACTTAGGTGGGCAGTTGTCAGAACTACCTGTCCTCTATCTTCAGCCCTGTGGGTTACTTTCCTCCTGTCTTCTGGGTTTGTGTCCTGTTAGAACCTTTGAGGAAATCAGATTTTGATTTACTGAACATTTATTATTTTGTTTTGTTTTATTTTTCCATTGTTTATTAAACATTGACATTTAAACCACAGTATCAGTCTGGTGCTGGTGGCTCACACCTGTAATCCTAGCTACTCAGGAGAATGAGATCTGAGGATAAGGTTCAAAGTAGCCCGGTCAGGAAAGTTTGTATGACTCTGATATGCTATATCTAACAGAAAACTGGAAGTGGCATTGTAGCTCAAGTAGTAGGCTAGCTAGCATGAGCTGAAGAGCTGTGGGACAGCACCCAGGCCCAGAGTTCAGGCCCGAGAGTTCAAGTCCATGACTGACAAAAAAACAAAACAAAACAAAACACAATATGTAACATTAACTTATTGCATAGTGAAAGTAATATTTCTGAAATCCTACAGAAGATATTAAAAATCTCCTTAGTAGAGTAGGTATTCTTAAAGTGAAAAAATAAAAATGGAGCAATGAAATCTCATAGAGATTTTGAGGGTGGGGAGACAAAGGAGGGAGAAAGACTGTTGGGAAGGCAGTGTAAAGAAGTAGAGATGTAACAATGAAATTCTTGCCCCCTAGCTGACTAGCTAACATATGCTTAATTCAAAAAACGAAGAATTTGGTGAAACTGTACTATATTAAAATAAGCAAGTGAGGAAGTGGCGCTGTGGCTCAAGTGGTAGAGTGCTCGCCTTGAGCTGAAGAGTGCAAGGACAGTGCCCAAGCCCTGAGTTCAAGCTCCACGACTGACCAAGAAACAACAACAACAAAAAAAGAAAAGATTATATGGTATTTTTGAAGGACTAAGAAATCTTCTTTTATAGGATTTTTAAAATTAATTTTTATTTTTATTTTTTGTGAACATACTGTACAGAGGGTTACAATTACATGGGCAAGATACTGAGTACATTTCTTATCAAGCATTGCAGCCTCCTCCTTTGTTTACCCTTCATATCCCTTCCCAGCCTCCCCCCGTCCCCCACCCAATCCTACCCTCCCTCCCCCCCCCCCCCCCCCCCCCCCCCCCCCCCCCCCCCCCCCGCCAAAGTTGTAAAGTTCGTTTTCGACATGACAACTTGTACTTCTCATTGTTGCAACAGGTCCACCTGTATCCTTAAATGACTTGTTTTTCTCCATCTCCTCCACAAATTATACCAACATCAAATATAGTGAAAGCAGGGGTTATACTGTGGGGGAGGGACATACAAAGCAACAAAGAAATAATCTTATAAATGCATTAGAAACAAATGCGTGAAAGAAAAAAACATTAAAATACATATCTAAGGGTTCATTTTCCTAACATCACATTTTCTGACCTTTTCTGCTTGACTCATACATATTAAATCTTAACCATGATGTCTCAGTAAAAACAAATGCTTCTTGAGTGTTTAGAACTTTGGAAATCACTACATTGTATATGATGAAATAAAAGAGCAAACTTAACATTTCACTTAATCTTTATTTTGTTAGATACTTTATATTTTTATTGAGCCATTTATATACCTAGTCATTTATTAATTTATTCAGAACCCATGGAGTGCCGGTCAGCCATAAGAAACCTCTAAATAATTATAACAATAATAATAATAGGATATTTAGCTTTTGAAGATTTATAGTACATTGAGAATTGAAACGCAAAGGAAATTTCAAACATTCTATGATCTATGAGCTCTGTCACTAATAAGAGAATTCTTGTATTTTCTTATCAGTTCAAAAGTCATGTCATGTCATGAAGAATTTTCTAGTCTGACCAAGTACATTAAATGTATGAATTATTCTCTTTCACCTATACAGAACTTGGATAATGTAAATTTGGCCTAGAATACATTGAAAAACTTTCTGAATTTATGTAATTATTTATCAATCTGATCCCTTAAAATTATGCCTCCAATCTTAATTGGGGACAGACGTATAATTTTCTAATGTGAGATTTTAAAGCATTAGTGTTATTTATTTTCATTTTCTTTCTCCACAGGAGTAGAGGAATCCATTGGTTTAATTATACTGGTGAAGATATTAAATTATTTTTCATGTTTTTTATCATTCTTTATAATTTTGTTTACATGAATAAACTTATTAAGACATTTAATTTGTAAGTACAAAGACTCCCATAAGTCACTCTTTGCAGCTTCCATCTTTTATTCCCTTTGTGAAAATGTAAAGTCCTCACAGCTGCTTTAGAGATATAAAAAGCTCCGATTTGTTTGAAAAAGCTTCAGTGTGCATAGGCAATGTTTAAAGAAGTTCTGGCAAAATAAAAAGTAAAATGCTTAAAAAGCAGCTGTAGGGATTCTTGTCAACTGAAAGCAAGTCCAAGATGGCAGTGTATGTTGGAAAGCCATCCAACTTGGGTCATCAGTTGTTCCTTGAGGTTAGTCTAACAGATGGGGTTGTCTTATTATTGCCTAAAGGTCCTTACTGACTACCGATGAAATGCAACCCTGTCCTCAGGGTCCTCCAGAATACTTTGCTAGTAACCTCCAAGGTCCAATTTAAGGACAAAACAAATAACTACAATTGCTCAATAAAGTATATTTGACTAAATCAGCAAAAATTGATTTCTATGATAGTGAAAAAGCCATTTTTAATCTTGAAAGAGAATTAAAATTATGGAGTCAGTTTTATTTCACATTGAAAATATTTTTTTACTTTGAAATATTGCCTCAGTTCTATCTGAAAGTATTACATTAAGCATATGTGGGTTTGAACTAACAATAGAACTGAAGCTAGTTTTCTTACTCTTTCATTACTGATTGTGATTTATGTTCTGTTGTAGATACAGTAGAACATACAAAAATTCAATAGGAAAAGTCCTTACCTTCAAAACGAGTGTTCTCTTTGAGGGAAAAAAAGAAATGTATACATGAATAATTAAACAGCAATGCGAAGAACTGTAAAAATGAACCCAGCTAGGAAATGTCGATAACTACATATCAAAATGATTTACATAGGGCCAATGATCTTAAAGCATCAGCAAAAGGAAGAGCTACAGAGAACATTCATTTCTTTTAAATCAGGATAATATTTACTATTGCTGTTTACAATATGATACACTTTGATTCCTATCTTCTTGTGTCCTTTTAACCATTGAGAATGTAAAGACCAAGCATCAGACTTAGTAAATCTGGCCCCTAACATATTTTAAAGTGAGAAAAATTAATCCCCAGCACATGGAAAGGGAAATCTAATATTATTGTATGATTCAATACCTAGCAAAAATAGCATGTTCTTAGAAATAATTTTTCCAGTTTTAATTACTCAATGTATATGAGGAGAAAATATAGATTTGGTGTCTTTGCCCATCTTTCTTTCTCTGAAGCAGTAAGTTAGTCAGCTTTCTGTCACTGGAAAGAATTGCTGAGAAAACTAACAGTAGCACTGTGGTTTGAACTCAGGATTTCATTCTTGCTAGGAAGGTGATTTTTCTACTGAGCTATACCTCTAACTTGTTTAGCTCTATTTATTTTTGAGATAGGGCCTAGTTTCCTGCCCATGCATAAACTGGATCTAGATTTACTTATTTATGCTTCCCATGAAGCTAGGATGGTAGGCATGTGCCAACATCTCCAGCTATGAAATGAGAAGACCTCGCTTGAAGTTTTTTTTTTTCTTTCTTTTCTTTAAAAATCTAAGCTGGCATTGAATCATGATCTTTCTTATCTGAGTAAGTTATAATTAAAGGTGTGAGTCATTAGAAACTGGCTTTTGTTTTCTATTTAAGCTCAGACTTTCTGAGGCTTTGATTCGTAATTGATTGATTTCTGTCAGGTTAAACTTGTGACAAGGCAAAAAATAGCATGATGGAGGGCAGAGTGTTGACAAGACCTGCTCTCCTCATGGTGGCCAGGAAGCAAAGAGAGAAAGGAAGGGACTGGATTCAATATTTCTTCAAGGGATATTCCTAATAACTTAACCTCCTTGACCCAGCTTTTAAAGCTTTCATCCTCTTCTAATAGTGGCATAGGCTAGCAATTAGACCTTGAAACCCATCCTAGGGGCACATCTACCATCCAAACCATACAAGCAAAACCTGAGAAAACCAAGTGTAGAAGAATCATCTAAAGGTAAATACTGAAGAGGAGAGCATTATGTTTGCTATTTAAAAATAAATAATTCTGAAGACTTGGCTATTTTTGTAGCCCAGGTTAGTCTTTAACTTTCAAGTCTCCTGCTTCAAATTCTGGGGTGTTGAGAGTACAGACATATTCCAGAATTCCAAGTCTTAAGAGGATTATGAAGGAGAAGAAAGATGAGAAGCTTGCATGTCCTCTAGTTCAGTATATCAGTCACTCATGGTGATTAATTAACTGTTGGTACTGAAATCAATGCAGAAAGTGAATGTTGGGGCTGTGTGTAGAACTTTCTAGCAATTTGATAGACTAGTTCTGTGCCTGCTGATTTAATAAGATTGAAGGGCATTTTCTTATATTTTTATGACTTTCTTTTTTCTTCTAAAGATTTATTAAATTTTATAGCTGAATCTGTCTGTAATTGGATTATCATCTCAAATTATTTGAAGATTCCTGCTTTAGTAGATTGTTTCAGTTCCACTCAAATCCAGTTGATATTTAGCAGAGTGGTTTTGTTTTATTTTCTTTTTAAACTCACTGCACTCTTTCTCCTGTTTTTCAACTATGATATACACAGTCTGTTCTTGTCAGGGTGATGTTAGGGCTTTGAGGATTTATAGTAGTTAAGTCTGTTTGTGACTGCTTGACACTTGTGGGAGGCAAGGAAAATAGAGTTTTTACAAGGGTCTTACACAAGATAGAAAACTTGTAAATAACTCAGTGAAGGTTTACTAATACAGAGCATTACAACAACAAGGGAATAGCTATTGTCCAGCAAATAACACTGAGGCAAATGGCAGGCCTTCTGGAATGTTCTCAGCATTGTGGATACGTTGACTCAGTCTGCCTCAGGCTGCTCAGGTAAATACCAGCAGTCAGTGTGGTGATTTACAGGATTCCATCTTAAACTCTGGTAAATAACTTGAGGAAAATGAGGACAGAAGAAGAAACTTCTGGCATTGTAAGTAAACAAGGAAGGAAGGTCAGTAAATCCATCTGCAAACAATCTCTGTTTCTTGCTTTCATTCCATCCTAATTTCTGTCTACTTTTTCGTGTGTGTGTATGTGTGTGTGTGTGTGTGTGTGTGTGCGTGCATGCGTGCGTGTGCGTGCGTGTGTGTGTGTGTGTGTGTGTGTCTGTCTGTCTGTGCAAAAAAGCATGCTGGGCACCGGTGGCTCACACCTATAATCATAGCTACCCAGGAGGCTGACATCTGAGGATCATGGTTTGAAGCCAGCCCTGGCAAGAATGTTTATGAGACTCTTGTCTACAATTAGTCACAACAAAAGCCAACATTGGCACTGTGGTTCAAGTGGTAGAGTGCTAATCTTGAGCAAAAGGAGCTTATGGACAGAGCCTAGGACCAGGCCCGGCAATAAATAAATAAATTAATAAATAAATTATTAAATAAATAAATAAGAAAGATAAATTCCCAAGCACAATCAATGGTAAACTCCTTGACTTGAAATGCCATGAGGGCAAGATGAGTTATTTCTGTCTGGAATAGCTAGCTGGGAGTGAGGAATGTCATCTATGAGTAACTGTTCTCAATATTTGGAAGGCAATGCCTGCCTACTACTACTCCTCCCTTTGCAAACAAAAAATATTGTTTGACAAAGTAGTCTATTTGCTTATCAATTTTAAACATTTATATGTTTTTTTAAGAAATAATGTTTAATAACTCTAAAATACATTTTTTATTTGGAGATTTTTTTTCTCTTTCAGGTCACCATCTTGAATAAGAAAAATATTCAAAGGTAAAATGATTTTACTACAAGTTGTCCAGAGAATATCTTAGTTTTTTAAAAATTCTTGTTAGTTATTATAGATGCCCATGCAGTTGAAGGAAATAATAAAGACATTTTACAGTTCAATGTGTCTTGCACTATTTTCTCAAAAAAGCATTAAACTCCACTTAGAGATGTAGTGCCACATTACAACCAGCAAACCAATATTGATACAATCCATGGAATTTATTTTATTCTCATTGTTTTTTTTACATGCATTCATGTGCATGTGTGTATTTTTTCTATGTAATTTAATTACATCCGCAAAGTTGTGTCACCTATCTTATCCTCCAGGTTCAGAACACTGGCATCAAAGATTTTATATATTTATATATTTTATATACATAAAATATATAAATATATATATAATATATACATATATTTTATATATTTATATATTTTATGTATATAAAATATATAAATATGTAAAATCTTTAAATATAGCATATTATATATAAATATATATCATATTATATACAGATTTATGTATATATACATACATATATATACATCCATATACACAAATTTATATATATCTGTGTGTGTGTATATACATATGTGTGTGTGTGTGTGTGTGTGTGTGTGTGTGTGTGTGTGTGTGTGTGTATCTATCTCCACAGTCACTTTATTTCCTCTTTTCTCCCCCTGGCAAGCAGTAATCTGTTTCCATTTATTATATTGTCATTTAGAAAATATTATACAAATTGACTCAATATAGTATGTGACATTATGTAATTGGGGTTTAACTTAGCATTATTGCCTTGAAAGCCAAGTTCATCCAAAAATTCATTCCCTTTTATTGCAGAGTGGTATGCTATGGTTTGAACCTACCATGGTTATGTTTCTATTTTTAAATCATTAACACATAGAAGAAAGTTTAAGTTGTTTCCATACAGTCTTTTGCTTATATATGAAAGGCTAAACTCTGTGATCTTTTATAAATATATATACTTTCATAAACTTTTGGAGCAGTTACATGTATCAGGTGGGTAAGTTTTATGTTTTTCCTTTACCACTTTATTTTCAGAACAATGCTGTACAGAAGGGATGCTATTAGCATACATGGAAACATCAACTAGTTTGAGGTAAGCAAAATTTCCTGTCCAAGTCACAGAGTTAGCAAACTGTAGACTGTAGTGGTGCTCCAGCTGTTAGATTCTGGTGTCTAAGATTTCATTTCTTCCATTTTCCATTACAATAAGTTAAATGCAGTTATAATATTATGTTTAATTGATTTTAGTTTTCCAAGTGGATAAGTTCATACACTTGCACAGAGTTTCTAAATGCATAAGTAAATAATGAGACATCAAAACATACCTGACATAAATTTAGAAATACTGACTCAAAATCTCTG
Source organism: Dipodomys spectabilis (assembly GCF_019054845.1). Lineage (NCBI taxonomy): Eukaryota > Metazoa > Chordata > Mammalia > Rodentia > Heteromyidae > Dipodomys > Dipodomys spectabilis. Next base: position 13,319,648 of record NW_024870772.1, read on the forward strand.
CAAGGAAAAACTTAGGCAAAAGGAGTTGTCAATATTCTTTCATTAGATGATTCTTTGGGCTGGGGTTGAGACGAGTGGAAACAGAGAGAGGAGTGTGTACAGTAGGAACGTCCATTTGTAGGATCCTGAGTTGATGAACTTATGCTCTCTTACAAATTGGCTCTATATTGTGTCTCTGCTCTGTGTTACATGGGGATGGAAGGTCACATTGCCAGAAGGAAATAGACTTCAGCATCTGGGGAGTAAAGGTCCTCTGGATCCAAGTTCACCTGTTTAGTATCTGTCCTTGGCCAGCAATACTGAGTGATTTCCATTTCTGGACAGAGTAGTTTCATCTGAACAGCAAGCAGACAGAGTGATGCTCTCCCTTCAGTGAGATGGTACTCATGGAGTTTAGGGAATACTTGGCTCTCAGACCTGAAGAAGCTTCCTTAGTTACAGACATGGCATCCGAGTCTCTACTGGAAAGTTGAGCTCTATCTTTTCTCTGGAGAAAGCAGATACTTTCTTTAGATAGTATCTCTTAGTCCATTCAGGAAACTATAACAAAAGTCCTCAGGCTGGGTGGTTTATAATCAATAGGTAAGAAACTCCAAGATCAAGATGGCAGTAGATTCAGAATCTGGTGAGAGTCTTCTACTTCAAGTATGGCATCTTCTTTTGTGTCCTCACTTGGTAGAATGTACAAAGAAAGCTCCCTAGGGCTCTTTTTATAAGGGCACTAATCTCATTTATCTGATTACTCCCCCAAGACAGAGTCTCTTAACACTTTGGGAATTAGGAATCAGCCTGTGAATTTGAGCAGAATATATACATTAAGACCACAAAAGAGCCAGAATGGAATTGACAAAAGTCAATTCAAAGGAGCCAGAGTACTTCTTACTCTATTCTAAGCCTGTGGGTTCTGCTGGATCATGAACAAAATCAGAGCAAAACCTCGTGAGATTGTGAAAAAAGCAGGATGTACATCATTAGTTTCTGACCTGGGGAAAAGAATGTTGGCAGGACAGGGACTAGGTCAAGTTTCTCTAGATCTCTTCTTCTGAAGATTGATAAGAGCACATATTTATATTACATATATTTCCATTTATGAAATATGCAAAGAAAATTTTCTTGGCTTGTGTACCAATAGCAGCTTTAAATATTTGCATTGCTTTCATCTACCTAGATCAATGTGGTGTTTAGTTTTGCTATGACACTTTACTCCAATTTCAGCTGTGAAAGCAAGTGTGGAAGGAAGGAGGGAAGGGAAGGATAGAGGGAGAAAGGAAAAGGTGATACTCTTTGACTAAAGACTGCTAAGCCAGGAGAAATCCAGTGTTTACGTGGGGACCAATACTGCATAATAAGGGGAGAGGAAAAGGGCAGGGCGAGATTTGAATGGTCAATAAGTATAATGGTCCTTCTTTTCAAAAATATTACCCTTTCAAGAATAAATTAAAGAATTTTCTTATGGAATTTCTCACATGTGTAACTAGAGATGCTCTGTTAGGGAGACATTTGGTAAAAATGGGGGTGATGAGAGCAGAAGAGATTTTGTGGAAATGAACAGCCAGCAGAGGTCAGGCTGCCAGTGCTTGCTGATGTGGGATTCTCAGCACTTCACTGGGCATTCCCAGGATTCTGAACTTGAGGGAAACACTTTGGGAAAAACCTAGAATAAAATGCTTCTACTATCTTTCTTCCCTAATGTTAGACACAAATTGCCACTGATAAAAAATATCTTTACATAGAAATTACTCTTGAAGAAGTGCATTGTCTAACTAAAGCAAACAAGTTCATCTAAATCTGAATAAAAGCAATAATCTTCTACATAAAACTTCTTTCAACTTTGTTCTCATTTTGCTTCGTTTTTTGAGTCTAACCCTGGCATTGTGTCTTCCTGTGTTCATTAAAAGAAAGCTTTGACTGACTTTTGTTTCCAAAAGCTTTATGTCTCTTTATTAATTTCAGTCAATAAAAAAAGAGAAGGAAAAAAGCTTACAAGCTGTAGATTCTTTTTTCTCTTAATGTTATCTGGTTTTATTTTTCTTTTCTGAAATGCTGAGTGTACATATTCTGATAAACTTCAATGAATAAGTCATAACAATAAATTTTGACTTTGGTGTTTACTACTGATTATTTTCAGTACTTCAAAGACCAAAGCAATTCACACATACTGAGAAAATAACAGAATACATAGGAATCCTGTCTATAAAGAGTCAATTGTTATAATCAGATTACTGTATGCTGATGTAATATTTACTGCAGTTGAATTACTGTTTATTTTGACATCCTGTGGCTGGTCTAAATAAGTACAGTAGCTATTATTTATTTCTCTTATAGGTGGGGAAACAGTCTCAAGTAGCTTAAAGAAACCAACCAAGTCATGTCACTACTAAGGACTTAAAGAAACTCTAGAAATTTTAACTCCTGATTGAATTATTACTTTGTTTTCATTCTCTGTAAACATAGTTATAATCATTCAAATGAATTAAAAATAACAGGGAGCATCTGGGACATGTTGGGATTCTCAGTGGTACTTTTGCTTTGTAACAGCTTGTTTGGATTAAAGCATCTGACAAGACACTAGGAAGAATCTTCAAAATGGTAGCCAAGAATCTTGCCAATAATTTGTAACTCCTTGATCATTTCAAGAATGTAAGAGGATAAAAATTGGTGTAAGAGAAAAAGAGAAACAGAAAGAGAGAGAAAGGAAGAGACAGAGAGAAGGAGGAGGGAAGGCTGAAGGGAGGGAAGGAGTGGGATGGGAGAAAGTAAGAGGCAGAGGGAGAAGAAGAAGAAAAGGAAAGAGGAGGAGGGGGGAGGAAGAAGAGGATGAGGCGGAAGGAGGAGGTGGAAAAGGAGGAGGAAGAGGAAGAAGAAGAGGTAGGCGGCAGGGAAGAGGAGGTGGAGGAAACTTGTGAATCTGCTCTAGATAAGAGAGGTAGGAGTGCAATGTGGTCCCCAATCTCTCATACGGTGGAAATCTGCTAAGTCGTCAACCTTCAGGAGTGGACCCTTCAGAAGTGGGATTACAGCATCCTTGTTGAAGAAAGACTAATTTTCTCAATTAAACAAGCACACAGAATAAAAAGAGGATCCAGGATCCAGGTGGTTCACGCCTATAATCCTAGCTACTCAGGAGGCTGAGAGCTGAGGATCTGGGTTCGAAACCAGCCTGGGTAGGAAAGTTCGTTACACTCTTATCTCCAATTAGTTACCAGAAAGTCAAAGTCGTGCTGTGGCTCAAGTGGTAGCGCACTCGCCTTGAGATGAGGAACTGAGGGACAGTGCCCAGGCCCAGAGTTCAAGCCCCACGACCAACAAAAAATAGAATAAAAAGAGGAAATAATCCTGTACTTAAGCCCAGGAAAACAAACAAACAAACAAACAAACCAACAAACCAACAAACAAAAAACCCTCTGCTTGTGAAAAAATGTTAATAGAAAGTAAAAGGTAAAGAGAATATTGGGTGTGAAATTTAAAGCAAACAGTCCAGTTAGAATGGCTATAATCAAGAAATAACAACAGATGCTGGAGGGAATGTGGCCAGAAGGGAACCTTATTGCATTGTTGGTGGGAGTGTAAAATTGTTCAACCACTTTGAAAAGCAGTGTGGAGGTTCCTCAAAAGACTCTACATAGAGCTCCCCTATGAACCAGCAATCCCACTTTTGGGCATTTGCCCAAATGATCACAAACAAGATCATACTAAAGCTACTAGCACAACTATGTTTATTGCAGCATTATTTACCATAGCTAAGATATGGAACCAACCCAGATGCCTCTCAGTAGAAGAATGGATCAAGAAAATGTGGTACATATATACATATATATGTACGTATATATATATGTATATATATATGATGGAATTCTATGCCTCCATCAGAAAGAATGACATTGTCTCGTTTGTTAGGAAATGGAAAGACTTGGAAAAAATTATATTAAGCTAAGTAAGCCAGGCCCAAAGAAACATAGGTCCTATGGTTTCTCTTATTTTCAATAACTAGTATATGTTTGAGACATGCAGAAACATTCAAAAGCTATGTACATATGGACAGATAAGATGAAGTTAAGTGAAATAAACCCCAAGATAGGGACACAAGATTTTTTTCTTTCTTGCTATTGTTTCTAACATATTTATAAGGTACCATGTGATTTTTTTTGTTACTTTGTATGTCCCTCCCCCACAGTATAACCCCTGTTTTCACTGTATTTGATGTTGGTATAATTTGGGGAAGGAAAGGGAAAAATCAAAATGTTTAAATAGGGATATAGGTTGACCCATTGTAACAATGAGATGTACATGACACTGTTGAACAATGAACCTTACAATTTAAGTAGGGGGGTGGGGGTGGGGGATGGAAGGTAGATGGAGAGGAGAGTGTAGTTGAGTAGGTGGGAGGGAAGGGATGGTAGGGGAAAAACAAAGGAGGAGGCAACAATTCTTGGTAATAAATGTACTCATTACCTTGCTCATGTAACTGTAACCCCTCTGTACAGTATTTTCACAATAAAAAACTCATAAAAAAGAAGTAATATTTTTGGAAACCACCCTCCTACTCTATCTTCCATTTATATAATCACTAGCAGAGCAGACCATACTTGATGTGGGGTTTAGTGGAAGAAATTTGCTAGTGGCCCTTGGTTCGGAGCCTGGGTATGGTTTTACTCTGTGAATTTGAAAGTATGTATTTGGTTATGCAAAAATAGAAGATCATGTTCTGGGGGAAAAAAGCCTTTTTAGAGAAAGGACTTGGGATACAGTGACTAACATTGGTCAGTTCTCTCCTTGAGGGAAGTCAGGTCTCCTGAGCCAGCTGTATGCTAGACTGTCAAAGAGAAGAGGAAATGAACCTGGAGGGGCATAGAGATTGGACTCTTTGTTCTCCATTACTTCTTTTATAATTTTAGTGTCCACATTCATTGAGAAGATTAAACTCCACTATTAAAGTACTTAAACATGTTTCTGTGTAACTCTTTGTTTTATGGTGCATTTCCTCTGAAATAATAGTCATTCTAAGGCTTGGGGGTATCTTCATTGGAACCATATAATTAACTTGAATTTAACTTTATTGTAATTGATTCTAATTAATTTTAAGGGACTGACTTACAGTGGTTTTCTTTTCTTGTTTTTTATTCTGTTGCACAGAAAATGCTTTGAATGTTATCTTTTGCAGTAATGTAGAATGTGGAGGATTTGATTTTAATTTTATCAGTGAGAAATCAAACAATCTTCATAGACTTTTTAAATTTGTATGCATGATACTCGTGAAAACAAAAAAGACATTTTTAAACTCCATTTTATGGAAAAAATAAGCACAGTACTTTCATTCTCTTTACACAATATACTTTTCATTAATTTAATCAAAGGTTTCAAACCCTGTTATTTCAGACAAGAAACATTTTTTTCTAAGTATATTTTGTCATTTGTATCGTATGGTAGTTACCATAGCTACATCAACTCCTTAGACTTACCAGCATCAATCTTTCTCACTTTAATGTCTAGTAATTTCTGAACATTTTTTCCTTGCTGATTTCTGAATTTTCCTCTAGTTCTTTAATTATATTGCTTCTCAATGATGAAATTTCAACTTTGAATATTTTTCATTTTCCAATGGACAGATTAACATCTTTAATGTGTTTTTCTTTGAAGTATTTGAGCATTTTTAAAATATAAGCATTGATGTTAATAGATTGCCCTTCTATCTTCAAATAGGAGTAATTTGAATGGTGAACAGATTTTGTAACATCCCTTCCTGATCTTCACCAGTAAAACACAGTAATTTCTATTGTTTTTGCTAGAGAAAAGAATAAAAAAATTCAAACTTTGCTTGTAGGTTAATTTAGGAAGATTGCCTGTTTTTCAGTTTAGAAGGTTGCAGAATCACATATTTTGAAAAGACACAAAACAGAAACATGCCTGTAATACCTCCCCTGAAAGATAACTAAAATAAAACAGGGCCAGAGGCATGACTCAAGAGATGATGAAGTTCCTGTATGGCAAACATGAGGTTCTGAGGAAACATATTTTTTATTAAAATTTGGTGTGAACACAATGAAATATCTGTTTTTGTTGGTATCAGTTCCTTTCAATACTCTGATCTCTATAACGAGATTTTGATCCATTTGTTTGAAAATGACCATTGTTTGTAAATTGGATTTCTGTTGTTTACCCTCTATATCTGTTATCTTCTCTTATCTTTGCATGTCTTCCTGCTGAAAGATAGGAATACAACTACCAGTAGTGTGTGAATTTATCTTTGGGCCAGCTTCTGGTTCCTACGCAATCTCACAGACTCCTCTTGGATAGATGTTGGTGAGCTGGTGGTCTTGAAGAGGTATGGCATTGGCTCCCTGGTGTCCCTCTGTGTATCATGCTTGGTCTGGGGTTGGGGTGTTTCTCTTTGCTTCCCTTTGTCTTTGCTACCTGGTAATTCTGTCTTGGAACTTTAGTGCTCCTAATAGCATAAAACTTGTATATAATGTTAACAATGCTGAGTAAATCATAGGTACTTATCTTACTGAATAGCTCCTGTGGATTTTCCCTTACTAATTCATATTGATTCTTTAGGAGATTTGCAGTAAACCACATCACCATGGACTTAGAGTGTAAAGGACGTTTTCCAAACACAAGTGGAGAAAATGTTGATTTGCCACCTTTAAAGCTGTTTCCTTATACACAGTAGATATGTTTTAAATGTTGTTTTTTCTTTCTCAGAAATCTAAAAAGACTTGGGGATGTCTTGGAAGAAAAAGGCAAGAGCTTCTTCTTACTTGACTTATGAATTCCAAAGTTCCTGCCCAAAGAACCTGAAAGGAGCTTCAAGTAAAAGATGAGAGAGATCCTGAAGGCAAAATTCAAATGTGGTCTGAGGCAACTGAGCTTCTACCTTGAGAAGTAGGACTCTAAGAAGTAGTTAACTGAAAGAGCTGGTGGAAGCTGAGATGTGGCATTTACAGAGTAAGTTGCAAAAGGAACAGACTTTCAGTTCTACCTCATGAATAAGGAGTAAGGAGACTGCTGTCAGCTCCTTGAAAACAGACAACATTCGTTACTTAATCTCTTTTCCCCATTCTTTTTGCCATGGAAATTCAGAGACATCTCTTTAAAAAGTTTTAAAAATAGCTTTTATCAAGAAACATTTTTGAGAGGGATTTTCTATGACATCACCTCCCATTGTCTCATACAGTAGAAGTTGTCACTTAAAAGATAAGAAAGCACAGCCAGGTGGCAACTAGCTCATGCCTGTAATCCTAGTTACCCAAAAGGAGGAGATCTGAAGATTTCGGATTGAAGCCAGCCTGGGGAGACAAATCCAAGACAATCATCTCCATTTAACCAGAAAAATACCAGAAGTGGAGCAGCGACTCAAGTAGAGGGCAAGCCTTGAACAAAAATGCTAAGGGACAGCGCCTAGGTTCTAAGTTCAAGCCACAGTACTGGTGCACATGTACGCATACACACACACACACACACACACACACACACACACACATATGATAGGGAAACTTAATATTGTATTATTATTTCTATATTATCAATACTTTGTAAGAACTTGGGGTATAAAAATGAACAAAAACAGATAAATCTTGTATATAGAGACCTTACCTTCCAGGGGTGCATCATAAACAAAAATAAGCATATAATCATACATACTGAGAAAAAAAATAAATTCTGGCAATGAGCCAGAGTGGTGATCAATGGAGAATGGAAAGAAAAATAGAAATAGATAGATTGGTGAGGAACAGTGATTACTGCTGTAAGATTTGTGGATTCTCAAATCAAATGAGAAAGTTAGCCATGAGGATATCTGAAAGAAGAGCATCAAACATAAGAATAAAATACTAATTTTAATAATTAGTATTAAGTAATTATTAATAATGACAGCAGTAGCAGCTGGACAATTTGTCTAATGCATATCCTTTATTTATTTATTTATTTGTCAGTTGTAGGGCTTGAACTCTAGGCCTGGGCACTATCCCTGAGCTCTTCAGCTCAAGGTGGGTGCTCTACCACTTGAGCCACAGTGCCACTTCCAATTTTCTAGTGGCTAATTGGAGATAAGAATCTCATTGACTTTCCTGCTTGGTCTGGCTTCAAAGGGTAATCCTCAGATCTCAGATTAGAGGCGTAAGCCACCTGCATCCAGCTCACTCATTTTAGACACTTTATGTATACTATGTCTTTATGCTAGAATAACATTTCTTGATGCTCCTATTTTTAATAAGTTTATTTTACATTTTGTGCTCAAAGAGACTCTTCAGAGGTTTACTTTTACAAGACTGTTATACATGATTTTAGCCTTATTCTTTTCTTGTAATAGAGATTGATGCTTATGTATTTCATCTGCTTTCTCCACTGGCGTAAGTGTAGAGCCTGGTAAGAAAACCAGGCTCCTGACAGGACTACAGTCTGCTGATTTATTTAAACTGCCAGTTCTACATGCACTTATTTTTGTGTGTGCAGTTTTATCACACATAGAGACTTGTCCCACCACCACCGTGGCTAATGTATAGAGGGTTCCCTAGCTGCCTTTTACCAACTCCTCCAACTGTCTTTCCATGGATCTGATCTCTGGCTCTTTAATTTTGTTGTCTCAGGGGTTGACAATGTGGCTCAGTGGTAAAGTGCTTACCTAGTATGCATAAAACCTTGGGTTCAATTCCTCAGTACCACGTAAACAGAAAAAGTCAGAAGTGACAGTGTGGCTCAAGTGGTAGAATGCTCACCCTGAGCAAAAGAAGCTCAGGGACTGTGCCCAAGCTCTGAGTTTAAGCCACAGGACTGAAAAAAATGTTTGTTTGTTTGTTTTTTTTTTTAATTTTGTTGTCTCAATACCTATATATGTACTCTGTTAAGATGACTTTTTTGATCTACATGTTTCTCTTGAGATTCCTCTAACTTGTTGAATCTGTCCATAATTTCTATCATCCTTACTAGGGGAAAAGCCACATTACATTTAACTGTTCACCTAGTGAGAGACATTTGTGCTACTTCTCATTTTTGGCTTTTACAAGAGTAGCTGCTACGAGCATATGTGAACAAGTTTTTATTTCAATGTTAGTTTTCTCTTGGATAAATGTCCAAAAGGTGAAATGTCTGTGTTATGTGGTAATGTTGGGTTTAGTTTTATAAGAAATTACCAATGTTTTCTTTTCTTCCTCTATTCCCACAACGTAATTGTGTCAATTTCCATTCCCCAAACCAACAGATGAGGTTTTTAGCATTTTTTTTTTATCCTCATCAGCATTTGGTCTTGTCAATATTTTTTGTTGTAGCTAATTTAATAGGTAAATATTTGTTTTTTTTTGTTTTGTAATTATCCTTCAGTTTATCAAACTTGAATTTTCAAAAAAATAAAAATAAAACAACAACCCTGCTCTTTAAGTTTATACGTGGAGTTTTTGCGACTTATTATATTCTTACACCTTGGAACTTTAGCTATATTTTTAATGGGTCCTATTGGTAATGGTTATTCTCATTTGCATACCTACTTAATCACTTTTCAACATTTTAAACTCCTTGCACATTAGGTATGATTGATTTCTTTTTAAAGTATTTCAGATGTTTGACTAACATAAGACATTCTGGAGTACTTAAAGGTTATAAATCTTGGGTTGCGGATGTAGTAGTAGAGTGGTAGAGTGCTTGCCTGACATAATGTAAGGCTCTTGATCCAGTTTCCTGTACTGTAAACAAAGAAAATGAATTGACAACACCAAAACTTCCCAATTTATATATCTAGCAAGTTAAGCTTTTAAATAAAATGAAACTAAACTTCTTCTCAATGTTCTAACCTATCACATATAGCTTTAGGCTTGTGTTTTCAGGTGAACAAATATAAAGGTTGCATGGTTAACTTAGCATTAGAGTTTACTGACAAAAGACTGAAAGTAATTTAGTGGCTAAAACAACTTTTTTTCTAATAAAGGGTACTAGAAAAATTTGTGCATCAGTAAGAAAATGAACCTTGATGTTATTCTCACATATATTACAAAACTTGACTCAAAATGGAATCTCAGGACCTAAATGCAAGAGATAAGGCTGAAATCTTTCAGTAAAGAATGTAATAGAAAATCTCTATGACTTTATGTTAGGTAGCATGCTGTCAGACACAAAACCAAAACCAAAATCTATACATACCAAAATATTCACAAATTGGATTTTACCCATCTTCAAAACATTTGCTCTGTGAAAAATGTTGTTAGGTCAATAAAAAGAAAAGCTATCAACTTGGAGAAAATACATGGAAACTATATACATGGGTCAAAGCTTATTTTTATCTAAATTATCTTGCAAGAATAGAAGTGAGAACTTTCCAGCTCTTGTTAGAGTTTAACTATGTACTTTCATTTCATTTACTTTTAAACATATCTCTTATTCAGTGCCCAATCTATCCTCTTTTCTTGTGTATACTGGTAGCTAGGCGTGAACCCAGGGCTTTTTGATTACTTGGCTTGCTTGTTCAGTTGATGATCTGCCATTTGAGCCACACCTCCAACCTAGCTTTCTGCTTGTTAATTTAGAAATGGAGTCTTGCAGAGTTTTCTGTCTAGGCTAGTTTCAAACCTCAGTTCCCTGGTTCTCAGCTCCAGTTAACTAAGATTACAAGCTTGAGCCAACAGTGTTACCCCTTTTGGAAGATAATTACTATTAAAATGAAAATATTGAATAACAGATTTGCGGCCATCTAAGAATTATCGCACTGGGTGTCCTGGAGTTTTAGATATTCAGAGTATTCTTTGAGCTGATTAAGTACTCTGCTATGTTATTAACAGAAATTATATCTTGAATTTCATAATTTCTTTATAAAATTAATTAATTTTTGAAAATTTTATTGTAAAGGTGATGCACAGTGGGGTTATAGCTAATAAGTCAGATAATGAATACTTTTTTTTGAACAGTGTCACCCCCTTACTCATTCTCTCATAGTATTTCCCCCTTGCCCTTCTTCTCTTGCAAGTTGTGTAGTTCACTTCCAAAGTAGTGTCAAGTGAGTATTGCTGCTGAATCAGTTCACCCTTTGTCCCATTGTTTTTGTGTTTCCCTTTGTTCTCCCCATATCAGACAAACTTATATAAAGACAAAAGAGTTTAGAAATTTAAAAAAAAAGACAAAAGAAAAAGAACCACAAACATTACAATAAAAATCTCTTCTTTCCATATTTTGGAGTTTATTTCAACAAGTATAATTTTATATGACCATATGCCAAAAGTAACACCAGCTCCAATTTGGGTTTTTTTAATGGATTGTACACTTAAAAAAATCTCTTTTGAGGGGCTGGGAAGGTGGCTCAATGGTAGAACGCTTGCCTTGCATGCCTGAGGCCCTGGGTTCAATTCCTCAGCACCACATAAGCAAAAAAGAAAAAAGCCGGAAGTGGCACTGTGGCTCAAGTGGTAGAGTGCTAGCCTTGAGCTGAAAAGCTGAGGGACAGAGCCCAGGCCCAGAGTTCAGGCCCCACGACCGGACCCCCCAAAAAAAATCTCTTTGGAATAAAAAAAATCATCTTATAAAATGTTAGAAACAATAGCAAGAAGGAAAAACCATTTGAATTCTTATCTTGGGATTCATTTTGCCTAACATCAATTTATCTGACCGTTTCTGCTTGTCTCAGACATGTACTAGTTATTGGAAATAAGGGAAACCATGGAACCTATTATGTTGGTATAATTTGGGGAGGGGAAGGGAAAAATAAAATTGTTTAAATAGGGATACTGGTGGACCTATTGCAACAATGAGATGTACAAGACGTTATGTCAAAAAACGAACTTTACAACTTTGGTGAGTGGGGGGTGGTTATGGGAGGCAGGGCAGGGATGGTAATGGGAAACAAAGGAAGCAACAATGCTTGATAAGAAATGTACTCATTACCTTGCTCATGTAATTGTAACCCCTCTACAGTATTTTCACAATAAAAACCTTATTAATATTAAAAAATCTCTTTGGATCTTTAAATACCTTGATATGCAAACATATGCTCTGCCTTATGCAAAACACTTTTGATCTTGATTGATTCTCATTTGGAAATGGAAAATTCTGCTAAGTAGATTTACGAGATTTTTTTTTCTGATCCAAGGTGCCAATGTAATTTTATTGATTTTAGGAAGAGATAATATCTCTGCTTCTACATAGAAAGCTGGTGCTCTGAAATGTCTTTCAAACAAATGAATTTAATTAAGTGTTGGATCTGGGATTCAAATTCAACTCCATATGTCAGTTTCTAGGGAGATTAGTTGAGTAGTGATCAGAAAATGCTCGAGAATGAAAGGTAGTCAATGATGTACTATGGGACTTTACAAAATAATGATTATCAGGGTAGTAAGGAGAGATGGAGATCTATCATATCTGGCCAAGGAGTGTTGGAAAGCCTAAAAACATTACTCCTATGGGAGTCCCGGGAAGATGGCGGAGGAGAAGCTGGAGGCTAAACAAGCTCTTGCATAAAAAGCAGTTTTAGCATTTAGTGAACAGTCCTAAGCCAGAGAATCACACCAAGTGTGCCATCACAATACAGAGAGTTAGGTCAGAGAGGGAAAATCCAGGCAAGGAGACAGATCTGAGCACTTGCCAGCAGCTGCTGCTGCTGTGGCAGCAGTGGTGGCCACGGCGGCCATAGCCGCCATACCTGCAACACAGAGAGTCCGGGACGAAGGAGCCAGATGCGGCGGGCGAGTGGATTCTACTCAACACCAGCAAGAACTGACAAGGAGCAGACACCCTTCATCCTGCAGTTTGCAGACCAGAGATGACCCAGGAACCAAGACTCGACTTGAGTAGAGGCCAGACATCCTCACTCTTTCTCAGGGAGCAGAGGAGGGAAGGCCACCCCTTCCCTCCTCCCCCCCCCCCCCCCCCACTACTGGAGATCTCCATCTTTGATACTGACACAGGCCTGGCTGAGCTGGTAGCTCCAACTCAGGTCTTGGAAGAAAACTAGAGTCATTTAGCAGGTCACAAGAACTTAACTGACCTGCCAGACTCAGCTCCACCCAGGGAAAATTCACCCAGCTCAGGCCACCAGCCCCAGGATTGGCTTTCTTCACTGGGCAAACAGAGCCAGAGGCTGCCCCTCCCTTTAGCAGCCTGGACAATCAATTGAAATTCAGTAAACATAAACCCTGAGAATGGCTCTAGCCTAGGTTCTGTGAGTCTCTCACAATCTAGCTCCCAGAGAAAAGCTACTGTTTGCTGAAAGGCCTCAACTCTACCCAGAACCTAGCCTCATCACAGCATCTCCAAACTAGAGGAAACAGCCATCTCCCTCTTTTGTGATACTCAAAGAAGATCTCCCTCCCATTGAACTAGCCTGGGAAGAGGATCACAAAATCCTGGGTAAAGCAGGCATTTTTCTGCCGCTCAAACAAACTGACTTAAGAAACCAACAAAGCCACAGGAAAATCAAACACCACAAGCAGACCAGAGACTCCAACAAGAGGTTGGTTATGGACACAAGGGAGATACAGGATCTACCCACCCCTCCACCCAAAAAATCAAAGAACTTTTTTTTGTACCTTTTATAAAATTTTTTTTTTAAAATTTAATTTAATTTTATTTGTGAACATACTGTACAGAGGAGTTACAGTTACATGGGCAGGATAATGCGTACATTTCTTACCAAGCATTGCAGCCTCCTCTTTTGTTTATCCTTCACATCCCTTCCCAGCCTCCCCCCTCCCCCCCTAATCCCAATCCTTCTCCTTCCCCCCCCCCCCCCCACCAACGTTGTAAAGCTCGTTTTGGACATGACAACTTGTACTTCTCATTGTTGCAACAGGTCCACCTGTATCCTTAAACAACTGGTTTTTCCCCATCTCCTCCACAAGTTATACTGACATCAAATATAGTGAAAGCAGGGGTTATACTGTGGAGGAGGGACATACAAAGCAACAAAGAGATAATCTTATAAATGTGTTAGAAACACATGCATGAAAGAAAAAAACATTAAAATACACATCTAAGGGTTCATTTTCCTGACATCACATTATCTGACCTTTTCCGCTTGACTCATACATATACTAGATATTACAAATAAGGGAAACCATGGGACCTACGTTTCTTTGGGCCTGGCTTACTTCACTTAATATAATTTTTTCCAAGTTTTTCCATTTCCTAACAAATGGGGCAATGTCATTCTTTCTGATGGAGGCATAGAATTCCATTGTGTATATATACCACATTTTCTTGATCCATTCATCTACTGAGGGGCATCTGGGTTGGTTCCATATCTTAGCTATGGTAAATAATGCTGCAATAAACATAGTTGTGCTGGTAGCTTTAGTGTGGTCTTGTTTGTAAACATTAGGGTAAATGCCCAAAAGTGGGATTGCTGGGTCATAGGGGAGCTCTATGTGAAGTCTTTTGAGGAACCTCCATACTGCTTTCCAAAGTGGTTGAACAAGTTTACATTCCCACCAACAATGAAGTAAGGTTCCTTTCTGTCCACATCCCCTCCAGCATCTGTTGTTGTTAGAGTTCTTGATTTTTGCCGTTCTAACTGGAGTGAGGTGATATCTCAATGTTGTTTTGATTTGCATTTCTTTTATGGCTAGGGATGTTGAACATTTCTTCATGTGTCTATTGGCCATCCTTCTTTCTTCTTCAGAGAAGCTTCTCTTTAAGTCTTTCCCCCACTTACTTATTGGGCAGTTGTTTCTTTGAGGATTTGTTGTTGGGTGGTTTAATTTTTTGAGTTCCAAGTATATTTTAGATATGAGACCCTTGTCCATTGTATGGCTAGTAAAGATCTTCTCCCAGTCCGTGGGCTTTCTATTGATCTTGCTAGCTATGTCATTTGCCCTGCAGAAGCTCTGCAACCTTATACAATCCCATTTGTCCAACCTTTCTTTGATTTGTTGTGTTTCCGGGTCTCTATTCAGAAAATTTCGGCCTGAGCCAAGGAGACCCAGGGTTTCTCCTATTCCATCCTGTAATGTTTTCAGAGTGTCTGCTTTGAGTTCAAGGTCTTTGATCCATTTGGAGTTGATTCTGGTGCAGGGTGATATATAAGGATCTAGCTTTAGTTTTCTACATGTAGTTAACCAGTTTTGCCAGCACCATTTACTGAAGAGGCTGTCTGTCTTCCATTCTATTGTTTTAGCTCCCTTATCGAAGATTAGATGGCTATAGGTCTGTAGGTTCATTTCTGGGTTTTCAATTCTATTCCATTGGTCCTAAAAAATTTTTTTTTCTAAAACTTTTTATAATTTTTAATTTTTACCTTTAAAATTTGTTTTCTAGAAACTTTTTTCTTCCTCTTATAATTTTTATTTTAGGGGTATATGTGTGTGTGGGTGTTTTTCTTTCTTTTTAAAAATTTTTTAATATTTTTGGTTTTTTTTTTGTTTAGCTCTACTGAACTTTTCTGATCTTTTTTTCTTTGTTTCTCATTCTTTTCACCTTTTCTTCTCTTTCATTCTTCTTTGTGTGACTTAATTACTCTTCTGCACATCCTCAGATATAACCGTAGTTGATTATTAGACCTTATCCCCTATTGTGTACACACTTACTCAATTCAAATCCTCTTAGACTTAAATTCCTTAATAGCAATATTACCTCTTTATACCTATATAATATTTTAAGCATTTTTAATTTTTAGTTTTCCACGTCTCCTTTATATCCCTCCCCTTCACTCATTATATCCACATTCTTCTCCGAATATATCGTTTTCAATCTGCATAATTTTTAAGCATTGCACATTTTAATTTTTAATTTTTGCTTTTCTATTTTTTTCTTGTCTCTTTTTTTCTCTTTCTCTTTCTTCTTTTTTTCTCTCTCTCTACTTTCATCCTATCTAACCTATTTCCCACTTTAAGATTAGGACTTAGTTAACTCTCCCTGAGCCTTCCCACATCTCTCTATTCCTATTTTTACCTATTCCTATTTTTACCCACATCTCTCCCTAAACCTAATAATTTCTGGTTTGCCAAATTCTTCTTTGTGGTTTGTAGCCCATTAATATATAGTTGTTTGATGTTGAATAGATATATCTGTTGAACTAGATTGTATCTGCAGACTTTTGACTGTGCAACTACAGACTTTGGTTGATGCTTGCCTTAAGATAGTGTTCTAGCACAAAACTGGTGTTACTTTCATCCCAAATGGGCAGAGTAAGCCAGAAAAACACAAGAGAAATGACAAGTCCGGGTATCTCAACTCCCACTCATGATAACTAGGGCACAGGACAGATAATGAATAATCCAGAGGAGAGCTCCCAAATAGCTCTACAAACACTACTGGTAAAAACGGTAAATGAAAGGATTGAAAACATACAAAAGATTCTGTATGAGTGTGATAGGGAGAGAGAAGAGGCAAACCAAAGGTTAATACAGGAATATCATTAGCGTGAGGAAGCTACTCAAAAAGTGATACAGGAATTGCGTGAGCAGCTTGAGAACACTCAAAGAGAAAGGCAGTAATGGCGTGAGCAGGCTGAGAACACTCAAAGAGAACTACAGGAATTGCGTGAACATGAGGAAGCTAAGCAAAGAGTAATACAGGAATTGAGAGAACAGGATGAGAACACACAAAGATCACTAAAGGCATTCATGGAATCTATTAACAAAGAGCTGAAGGATGTCAGGGAGACCACAGAGGGAATGCTGAATGGAACCCAACAGAAGGAATGGGAGTCCAAGGAAACCATAACCAATCAACTAAGTGATTTGAGAAGAAACACTGAACACCAAATTAAGGAAGGAAAGAAGTCCATACAAGATCTAAAACAAAGCTTCAACAAAGAATTTGAAGCCATCAAAACTGACCAATTAGAAGGAAAAGAAATAAAAAACAAAGTAGAAAGTCCTGACAGCAGGTTAGACTATGCAGAAGAACGAATCTCAGGGATTGAAGACAGCCCAGATATTATAGAGAAAGAACATACAACCATCCAAGACAAGTCCAAGAAATATGATAGATCTATTCAAAACTTGCAAGACACCATCAGAAGGCCTAATCTGAGGATAATGGGTGTAGAGGACAACCTAGAGACAGAAGTTAATGGTCTAGGAAGTTCGTTTAACAGAATCCAAGCAGAGAACTTCCCAAACATGCAAAAAGATAGGCCTATTCAGACAGAAGAAGCTTTTAGAACTCCAAATAGACCAGACCAGAATAGGACATCCCACTGTCACATTATAATCCACACAGGATCAATTCAGACCAAGGAAAAGATCCTTAAAGCTGTCAAGGAGAAAAGATTAATCACTTATAAAGGGAAACCAATTAGAATCACCTCAGACTTCTCAGCAGAGACAATCAAAGCAAGAAGAGCCTGGAATGATGTATGCCATGCCCTAAAGACAAACAACTATCAACCAAGAATACTGTACCCAGCTAAACTCTCCTTCATAACTGAAGGCCAAATAACAACCTTCCATAGCAAAGAAAAATTGAAACAATATATCTCCACCAAACCAGCCCTACAAAAGATTATTAAAGATGTCCTATACATAGAAAACCAATAAGACCACAATAAAGGCCAAGAAACCGCACCCAAACTGAGAATCCAAGAACCATAGGAAGAACTCAGTAGGTGAAACCCCCAAGAAGATGGATTAAATGGCAGAAACTCCCAAATACCTCTCAGTCCTATCTCTCAACATTGACAGGCTTAACTCTCCAATTAAGCAACATAGACTGTCAAGTTGGATTAAAAAGCAAGATCTTTCTATTTACTGCCTTCAGGAGTCACATCTTGCCCATAAAAACAAACACATTTTCAATGTTAAAGGCTAGAACAAAATCTACTAAGCAAACGGCCCCCATAAACAGGAGGGAGTTGCAATCTTACTATCAGATAAAATAGACTTCAAATTAAAATTCGTGAGAAGAGATAAAGAAGGTCGCTATATAAAAATTAAGGGATCTCTCCTTCAAGAGGATATTACAATTCTAAATATCTATTCACCAAACAACGGAGTCCCCAAAGTTATCCAAGAAACACTACTTTCCCTCAAATCCCACATAGATCCAAAGACATTAATTGTTGGGGATTTTAACATACCACTTTCCCCACTAGATAGATCAACTCAGCAAAAACTCAACAGAGAAACCGCAGATCTAAACAAGTGCATAGATCAACTAGATTTAACAGACATCTACCAAATATTTCACCCAGCGGCATCAGAACACGTTTTTCTCAGCAGCACATGGAACATTTTCTAAAATAGACCACATTTTTAGGCCACAAAGCAAACTTGTCTAAATTCAGAAACATTGAAGTTATACCTTGCATTCTCTCAGACCACAAGGGAGTAAAATTAGACCTCAACACCAAAAGCCACCAAAGAAAGTCCAGTAACACATGGAGGTTGAACAACACACTGCTGAATCACGAGTGGGTCATGGAAGAGATTAGAAAGGAAATTCAAATGTTCATGATATTTAACTAAAATGAGCACACAAATTACCAGCTCCTCTGGGACACAGCAAAGGCAGTACTCAGGGGCAAGTTTATAGCTCTGAGTTCCTACATCAACAAATTGGAGATATCTGAAACCAACCATTTACTGAGACATCTGAACCTCCTTGAAAAAGAGCGGCAAGATAAACCCTAATTCAGTAGATGGAAAGAAATAATTAAAATTAAATCAGAATTAAATGAACTAGAATCCAAAAACACTATAGAAAGAATAAAGAAAACAGAGTTGGTTCTTCGAAAAAATTAACAAAATTGACAGACCCTTAGCAAATTTTATCAGAAAAAGAAGAGAAGACAAGGCACCTAAATAAACAAACTCAGAGATGAGAATGGAAACATCACCACAGAAACAAACAAGATTCAGAACATTATAAGGGAATACTTCTCAAAACTTTATGCTAATAAGTTTGAGAACTTGGCAGAAATGGACCTTTTTCTAGCAAATATTGACATACCAAAACTAAACCAAGATGAGTTGAACCATCTTAACAGGCCCATATCAAGCATTGAAATAGAAACAGCAATAAGAGACCTCCCATCTAAGAAAAGCCCAGGACCAGATGGTTTTACAGGGGAATTCTACAAGGCCTTCAAAGCAGAGCTCACATCAATACTCCTCCAACTCTTCAATGAAATTGAAAGAGAAAGTTCCCTACCGCACTCATTCTATGAAGCCATCATAACCCTCATCCCAAAACCAGGCAGGGACTCATCAAAGAAAGAGAACTATAGACCCATTTCTTTGATGAACATTGATGCAAAACTTCTCAACAAAATTTTAACCAATCGACTTCAACAATCCATCCAAAAAAATCACACACCACGATCAAATAGGATTCATTTCAGGGATGCAAAGCTGGCTCAATATACACGAATAAATTAATATAATTCATCATATCAACAGGTGCAAGGATAAGAACCACATGGTTATTTCAATAGATGCAGAAAAAGCATTCGACAAGATCCAACACCCCTTTATGATGAAGGTCTTGGAAAAATTAGGAATCCATGGAACATTCCTCAATACAATAAAGGCTGTATATGACAAACCTACAGCCAGCATTATACTTAATGGTGAAAAACTAAAGCCATTTCCTCTTAACTTAGGAATGAGACAAGGATGTCCACTCTCTCCACTTCTCTTCAATCTAGTATTAGAATGCCTAGCTACAGCAATAAGACAAGATGCAAACATAAAGGGGATCCAAATAGGGAAAGAAGAAGTAAAACTCTCCCTCTTTGCAGATAACATGATCTTGTATTTAGAGAATCACAGATACTCCACTCCCAAATTACTCAAGCTGATTCAAAACTTTGGCAAGTAGCAGGGTATAAAATTAACCCTCAAAAATCAATGATTTTTCTGTATGCCACCCTTGAGAAAAGTGTGGCTGAAATTAGGAAAGTAACTCTATTCGTAATAGCCCCACAAAAAATAAAATACCTAGGAATTAACTTAACCAAAGAAGTGAAGGACCTCTATGAGAAAAACTTTAAAAACTTGAAAAAGGAAATCAAAACAGAGCTTAGAAAGTGGCAAAAACTCCCATGCTCCTGGATTGGAAAGATAAACATCATGAAAATGGCAATACTTCCCAAAGGCTATATACAAATTCAATGCCATACCTATCAAAATTCCAAAATTGGTTAACTACTCGTAGAAAACTAAAACTAGATCCTTATATATCACTCTGCACCAGAACCAACTCCAAATGGATCAAAGACCTCAGAGTCAAAGCAGACACTCTGAAAACATTACAGGATGGAATAGGAGAAACCCTAGGTCTCCTTGGAGCAGGCCGAAATTTTCTTAATAGAGACCTGGAAACACAACAAATCAAAGAAAGGTTGGACAAATAGGATTGCATGAAATTTCAGAGCTTCTGCATGGCAACGGACATAGCTAGCAAGATCAACAGAAAGCCCACGGAATGAGAGAAGATCTTCATTAGCCATACAACGGACAAGGGTCTCATATTTAAAGTATACCTGGAACTCAAAAAATTAAATCCTCCAACAACAAATCTTCAAAGAAACAACCGCCCGATAAAAAATTGGGCTGAAGACTTAAAGAGAAATTTCTCTGAAGAGGAAAGAAGGATGGCCAATAGATACATGAAGAAATGCTCAACATCCCTAGCCATAAAAGAAATGTAAATCAAAACGGCATTGAAATACCACCTCACTCCAGTTAGAATGGGTAAAATCAAGAACTCTAAAATCACCAGATGCTGGAGTGGATGTGGACAGAAGGGAACTTTACTGCATTGTTGGTGGGAGTGTAAACTTGTTCAACCACTTTGGAAAGTAGTATGGAGGTTCCTCAAAAGACTCCACATAGAGCTCCCCTATGACCCAGCAATCCCACTTTTGGGCATTTACCCAAATGTTTACAAACAAGACCACAGTAAAGCTACTAGCACAACTATGTTTATTGCAGCAGTATTTACTATAGCTAAGATATGGTACCAACACAGATGCTCCTCAATAGATGAATGGATCAAGAAAATGTGGTATATATACATAATGGAATTCTATGCCTCCATCAGAAAGAATGGCATTGCCCCATTTGTTAGGAAATGGAAAAGGTTGGAAAAAATTATATTAAGTGAAGTAAGCCAAGCTCAAAGAAACATAGGTCCCATGGTTTCCCTTATTTGCAATATCTAGTCTATGTCTAAGACAAGCAGAAAAGGTCAGATAAGGTGATGTTAGGGAAATGAACCCTAAGATATGTACTCAAATGTTTTTTTTTCTTTCATGCGATTGTTTCTAACACATTTATAAGATTATTTCTTTGTTGCTTTGTATGTCCCTCTTCCATAGTATAACCCCTGCTTTTACTCTATTTGATGTCGGTATAATTTGTGGTGGGGAAGGGGAAAAATAAATCGTTTAAATAGGGATATAGGTGAACCCATTGTAACAATGAGATGTACAAGTCCTTATGTCGAAAAATGAACTTTATAACTTTGGTGGGGGGAGAGAGGGAGGTAGTGGGGAGGATTGGGTGGGGGGCGGAGGGAGGATGGGAAGGGATGGGAACGGGAAACAAAGGAGGAGGCTACAATGCTTGATAAGAAATGTACTTAGTATCTTGCCCATGTAATTGTAACCCCTCTGTACAGTGTTTTCACAAAAAATAAAATAAAATAAAATAAAAATGCAAAAAACCCAAAAAACGAAAAACATTACTCCTATGAAGATTTAAGTATTTTACAATCTTTATTTGTCACAGAGTTGATTCTAAAAGTTGTATAGCTGAAGTCCTAATTGCTAAATTATTTGTGTATGGAATTTAAATCCAACTATTGTCCACTAGTAGTCTTTACTAACACAGTTTATATTATTTTTGGTACAGTTTATGTTGGCAAATTTTAAATACTTTTCACTTCATATATTATGATATTGGATTATAACTATAAAGGAAAAAATCATTCATGGATCCTCAGAGGATTTCTTATAAAATAAAGTTTTAGGAGAAGAAAGAAAGCTCTTATTACAGAAGAATGGTTGTTTATATTTTTAAAAAAATTAAAAAATAGTTAAAAAGTAAAAAAATAACTACCAGATCTAGAAATCATGAATTTTACTTAGGATATAATATTTTTAGGGAAAGTCCATAAATAGATATTAAGAACATTTCATAAAATGTTTTGCAGAACAATATATTCACACAATATTACACACGTCGCATTGACATTTTTAGTCACAGAAACAACATTATTGTTTGCTTACTTATGGCATGTAGAGAAGAAAACCCAGAATACTGTATTGTGATATTCTGCCCCAAAGTTCTTAAATATTCAAGTGGAATAAATCATGAAATAATACCAACCAAAATAATTTTATTTCTTGAGTATGTTAATGAGATTGTGGCTATGTAGCTCAATAACTATCTTGTTTCTTGTTTCGTAAGAAGTGTCAATTCTGTTTTTCAGCTAGAAATGAACAGTATGCATGCATGGTGGGTATCTCAGTCCAAACAAGTGTGTAGTTTGTATGAACACATGACATATGGGGCAAAAATAGTAACAACTAATGAATGAAAGTGTGTGAATGAATGAAGCGTGTGGTATTTATTGTACTGTTTATTTATTTTTATGAAAGCTGATTTTTTATGCAAAAAGTGCTATAAGAAGAGATATTAAGACATAAAAAAGAATGTTGTAAGTCACATATCCTTGCATTCTTAAGTTCTCCAAAAACATCTCTCTTTAGATAATTACTTTTTAAAAATTGTAAAAGCAAGATCTTGTTTCAAACTTATATTTGTATTGTAAAATGAATAATAAGCTTTGCATCTTTAATGTAAACTTAATATTACAACAACATACATATCAGACAAGTAATCTCAGAAGGGTATTCAGTAACTGCAAGAATAAACTATAATCTGGATGTAATGCCATTGGAATAAATAGGAATTGCAATAACTTTGAAGTGGTTTCTGTAGCTGCTTTGTTTTTAGCATACATTACTATTGAAGCCAGAGCTACTTTACTTCATTATAATCACTTTTATAAGTCCTATTTTCCTCTATTAATCTTTATATAGCACTTTAATATTACAATTTTCTTCATAGCTGGTTTCTCCGAACCTTCCCATAAGGAAAATTAGAATAATTTTTACTACTAAGGAATACAAAGATTGAGTGATTGCTCTGTGTCATGCTGAGAGCTAATTATATAGGCAGGACTTAAAGGTATAGGTTTTAATACCTTTAAAATTCAATGGAAAGGACCACATTTCAAAAATCAAACCTTAATTTTTTCATAACAAAATATTCATAATGCTTAGATTTTATTTCTCTTCCCAACTATAATCATTCAAGCATAAGCTCAAATTTTATTTTATTATTTAGGGTGTCCTGTTATGTGTCACAGGTGGTGGGCAGTGGGTTTCATAAGGCAAGATTGTTCATCATAGCAGAGTAAAGGATAAATGAGTGAAGAAGCATGCAAGGTGTTACTTGCTACATGAAAGTGTTTAGGAAATGAAAAGACTTGGAAAAAATTATATTAAGTGAAATAAGCCAGGTCCAAAGAAACATAGGTCCCATGGTTTCCCTTAATTTCAATAACTAGTATATGTCTGGGACAAGTAGATAATATCACTAGATAAGATGAAGTTAAGCAAAATTAACCCCAAGATAGGGGCACAGTGTTTTTTCTTTCTTGCTATTGTTTCTAATGTATTTATAAGGTACAATGTGATATTTTTTTTGTTGCTTTGTATGTCCCTCCTCCACGGTACAACCCCTGTTTTCACTGTATTTGATGTTGGTATAATTTGGGAAGGGGAGGGGAAAAAACAAAAATAGGGGCAGAGGTGGACCCACTGCAACAAGGAGATGTAGAAGACAGTATGTTGAAAAATGAACTTTACAATTTAGGAGGAGGGGAGAGTGAGTATAGTTGTGGAGGTGGGAGGGAAGGGATGGTAGGGGAAAAACAAAGGAGGAGGCAACAATGCTTGATAAGAAATGTACTCATTAACTTGTTCGTGTAACTGTAAGCCCTCTGTACAATATTTTCACAATAAAAAACTTATTAAAAAACAAAAAAACCCAAAAATATTACTTTATGCAAAAGAGAAATAAATGTAAAGATACATGGTCAAATTTCTCTGACTCAAGGAATGTTGTTTTCAGATTTTATAGTTATATTCACTGAAATTATTTTAAAGAGTTATTAATAGTTACTGAAATAATACGAAGTATTTACCCTACTCGATGACTATGAGATTTCTCTGTTGTTTTGTATTTGACTTAACATAACAATTAGCATTTTGGTAACACAGACAGTAAAAACCCAAAATATTAAATGAAACAGCCATAATAACAATGGCATCAATCACAGTGCGCTGTGATAATCAATATTCTGTCCTTGTGATGAAATTTCTGAGAAAATCAAAGAGGAAAGATTTATTTTGGTTTCATAATTTCAGAGGTTTCAGTCCATGGTCATTTGAGCAGATTGTTTTGGGCCTATGGTCACATAGAATTGTGGGTGGCATGAGCATGCTGCAGAGGAAGATTGCCCACTTTGTAGGGGCAGGAGTGAGAGCGAGGGAGAGAGGGAGAGAGAGAGAGACAGACAGACAGACAGAGACAGAGACAGGGAGGGAGAGAGAGAGGGAAGGAAGGAGGGAGGGAAGGGGAGAGAGAGAGAGGGAGGGAAGGAGGGAGGGAGAGAGAGAGAAATGGAGAGAGAGAAATAGAGAGAAGCAGATAGGGAAAGAATGTCTAGTGTCTGAATATGCCCTACAAGGACACAATCCAGCGATCTAACTTCTTTCTACTAGGCTAAAGTGCATAAAGGCTCTACTACCTCTAGAAAGTGCCACAGGCTGATGATAAATCTGGAGCCATTCCAGAACCAAACATGAAAGTATAATGTTTATCACAGTAGCTTGCTCTGTTGCTTCAACGTAGGATTGCTATTTAAGAAGAGAAGTTGCTTTTTCTGATAGGGCTGTTTCTCTTGAGACCCATTCAGCCTATGTTTATTCTTGGAGCTGGATTATTATTTTTCTAGACTTCAGTATCCCTGTTCACAGTGAGTAAATATATACCTTTCGCACCCATTTTAGCAAATTCTCTTTCTAATACATAGCCAATTAATTTTTTTGGTCATTCTTTAAGAAACTAAATAAGTAAATCATAGCAGTCCATACAAGGCGATATATTAAAGAGAGCTATTCCTACTTTTTGAAGTGCCTGGCATATTGTGGACTTTCAAAAATATTTCTTCATTTTGTATTTGTTGTTGTTTGGTATAGAGGATTGAAACTAGAACCCTGCACATTCTAAGCCAGTGTTTATAGTTGAGCTACAACTCTGGGCCTAAGAATGTTTCTTGAATAAATATTAGACTGTTCCAGGAGCTGTGACTTTTGCTTGAGTTATATGAAACCAAGAAAGCATGTTTCTATTTGTAATACTAGAGTTTATAAGAAGTAATACAGCATAGATTTCAAGTTGATTTTTTATACTGAAAAATGTTGTAAAATAATTGGAAATATTGGTGTTTAGTGAAGATCAAGTCAATTGATTATTATTAAGGCAACTTGTGATGTAAGACTTGGTCTCTGTTTTCATCCTCTATTTTTTCGTTTTGTATGATACATTCCCTAAAACATTGTGGTCTCATGTCTTTTACTACCTTTATTCAAGCATATTGAGGCCATATAGGGCTAAGGGAAAAATGAGCTACCTTTTGCTTTTCTTAAAAAATAGGAGACTATATTTTGCAATTTGAAATATTTTGTATTTGTCTGTTTTAGTTTTATTTATTTTTTCAGTTTTGTTTTTGGTGTAGTAAAGGTGTCAACATTTCTTCATTTTTAAAAAACTTGTTCTGGAACTTGAACTCAGAGCCTTGTGTTATTTTTGGCTTATGTACTCATAAATGGTGCTCTACCATGTCTGTAATCTAGCATTTTGCTGATTAATCTGGAAAGGAAGCGTAGTAGATTTTTCTGTGTTGGCTAGCTTTGAACTATGATCCTCCAGGTCTCTGCCCCCTGAGAAGCTAAGACTACAGGCTTGAACCATTAATACTTGGTATACTTCTACTTTTGTTAGAAAAGTGAAAAAAATACTATAGAAGGTTATGGGTAGAGAATTGGGAGGAAGAATATTTATTAGAACATGTATGTTGAGATTTGCTTGCTAGTATGTAGAAAGTAGAGCTAGCTAGGTGCTGGTGCCTCATGCCTGTAATCCTAGGTACTGAGGAGCCTGAGATCTGAGGATCATGGTTCAAAGCCAGTCCGGGCAGAAAAGTCCATGAGGCTCTTATCTCTAATTAACCACCAGAAAACTGGAAGTGGTACTATGGTTCAAACGGTAGAGCACTCATCTTGAACTGAAGAGCATAGGGATAGTGCTCAAGCCCAGAGTTCAAGCCCCATGACTGACCCCCCTCCAAAAAAAAAAAGAAGAGCTAACCATCTAAGAGGTTTTATTTTTCTTTGTTGGTTATGGGCTTAAACTTGAGGCCTAGGTGGTCTACCTGATCTCTTTTGCACAAGGCTAGTGCTCTACAATTTGAGCCAAAACTCTACTTCTGGCATTTTGGTAGTTAATAGGGGTTGTGAGTCCCATGGAATCTTCTGCCCAGAATAGTTTTGAACCAGCTATGATCTTCAGATCTTAGCTTCCTCAGTAGTTAGGATGGCAGGTGTGAGCCACCAACACCCAGATAAGAGTTCTTACTTAACAGTTTGGAAAAGACAATTGTCAGTAAATACATAAATTTTACTTCTGCTGTTTAAAAAGTTATATTTTTTCTTCTGTCCAATAATGATTGGTTATGTCTCTATTTTCCTTAAGAATTAATTTTTTAAAACAACTGTTGATCCTGATGTCAGGCTATGTCAAATAGTTGCTGATTTGTGACAAACTTTATTATATTCTTAATGAGAATTGATGTATTATAACTGAGAAATAGGGCTGTCAATCAAAGCATATTCTGGTTTGTGTTTGGATGGAGCTGCTGGACTAATATAGTCTTACTGTGAACCATGAGCACAGTTTTTACAAGTACATCACAACCAGTTTGAATTGGATATGATTTGCATTTGGAAAGATTTGTTTTCATTGCTTAGATTTGAAAAGATATTGACTTAATATTGAAAATAAATTGACAAGGCATTGAAAGTAAGTTGTTAAAAATAATCTTATAAATAATATCAAGCAAGGTGTTAATGGCTCACACCTGTAATCCTAGCTACTCAGGAAGCTAAGATCTGAGGATCATAGCTAGTTCAAAGCTAGCTTAGGCAGGAGCATCCATAGGACTTTTATCCCCAATTAACCACCAAAAAGCCAGAAGGGAGGTATGGCTCCAATGATAAAGTGCTAGCGTTAAGCACAAAAAGCCCAGGGACAATGCCAGGGCCCTGAGTTCAAGCCCCAGATCTGGCATACAACACACACACACACACACACACACACACACACACACACACACACACACACACACACACACACACACACACACACACACACACAGAGAAATAAAGAAAACAACATACACATTGTGTCTATGTGTATACCTTCTTTAATGATATTTGGTTATTTCTGATATTATTTATTTGTTTATTGCTCTGTGTGTGTGTGTGTGTGTGTGTGTGTGTGTGTGTGTGTGTGTGTGTACATTTAGTTTTAGTGTGCTCTTTCCAGTGGGCCAGCATTAATAAGGGGAAAAATTTAAAGCTGATGAGATGAGTAAGCTTCCATCTTAGTTTCTCAGGTATTTGGACTATAGTCAGTCTCATAATACAGACAGGTTTAATAAGTTGAGGTTTTTATTTTCCCAATGTGTCCTGGCCTTTTTTTCTTTCATGCTTTTTAAAAATTGTTGTTATAAAGGTGATGTACAGAGGAGTTACAGTTACATAAATTAGATAAGGAGTATATTTCTTTTTGAACAGTTTTCCCCTCCTGTCCCCTCCCAAAAGCTGTAGAGTTGATTTTCAACAGAATGTCCAGAGAGTACCACAATGGCATTTGTTCTGCTTTTAAGCAAAACTACTGGTACTTAACAAAACAAAATGGATCTGGTCTGACAGGTTTGTTGAATTATTTCCCAGAAAGTTGTTATGATTGGACTCAATTCAGTGTGAAAATGATTTTTCTTAACATGGTGAAGAAATGTTAATAAAATGATTTGGAAAGTGAGCTTATCTTAAGGGGAGTTATAGAAGGTCAAGATGAAATGTGAGTGTTGACCTCCTATCCACTCACTGTTCATAGTGACTGAGAGTTTGGTATGAATCAAAATTCAGTGGTTTGCAATTGCCAAAAAATGTTGCACAGAAGCTAAGAAGTCCTGTAGCATGCTATAAAAAAGAAGAAGAAAAATTGATAACATTTTTTTGAATGTCAAGAAAAAGAGTTAAAATATTTTCTTGAGAGAGAATTGTGGATGGAGGATTTCTTTAAAACAATGCGTTACATATAGAGAGAAAGAGTAGCAAGAAAACTACGAAACTCAGTCTTTAAAATTAATTGAGAGAAGAAAAATTGAATCCTTTGGCTAATTTAACTTTGATACTAAGTGATGTTTCTGTTTCACTGATGTCAATGAATAATTTGCATAAAAACCCTATTCTCATTCAATGTGTCATCACACCTGCCCCAGAAGAGTAAAATGCTGCTTCTTTTCTGTGTGAACAATAATGTATATTAGGGAATAGGCAATTAATTTGTAAAAAATACAATATCTATTGAATTCATTACAAATGCAGAGGAAGGAAACACAAGGTTCATTGAGCCATCTATAGTAGGTAGTCCTTTGTTCCCGTAATTATTAAACAATAATGGGAATGTAGTGAGAGCAATCTTCTTACCATTTCTGTGTATTTTGCAGAATTAGTCATGCATAATTGCTTCTTTACCCTGTAAGGTGAAGGAGACTGCACTTCACCCTTGGGAAGAGAGTCATATAAGGCATCTGCTAGCACTAGCGATTGTTCTGGGAGAAGGAAGAGGAGTACAGCATTCATTGATACAAATTCAACTATTTTTTCTCACTCACGAAGAGATAGAGCCTTTGTCTTAAGAATTAAACAAGGAGTTTTCCTTATGGTATAATTTTTTCCCCCCTCTAATCCTGGGGCTTGAACTCAGGGCCTGAGCACTGTCTCTGAGCTT
This sequence comes from Dipodomys spectabilis, assembly GCF_019054845.1. NCBI lineage: Eukaryota > Metazoa > Chordata > Mammalia > Rodentia > Heteromyidae > Dipodomys > Dipodomys spectabilis. The sequence continues at coordinate 13,348,714 of NW_024870772.1, forward strand.
ACTTTACTCAAGGCCAGTGGTCTAACCCTTGAGCCACAGCACCACTTCTGGCTTTTTCTGTATATGTGGTACTGAGGAATCTAACCCAGGGCTTCATGCATCTACCAACTAAACCACATTCCCAGCCCATGACTCTTTCTGTGTGTGAAAATATTATAGGAAATAATTAGTTATATAAGCCAGAAAGACATGGAGGGATATATTGGTTTATTTTAGTTGTTTATGTTTTCCTTTTAGTGTTGTGTTTAAGAGGTTTTATATGCTCAATGATTGTTTTATTTTATTTATTTTTTAATTTTTCTTTTGTGCTAGTACTTGGGGTTGATCTGGGTGATGTCCCTGAGCTTTAGTTGCTCAAAATTAGTGCTCTACCACTTGAGCCACAGCTCCACTTCTGGCTTTTATTGGTTAATTGGAAATAAGAGTCTCACAGACTTTCCTGCCTAGGCTGTCTTTGAAGCATGAATCTCAGATCTCAGCCTCCTGAGTAGTTATGATTACAGGTGTTAGCCACCAATTCCTAACCTTTCAAGTTTTTTAAAAATTTATTTCAACAATAGAGTGATGGGGGCTTGCTGAAATTCTGTTTGATTCTCATGTAGTCATTTTTTATGGCTTAGGGTTTTGTAGCTATTAGAATTAAAATATTTAAAAGGACTAGACAACAAGGATGCTGTATTACTCCATTTTCAAATACTACTTGAAAAAATTGAACATATGGTGCATTTTAAAATTGATAACTTTGGTTCAAATTCATTATTTTAATTATTTGCCACTATTCTTCTGTAACCCTTTATGGTATTCACTAGACCAGATCCCTTGTCACTTTGTATATTTGTGCCTTTTGTTCATGTTTTCCTCTTTCATGTATTATTCTCCATTTAAAAAAGTGCTAGTTATGAAATTCATCCTACTCATGGGCAATACTTCTGTCTGTTGTACTATATTTTTACTCTGAGCCCTTTACATTGCATTGAAACTTTGGTTCTCCTATCAAACATCAAACAATCCCTGGCACATATTTGAATTTTTCCCAATTATAATATTCTCCATATGGCATTAGTGAGGAAAAAAAAACTGAGGAAGAATGGCACACCACATAACTTTTACCTCCAAGTAGCACAAGATGTCTTGTGTCTGTTGCTAGTTACTGTGCTTTCCTCACCTTAAATCCTTTGCAAGTCTCAAAGTATTATTATTTCCTCTTGCAATCCTGTGAAGGTAGTTATATTCCAGGCCTGCAAATCCTAGTTTTTAGCCCAGACTCTTAGCAGGTGTAGCAAATACTTTCTGAACCCATGATGGGCTCTTCTAATATAACATCAACTCTAGCTGCTGAGAAAGACAAGATTTTCCTGCATATTGATAGGTTGATATAGATAGTAATAGTGTAAATATGCTCTTGATTAAAGATCTATAAAGGCTGAAAAATGTGGCATTCTTCTCCACAAAATATGTCCTTTTAATGATACCCTATCTCAGTACAAGACATTCTGTCATCTAAGGTAGTTATCTTTGATTCTTTTTTCCTTTCACTACTTCTCTCATTCACATTCCAGTTGGTCACCAAGTCGTAATTACTTTACCTTCAAGAATCTTTCTCTATTCCTATTGCTAATGCTCTCATTACAGTTCCATTAGATGATTATAATAGATTTCTACTTGTCTCTCCGCCTCTCCTGTTGTCAGCTCTCTCTTTTCTACTCTATATCAGTACCTGCTGTCTTTTGCAAACACCACACATCACCTGAATGCAAAAGACAGAGAAGCAGATTTCACTGTTTAGAAAAAGTACCTTCTAATGCGTATTGCTTTATCTTGTGTCACTCACTTCCCAGTACTGCACTTTCTAGACACAAAGAAATAGCCATTCCAAGTTTTATCTTTCTTTTTTCCCTTGACATGCATGCCAATACCTTTAGACCTTGCTCATCTCCTACTGAGCTTTGTACTTACATTATTCTTCCCTAAAGTCTTTACCTCATTGTCTACAAAATCTTTCAAACTCTAGCACAGATGTCAGCTTTGCTTTAAAGACTACCCCTTTCTGTCCCTTCCACATGGATTAATTGGATCACTATTTCCAAATACTAGTATGGTACATTTCTTTATAAGAATAATTATCACATTTCAGTATGCTTTTGATTATTTGACTATGTTTTCTTTCTTTCCAGGTTAAGAACTAGGGAATTGAGGTTTATATCTTAACATTTGTATTGCTATCTCCTTCAAGATGAAAGACTACATATGTCTATCCTGTAAGTAACATACAGAAATTGTACAATGATATGTAGAAGACTGCAAGTAGATTCCTATCACTCACCCTATATGGAAATTAATTCATAATGTTTCAAAAATGTTAATATAAAATCATTTAAATAGGGATACAGGTAGACCCATTGCAACAATGAGATGTACAAGTTGTTATGTCGAAAATGAACTTTACAACTTTGGTGGAGGGGGAGGATTGAGTGGGGGGTGGGGGGGAGGATGGGAAGGGATAGGAAGGGGAAACAAAGGAGGAGGCTACAATGCTTGATAAGAAATGTACTCATTATCTTGCCCATGTAATTGTAACCCTTCTGTACAGTATTTTCACAATAAAAAAAATATAAAATTTGTGCTGGGTATCAGTGGTTTATGCTTGTAATCCTAGATATTCAGGAGGCTAAGATTTGAGGATCCTAATTCAAAGCCAGCACAGACAGGAAGGTCTAAGTTTCTAAGTATGGTTTCTACTAATATTTCTATGATTTCTAATGATTTCAAACTGTCTAATGGTTTTCTGTCAATAAATTTTAGCATATTTTATATTAAATATCAGCTAACTAAATCTACAAGTAGCACTAATGTTTACCCCAAATAATCACAGAATGTAGATTTCAGTTTCTGAAACTTCTATAAGTTATCTAATCACACTAAACTTTTTATGATTTTGTCACATTTATTTCAAAATAATGTAGTTATTCATTACTATGAAAAATTGTCTAATTTGCTCCCTTTTTTCCTCGGCTACCTACATTTTTTTCTTACTTTTGGGTTACCTTTTCTCATCCTCCAGTTGTATCTTACATTTTTGATCCTGGCCTTTTGCATTTTTTGCTACCTGAGTATTCCTTTCTGCTACCTTTGCTATTTATTTTGTTTTGTTTTGGATGCTGAAGTGTACTCTACCACTAGGCTCTGCTACCTTATTTTTCTCAAGCAACAATACATTCTCCTTACAACAAATCCTAATAAACCATTTTGTCCCACTGATTTAAAGATTAACTTTATGAAAACGATTCATAAAAAATTCCTTATCATGTCCATGTATCACATATTGAGCAAAGCAAGTGAGAATTCCACACTTAGACCTCCCAGGGTATTGATTTTACCCAAATGGTTATAAGGGGCACTGAGTTTCTCCCAATAAAGAAAAACCCTCAATTTATCTGGAAGGAAATAAAAATCTCCAGGTTCAACCACAATGCTGATTCTTACCAGCAGTCGATGGATGTTGCCCTTGGAGACCACAATGAAGACAATTTCTAAGTAATCGTCCTCTTCTACATCTGTGTTATTACACTAAAAGGAGTGGAAAAACCATTGCTCAGCTTGGGAGTTTTGATTTAGCTGCTAATGCCACAAAGCAAGGAGACATGGATTGCCTGCTCTTCAATAAGTTATTGCTCAGGAACCAAGCCTTTCACAAACATTCATGAGAGCTATCTGTGCATAAAGCACACATTTTAAAGGGGAGGGATTTACATTGCTATTCTCAAATGAAGTGATTGCATTATGCTTGCCACACTAAAATGCACACATTCTGAAGTGTTTGCATAAAAGCTTTGGCTTTAAAATGTATCTGGTCATGTGGAAGTGATTTTGATATTTAAAAAGTCTGTTAGAGGCGTGTAGCTCATGCTTATTTGCTGTTAAGACATATCTAAAATACTTACTTTGCTAGATAAGGGGTCTCAGGTAGCCTTAGTTAATAAGAGTTCACATTATTTTGCTGCATCATTCTGGAGGAAACAATTTATCATGCTGGGAAACTGTTCAGCTGTTCTCCAAGTACTTTTCCTCCTAAATTAAGTCTCTGCTGCCTGGGCACAGCTGCCTCTGTGTCAGTTATTTGCAACACCTTAGATTGACAGACATTATTGTTTCTGGTTTTTGTTGTTTTTGCTGTTAACCTTAGTGGAGCTTGAGGAACATTCAGACAGAAACCTTATCTAACTTGTCACAATTGTGTCTCATCACCTTCAAATAAATGGTGAGGATGAAAGCAGAGCTTTAATAAGTAGAGGTCTTCTTAAAGCATTGTTGGACGACATTGGCCAAGAGGGTCTGGCAAATCTCTCACAGCATAAGTTCCTATGTCATGTTCTACAAATTGAACCATTTTGAGAATGGTATGAACTTGTAAATTGCTTCAAACATCTTCATTCTTTAAGTTAAGGCATATGAGAGAGATAAGAGCATTGTCAAAGGGACCATTTTGCCCACCTTTGTGCTTAGACAGTCTTCACGCAATTGTAAACCTAAAACTTATGCTATAAGTCAGAATGGATTTTTTTCAACCATAGGGTAGAAGCTATAAGGACTGTGCTACCATAAGTGTAAATACAAATCAGCTGAGATGCCTGTGCTGCTCCCCGGGTGATGCACAGCAACAGGGAAATTTCAGTTGGCAGTTACACTTGAGGTAACATAACCTGGTCAAAATATAAGGAAGCAGGACTTCCTGTCTGACCATTCAGAGGTCTGGAATATCATTACCTGTCTTTGCTCTAACTGCTGCTCAGAGCAGTGAGACAGTCTCACAGCTGTCTGCTCCTTTACTAGTTGAAGAATGATTTTAGTGAAGAACAAAAGGATGTCTTGTTTGCCCTATGGCATTGTGGTCCAATTTATGATTTTTTATTTCAAGCTTAATTTGTTTTGTCCTCAAAGAGTTTGAATGCTTCAGGGATGTAGCCATGGCTTAACAATGGGTGACATTTTTCCTAACAGAATATTCTTCCTGAAGAACCAATCATCACTTGTGTGGCTGCTACCCAAACCAAACTGATAGAAGAAAGAAGACAAATCATCCAGCAATACTCCTGAAATGATGAACATGTATTAAAGTTCTGGTAACTAAGGTATTATCTAACACTACTAAAGCATTGACTGATTCCCACAAGTACTCTTCCTTTTATTGTTTTCTTCCCATTTCAGATTATGACAATATTGTATTTTTCTAGTAACATCCAAGAGCATTTAGAACTTTAAACTGTTCCAAAAAAATGAGGCTGCCTATGATAATGGTAGAGGTGAGGCAAGGGAGAATCAAAATCAAGCAAAGCATCTCATATTCTCCTTATCTCAGAAGGGTTCCTCCACTCACACTCTCAGTTATAGATTTTTGCTTAAATTCTGGTGGGGAGCAAGTGAAAATATCCCCAAACAATCCAGTATGAAGGACTAAAGTACAATGATTGCATGGTATTTGGGGCTGCATGTGTATGTACAGACATATAGCAGATAAGAGGTGTGTCTGCATATTCTACCTCTAGATTCATACGTAAATACTACTAGTGTGTATTTATGGGTGAAACAAAGACTGAAAGGGAGAGATATTATGGGGGTGCTGGGAAAAGGCACAGAGAGCAGAGTGCCATACAATTACCGAGAACATGGCCAAAGGCCTGGTATTTATTCCCTGGCATCTTCATATTCTGTTGAGAGGGAAGTTGAGTAAAATGGGTTGCTCATGATGTATGGAATGTGATGCTGAACTAAAAAGTGAGACACGACATGTAATTTTGTATTGTGAAAATGGAATTATATAGCAGCCTGTGGGAAAAGTCATTTGCTTATAAGAAGAAAGGTAATTACAGGTAACCAGGAAGGGAGAAGAAGTTAGGTGGAAATGCATCTTCTCCAGGTGATCCTCTTCCTGACAGGAAGGGCCAGAGTGGTGTTTGAGCAAACGGCACCTGGTGCGAATATTGATCTGAGGAAGTCATGCATAATGAGCGAAATCAGCATGGCTTAAGGCTTTTCTGGGTCTGCAGGCACCTGCCCTGTCTTAGTGACTCTTTGATTATTGGCATAAATTACTATATTTACTTTGATGTGCTTCATATTGCTTTGAAGATAATGAAGTGAGAAGTTATAGTATAGTTATGGTTTCTAAATGAATGTCAAGGTCCCTGAGTAAACAGTGACATTATTAGTTTTTCTCTTGGTCATTCAAAAAGGGATATAACAATTACTTAAAATAAGAAGGAATAGAGAATAAAGAAGGAATAGAATATTATTTCAATACATTTTCATATATGTCCCGATGAGAAATATATTTCTCGCCACATCTGCAAAAATGTTTAGAAGCCACTGACTTTGCATTCACAAACAATAGAGCAAGATGGAGAGGGGAGAAATCTCCCACATTGCTAGTGGATAATCATAAAATCTGAATTTGGCCCTAACTGCACCACTGAAGAGATGAATGACCATGTGCATTTCCTTTCCTCAGCTACAAAATCAGATCATTCCAAGGCCCCTTCCAGCTCTGAAATTCTGACCTGATCTTCTTGCCTTCAGCTCAGTGGTTGACATGGCAATAAGTGAAGAGCTTGAGGATGGAAAACCTTGCCCAGACTTGATTCTTTTCCAAAGCTTTCACTAGAAGAAAAGAATACCTGTCATAATTTTATCTCAGTACATGAACAAAAAGAGGGATAATGTTTCCTGTATAGGTTTTTAAAAATCTGTTCATTTAGAACCCAAAGGCTTTCTATTGATTTTTTTATATCTGGCTAATAAAACACTTATTAGCCTCTCTTTATTTCCTCTCTCCCTCTCCTTTTCCTTCTCCCTCTTCCTCTCTCTCCTTCTTCCTTTCCATATCTTCCTTCCTTCTCCCCTTTTCTTTCTTCTTCTTTCCTCCCTGCCACTCACACAGGATGAAGCAGCAGGCTATTAGTTGGCCCAATGTGCAATCTCAAGTTGCATAGAACAAGGACTCAAAGCCATTAGACTTTCTGAGTGTGGAATTTACCTTTCATTTTTATTCATAGAGCATTGTCAACTGTACCTTTAATACTACAGTGAAAACATAACTGGCTGATAATGAATTTGAAATCTCTTAAAAAGTATATCTTATGAGTGCTGGGGAAATGCATCCATGTATCCTAAAAGTGTACCAAGTTCTTATTTTTTAGCCTATGTTTACAATATTTAAAATCATGGTTATTAAGCTTTCTCTATAGATCAAGTGATTAGGATATATTTTAATATTATACATTTGCTTCCTTGAAAAAAAGACACTTAGTCTTCAGAAGTGGAGAATGGATGAGCAGCAGGAAGAAACAAATGGTTATCAGCAGGACAAGAAATATTGTGCCAGTGCCCTTTTAAAAGATGCAATGGGGAAGCAATTCTTTTGTCACCATTTAAATGTTTCCTAAATGGAGCTTCTCTATGCTAATGGAAATAAATCTAGTCTCTGTCCCTTAATTGAGCCTCTATGTAAAATCTACAGTTTGAGGAAACAGTTGGATTTATGTTCTTCAAAGTGCTTTACTTTAGATGGAAATTTATTTCTAAAAGTAAGATAGTCAGAATTGTATATATATATATATATATATATATATATATGTATATATAAATATATATATAATCACTTGTCTTATTCTCTCCATCCTGACACTTAACACAGGAAGTCAAAAGTTATCAACTGAAATACTGAGCCTGATACATCATAGACTCACCAACTGCAAAAACGTTGCATTTAATACTGAAGGGGTCAGAGAAAGAAAATGCAGCTGCCTTCTCTGTTACATGTTGTCCAATTATTTTTGCTTTCTGGTCCCAGCTAAACAACATTTTCTCTAGATAAAAGTTCTGTATTTCTCCACACTTCACAATTTTCTATGCAAAGATGTGTGATATATTCTGGACAAGCAGAGCATGCGGTCAGTAAAGATGTTAGCACAGAGCTGAAAAAGTATAGAACTGTATTTTATTTTGATTCGATGTTTCAAATAATTACTTCAATAAAAATCTTTATCTGAGAATGTAATGGGAGATAGATTTCAAGCCTGGCTATAGAAGCAGTAGATTATGAATACAGGAATAATGAAAAGTACAACATCATATTTTTCCTTTGAAGGACTAGATTTAATTTTTTGAATATGATATATTTATTTCTATAGCACTTTTAAATGTGTTATATGTTTATATGTGTTAATATCACATGTAAAGAAACTGAAACATAGTTCTTTGATTAATGAAAAAATTTTTAAAAATCATCTATTTGGTTATTTTTCCACAAGTTCTACAGGTACAAATCTCAATTACTTTTAAAGCTATCTTGCTTTGTATTAGATTAGAAAACCACTAATAGCTTTTGAGCATCAATGTCTAATATTTTATTCAGGTCTTGCTTAGAAACACATTGAAATCATTACCTGACTTTTAAGAAAGAGGGGTTGTTTTTCCAATTAAAAACAAACCCACTGGCATACCCTAGCTCTTATTTCTTTTGCCTAGAAATGCTCATTTGACTTTCAGATTAGAGCATAAAGGATATCAACCAGAGAAAAGTGATGTTCCTGAAGGTGACATTTTTCAAAGTTGGTTGAGGCAATACTTAGTCACAAATTAACCTTTCTGTTTACATAGTATAGTCAACAAAGCAACCAAAGAATACATAACACATAGTTTCTCAATTCTGTTTTGTACTTTAGAGATCATTAATTTTCTTTGAAATAGTGGCAAACAGAATGCTGAGAATGAGAATCACATAAAAAAAATAGCACACTGAAATGAAAGAACACAGATGTTACTTCTAGGAATTTTAAGCTAACGTAACTCAATTTGTCACAAACCAGCAAATCTCTATTCAAGTCAATTGTAGGATCATAAGACCTGAATTGTTACTAAGCATGTTATACCTTCGCATGATAATCAGTCATTCGAAACTGGAAGACACCAGTGATAAAATTTTTATTTGAAATGTTATCCTAAAAAGATAAACAGATGGATGGGGACATTTTGTGGCACTTGCTGGACACTGGTAGAATTCCCAGCTTTGGTCTTCATGGACAATGTGTTTCAGGAGTTTTTCTTCATTAATGATGCATGACCTTGAATCTGTTATCTCCCTTCCTTCCCACTAAATAGGTATCTAAAGAAAATTCGTTACAACTTATCTTGTCTGTTGCTTTTCCAAAGTAGCTAATTCACAAAATGGAGATCATTTTGTAGTTTGGAACAATACAACTCTATTTCAGATTTAAAAGATGGATCTATGTGTCTCAGAAGAAGGAGATTAAGTATCAGGTTGTCTTGGTATGTAGAATTCAGCTTGACTCAAGCAGACAGATGTTTTGGTAAGATCAATGACTATAACATATGATTCTTGGGCTTGTTTTCTATTTTTGTACAGAATGGCTTATGTCTATGGCCTACGGATGTGATTTTTCAATCTCACACTTGATGGAATATCACTGGAATAGCTCTATTAACTTTTGTTACATTCATTTGAAATCTTAGAATAATATTCTATATGACATTACAGGCATGCAAAATTCTAAATCAGTGCATCCATTACTGATTACATTTTAATGGCCTTTTGAACAAACATAAAAATAAAATTCATAATCATAGAAATTCAGTGAGTTTTATTTTGAACTTTTGGTTCTTTCAACAGTCAACAGAAAATGTAAGCCATTTGAAAAATAAATGAGTGAATGAGTGCTTTAAGCACACAAAGTTCTGAGTGAAAACAAAATGTTGAAGATAATTAGCTAAATATTTATGCTTAATATTACAATATTATATATATAATAGATTTTAAAAACATGCAGTTGTAGGACTTTTTCCTTGTAGATTTCATTTATACATATATGTGCTAGCACTAAGGTTTGAACTCAGAATCTCACACTCTTGCTTGACTTGCTTGTTCATGCTACTACTTGAGCTAAACCTCTAGTCTGGAATTTTTGCTGGTAAATTGTAAATAAGAATTTCATTGACTTTCTGACTGGATTGACTTCAAACTGTAATCCTCTAGGTTCCTGTAATCCTCTTAGCTTCCTGAGTATCTAAAAAAACTACATGAGCCATCAGCTCTAGTGTCTTCCTTAAAATTTTCATAGAATTCTATAGATATACACTACTATGAAAATATGGTTCTTTCAAAGTGCGTTTTATTAAATTGAATATAAATACTTTTATTTTTTGTCATCTGTTGTTAATATCTCATTTATTAACACTTTGAGTAAAGTAAGGCTCATTTGCTATAACAATGGCCATGTTATGATGTAATGGCTTACATTTTATACTTTTCAAAAACTTGTGCATGATTTGTTAGAAGGCAAGCAAAACATAAAATTACTCAATATACCATATTCTGAAAGTCTGGGAAGTTTTATCATTTACCAGTATCTTTCACAAATGTGTAAGGATGAAAGAATAAATTTCACAGAATTTCTTTTTTTCTTTTTCTAATACTATGTGATACCCTATACTATGGCAGAAACATTAAATAGAATAAAGAAAGGGAAAGGATAAAGATTGACTACTCATGAGGTGATACGTTTTGTGGCTCAGAACAGGTGTTAGTAACTGTGTTAGTAAGACTTTTGAGTCACAGTGGCAGAATACCTCAGCAGAACAACATACATAAGAAATATTTATTTTGACTCAAAGGCTCATGGTGAGGAAGGCCTGCTAGAGCAGAGCAACTGACATTATGGTAGCCAAGAAACAGAGACAGAGAATGCCTGGGCTTTGGTGGCTCTCACTGTTTTCCCTTTAATCACTTCCAGGACCTGAGCCTACACAATAGTGTCACATTTAGGGCAGATCTCCTTTCCTTAGTTAATGTTTCTGAAAATGCCCTCAGATATATCCAAGGTATGCCTTAGTACTCTTCAATTCCTTTACAAGCCAACTGAGTTGACAATCATACTTGGTGACTTTCTAAGAATAATTTGATGTCAGGAGAAATGGTGTCAATATCCTTCTATTTTTGAATATCTACAGTCCTTTCAAATGCCACAGTTATTTTTCTGGTAATTTCTATCTACTGTTGTTGATTTACCAAAGAATGTAATCACTGAGAATGAATGGACAAAGGGAACTTTGGCATATTACCAGTCACTAGGGACTTTTCATAGGACAAGAGTTTGTTTGCATGCCTTCATATATATGTATATATATACATATATATATACATACATACACACATACATACATACATACATACATATAAAACAGACTATAGAAAACACACAATGAAGATAAGGGAAATTTTTTGTGAAACATCATAAGATGTGTATAGATAGTTTATTGCTGTACTCTCCTATGAATTCTCTACAATCCAGACCTCTTTTGCCTTTCTGCATTATGACAATGCAGATTGTCATTGTTTTACCTTCTTGGTGACAAGAAAGCTCTACAGCAACTCTAAGCACTGGTACTCATGTTACACAGTGTCAAGGATAAGAAGAAACTTATAAATTGAGGTGGACTGGAGAGTAACGGAGTTCTATCCTAGCAGATATTCCTTCATCAGGGAGAAAAATGTTTCTGGGTACTTTCCAGTAGATAATCAATACTAGCTTCCAGGAAAAGTAGAGATTATTAAAATTCTAGCATCTTGAACCTCCTAGCACTAGGGCTTTGACATTGAGCAAGAAAGGGCTGGAAATAGCCATTGGGTGGTAGATGTCTTTGAAAAATTATAAAAGTGCTCCTCTCACTGAAGGGATTTTTTAAAAAAATCATGTTCAGTAATCAGAGAAAAGTTTCTTCAATTGAATTGAATATCCCTCCTTTATGGTTGCCAAAGACATAGATCCTAACCAAATGCATAGGGGATAGGGAGTCCACGGTCAAAAGTACTCTCTGGGTAGGTAGTTGGTAAGACAAATATTGGTTTACATAGTTTCTAGCTAAATTAAGTCTTGTCAGAGTCATGGTTTAGCCTGCTCCTGTGACTTCACCACCCACTGGTCTAGTCTCTAATTGAGTAGGATTTCTCTCTGACGTATAACAGCTGGGTTATATTCAGCTTCTTCATCTTAGCTTTAACTCTTTGCATGGCTCTTCAAGTCTTTGACTATATGCTTAATTCTCATTCCTCTGTGTGTGAACTAGCCAAAAATGAATACTGGGCTGGCTTTCAGTGGTTATACTTGTAATCATAGCTTCTTGAAAAGCTGAGAATGGGAAGATCTATGTTCTGGGCAAGCATGGGCAAAACAAGAACCATTTTAAACATAGTTGTGTACAAGGTCATCACAAGCTATGTGGAGACAGGGTTTGGGAAGATGGTGGTGCTAAATCAGGCCAAACAAAAAAGACTGTGAGACTCTGTGGTGAGAAGCTGAACATGGTAGCATATATGTCTGTGGTCCCAATGAAGAAGGGAAGATTAAAGTAGGTGAATTGAGGCTCAGACCCCATGTTTAAAATTCATCAAACAGCCAGTGGAAAACAAAGCTGGATGTGAGCCTCAGCAATATTGTACCAGCTCAACAAGTGTGAGACCATGAGTTCAAACTCCAGTCCTGCAACACAAAACAAACAAAAAACCCAAAATAAAAGAACAACAAAAACAAACTTGAGGGAAAATGTTCAAAAGTGTCAGGCAGAGGTTATTAGAGAAAAGAAGGAGTGGAAGGGTAAGCAGGAGGCAATGATGAGTTGATGTTAAGATTATGAAGCTAGGCCTCTGGGCTTCCCTTCCTACCTCTCTACCTAGGAGCTTGAGACAGCAATGCACCTTGTATGTAAACCAAGAGAAAAGCTAGTGCTCCAGGACAAGTGGTAATGGACAGATTCCAAGTTATCAACTGAGGACAAGTGAGAGGGAAATTAAGAGTTAAAAGCGAGCAAACTTGCAGTGAGGAATTCTAGGCATGGAAAAGAAAAGGAGCTGGGTAGGATGAGACCAGTTTTTTTTTTTTTTTTTTTGGGTCCGGTCATGGGGCCTGAACTCTGGGCCTGGGCGCTGTCCCTCAGCTCTTCAGCTCAAGGCTAGCGCTCTACCACTTGAGCCACAGTGCCACTTCCGGCTTTTTTCTTTTTGCTTATGTGGTGCTGAGGAATCGAACCCAGGGCCTCGAGCATGCAAGGCAAGCGCTCTACCACTGAGCCACCTTCCCAGCCCGAGACCAGTTTTGATAGGTGTGGCAGCTAGAGTTTCACTACCATTCCCTGGGATGCATATCTTCTAACCACTAAATGTGTTTGGGTGGATTGTTAGACACCCTTCCACCTGACTCATTCATAATGCACAGGGATTGTCGTCATCTACTGAGAGGAAGTTGATAAAACAGCCCCCTGCTTCCCTAAATCCAATGAGCACTGATGTGTTTGTCTTTGAAATACTCAAGAACATTCTCCAGTTACTACCTGAGCATGGCAGATTGTAAGCATTTTCTGTGGTAGTTCGCAGAATACATTCTTTGTGGTTTGTCTGCATAACATTCTTTCTTATGACAACCCATTTTTAGACAAAACACCACTTATTGATTAAAAAAATACTTTGAAGCAGACTCTTGGGTCTATTCACAATGCCTGATCTAGGTGGGAAAATATCTTGGAATCGTAGTATATATTGTATTTTCAAGATAAACCATCTATGTTAGTCAGCTTTCTTTTGTTATGACAAAGTATCTAAGGAAATTGACTTTTAAGAAGAAAGATGAAGGTTCTAGTGTCACAATAGGCCTTTCAAAGGCTTGTAACCCATGACCTAACTTACTTCCAGTTGGAACTACATCCTAAAAGTCCTATCACCTTGCAATGGCACTACAGGCTGGTGACAGCCCTTAATGCTTGGGCCTTTGGGGGACCTTTAAGATTTAACTAAAGCACCAATTGTGCTGGAAAATTCATGGTACTAGTTATTGTTGGTGCTAATTGCTAATAACAACAAAACCTTTTAAAATATGTACAACCATAATAGTGTATATCTGGTTTAACCACGGCTTGGAATCCACGCTAGGTCAATATTACAATCAATATTCTGACCTTTCTACAAAAAAGTAGATCTGAAGCACCTTCTATACAATGTTGCCTTTTGCAATGACAAATAATATATTCCTGAATTTCTCCATTTTTCATATCTCTATTTTCTTTCGAAGTATTTTGAAATAGTTAATAGGATCTTAACTTTCCATGCTATCAAGCAGGATTAGTTTTGAGGCAATCAGCTGCATTCACAAATAACTTTACTAAAGTTCCATACAGTTGTGGACACTTATGGAAGAGTAACCTGGTACAATATTAGATGCTTTTTCAACCTGATGGGATTTCAACCCAATTTTATTTGACAATATTTGGCAAAAGGCTGTTAAGGAAGAACAAATGTAGCACTGTCTCGTGACTTATACTAAAATTTGTAGCATTTGTATAAACATAAGCTGATGCTTGACTTTGGGAAAGACTTTGTGCAAACAAGCAAGAGTTTGTTCTACAAAGAACAAATTGTAGAAATGTAAGTCATCCACACATATTGCATTCCCATTCCAAAATACTCAGAACCTGAGAGAGAGGGAGGAGACTAAGGCATGACCATAAGAATAAAATCTGGAGCCACAAAGAGGCTGCCTTTGCTACTCTCTTCCTCAGTACAATTTGACCATTTAAACTCTATCACAATCACCTTTTTAATCCTTTCCTTATTTGTTTTGTTTGTGTGTTACTGCATAGGGTAAACAACAGGTCACAGAGCAAAGACTGAAATAGATACCTGTTATACTTCTTGAAGTAAATGTAGCAGTCCAAGAAAGGAAAGGTAAGGGAGTTAATTCATCATTCCAAAATGAAATAATCAGTCTTATGGTACTACGAGTGAACAGTATGTGATAGGTTCCCTAGCCATTCCTAATGCCCTTCTTCTCTTTTTTCCTCATTTACTCAAATAAATTTAATGAGTTCACATTTTCATACTTAAAGATCTACTACACCATGAGTCATTTTGACTTTAAACTAGATGAAGGGATGCCTTGTTCCTGATCTCTTTTTCAAGTGATCTGCTTCTATTGCTCTTTCGTTTTGGTTCTTTTTTTTTTTTTAAAAAAAAAACTCTATTCTCTTCTTCCTTTGAAGGCTTCTTAGTAAAAAGAGTTTTTGAATTTTAGCTATTTTCTCCTCTAACATGAGTCAGTTACATTTTGTCCTCTGTCCGGGAGGTTGTACACACTGTCTGGAATCAGACAGCGTATAAAGTGATCTACCTCCACCCTCTCAGGAACCTCCACAAATTTAGCAAAAAGAAGAGGAGAAAAGGATAGCATCTCTCTGCCTGTGGTTTTCATGTTTGTATCCAGAGATCACCACACTGTTTCATGAATTTAAATTTAAATTAGTAAAATTGTATTTGTCAGCTATCTAAAATTTTATATCATGTTAGAAACAAACAGGTGACTAAGCCAGGACAAATAGGAAGACAGTGAATGTGAGAAGGGAAGTGGAAGGAATTCAACCTGAGTTATACTCAGTGCCAATCTGTATCTTCAGCAACTGCAGGGCAATCTTATGCATTTGGGTTTATGTCTGAGGTTAGGAGGTGAGGAATGAGTATACAGAGATGTAGAAAAGTTTGATCATGGTGATGGAAAATATGAGATAATGTCCAGTTTAATTTAAAAAGGTAAACTTACATATTAACTTCGTTTATGTATATGTCCATCTATGAAATACTGTGACTGCCATATAAGATGATGTTAAGTGGAGTGAACCCCAAGATAGGGACATAAATGGTTTTTCTTTCTTGCTATTGTTTTTAACATATTTATAATGTACTATGTGATTTTTTTTGTTTCTTTGGTATGTTCCTCCCCCATGGTATAACCCCTGTTTTCACTGTATTTGATTCTGGTGCCCTGCAACTTGTATTTACATTTTTCTAATTTGGAGAGGGGAAGGGAAAAAACAAAATGCTTAAATAGGGATACAGGTTGACCCATTGTAACAATGAGATGTACAAGACACTATGTTGAAAATGAACTTCACTTCACAACTTTGGTGGTGCAGTGGGGAGTAGTTGGGGAGGTTGGGAAGGAAGGGATGGTAGGGGAAAAACAAAGTAGGAGGTAACAATGCTTGATAAAAAAATTTACTCATTATCTTGATCATGTAACTATAACCCTTCTGTAAAGTATTTTTACAATAAAAACATATAAAAAGAATAAAAATTAAAAAATGAAAAAGAAATACTATGACTATCAATAGGAAAAGATATGGAATCAAATGTTGTATGTAGTGTAGGTCAAATATCATTTTAAAATAAAACACCTCTTACTGATTGATGACTAATATCTATCTAATCCATTTGTTTCTTCTACAGTGCTAATGGGTAGGTTTAAAGTTGCTTATATTTGAAAAATGTACTTATGTAATAGGCATAATGCAAGAGGAATCTCTTATATGTTGGGGTAGATGAAACCAAATAATTTACTATTATGAAGCAGATTATATGTTTTTCTTAAATGGACTCTTCATTTAAAACAAAGAGAATGAAATATAAAAAAAAACACTGAGGCTCTTCGTGTATTTTGGCCAGTTTGCTGACTAGCATGCATATTTTGTGTTCCTGATGCATGCTAACTTTCATAACAACATATGCTGGGGGCCTCCACTGTAGCCACGACAGAGGAACTGACACTGGAATAGCTCATTCTCCATGAATAGCCTAAAACTGGGCATGGTACATGCAACAACTGTCTTAGACATTCAACAAGAAGCAACACAGACTGTTACATCCAAAAGAAAGGAAACACACAATGTGAGCCCCAGACTTTTGTGTGTGTGTGTGTGTGTGTGTGTGTGTGAAAGCAGCTTCCAGATTGCAAAGAAGGAGGTGGAGCCCAAGCTGGCCTTCTTGAGTTTGAAAGGCAGAAATTGGACTGCAGTGATATTGGTTAGGTTGGAATTTGTGAGGACAGGGATCACAGAGAAAGACAAAAGGAAAATCATCCTAGGAATAGAATTTATAGCTTAATATTAAGCTGAGATTATGTAAGAAATAGACTCAATGAAGTTAGGAAATTGAAAATATAGCTTCTAGAGGACATGGATTTCTAAAGAGGAGAGCAGTTGTGACTAACCTGGAACCTTTCTAAACGGTACGGAAATTCCCCCAAAAATCTATCTCCAAATAATGTGAAACATGCACATTAAAAGCAGAGTGACTATAGACTTAGAATAAAATATTATACAGAATAACATATACTTTCTTTAACATTTAAGGTGATATTAGATTGATTTACTGATGAAATAAGCCTCTATAGCCCTTAAAAGAAGACATAAAACACATTGCCTCTCAACATCATAGTGTATATATTATTTTGCCTAACATAACACCTTACGCTCAGACATAGAAGTAAGAAATTAATTGATGATTAAGGAAAATTAATATGTCAGAACCAGAGATTACAGGAAAGTTAGAAATTTTACTGAATTTGTAGAAACAATATAAATATAATTGATTCAAAGAAAAGATGGCATAAAGAACCTCAATGAAAGGGAATTGGAAAGGTAGAAGAAAGCAATAGACAGGATTATTATGAATAAACCATAACATGTGTAGGTCTGAAATATCACAATGAAAGGCATTGGTATAACTAATACATACTGAAAAGAATGTATGATAGATATTTGAAACAAACTTTGATGTGGAAGGGGTACTAGCTGGAGTGGGAAGGGCTAGCAGAGGGCAAATGAAGTCAAGGTAGTTTGTATTCACGTATGAAAATGGAACAATGAAATCTGTTGAAATTGTTTGACGAAGGGGAAGTGGGAAGGAAGAAAGAATAAAAGGGGATAGGGTTGATGGGAATACATAGAATGAATGTGTAGAAATGTCACAGTGTACCCAAAAATTTATGCAAAAGAAATGATAATTGCTTTAAAAATCGTTGTTCAAAAATGTTTATGCCAGCTGGGTACCAGTGATTCTTTCTTATAATCCCAGCTATTCAAAAGGCAGAAATTTGACAAGTGAGGTTCAGAGTTAGCCTAGGTAGACAAATTTTGGACATTCTTATGTACAGCAAAAAGGCCAAAGTAGAGACAAGGCTAAAGTGTTGAGTGTCAGCTCTGAAAGTATAAAGGTGACCAAGAGCGTGTGGTCCTGAGTTCAAGCTACACTGGCAAAAAAAAAAATCCATATCAAATTTATTAATGATAGCCCCAAACTAGGAATAACTCTAATGTTCATCAAAAGAAGGACAAAATTTTGAATGTTTACAACAAAAGATGACTCAGTAGAAAAATTAAAAATAAATGATATGTGTGTACACATAGATTACATTGGAAACAATTATGCTAAATTAGAGAAATAAATTGCAAAAATATTCATTTACACCTTAAAATTACTTTTGTAAGGTAATTTTATAATAGACAAAACTGAACTATTGCAGAAGAAATCATAAATATTTGTTTCTGGTGGGGAGAGGAGAGAGGAAGATGGCTGGTAAGGGGTATGTAGGAACATATTCATGAAATATTCTTTACAATAACAGATTTGCACATCACATAAGTGAGTAAATCCCCATTTAAGGTTTATGTAATCTTGTGTCTGAAAATTACATCTCAATTAAAATGAAGATGCAGTTATGTTTCACTGAATTCATTTCTATTTGTGATTTTTAGATATATCCCAGTGGTTTGGCAGCTGTAAGTTGAGTTGTATGTTTTTGTTGTTTTACCATTCTTTTTTAAACAATATTGCACTGTACAAAATGTTGTCCTTCAAGTCTTAGGTATATCTAATAGATATATAAACAATTTCTACTGACCTGCCTAATGAGAATGTAACAAACAGCTGCTTACAACATAAATTTAGATGGCAATGCATTATAGCTCTGGCAGAAGCTCAAAGGAAATAGTGATACACTCTGGAAAATGGTGAGACCCTACTGGGGTGCATTAGGAAATGTGCACTCCCATATACAGTCACTCAACAAGGGCTCTGCAAAATTGCCAAGGGTCATAGTTCTGACATTTCATTTCAGATCACTTTAGCAATTTTTACTCAAAGGTTCTGCTTCAACAAATGCTGGCATCCTTTTCTTTGGTCCATCATAAAAGGAACAATCTGACCTGAGAATTTTGCCAGAGCAGAGAAAAGACATTATTAAGAAAGAGAAAAAAATGTAAGTCTACAATAAAAGGAGAAAATAAATGAATCAGGTTGGCATCACAAGGCTGGGGTAACTGCCATATACCTACCTACCTACCATGACATAGTAAGCTACACAGACTGGATCCATTGATGTACTTTTACTGGGACAGTACTTTTGCCAACTTTTAAAGTATTTGCATGATCACTCTATATTTTTAGGAATCAATAGCTAGGCTATAAAAATTTGCTTCAGGCTGGCATTCCAGATTTCAGTCAGAGAGTATATTTGAAACAATAGAACTATTTTCATTGCTTTGGAAGAAACAAAGGGACAGAGACAGAAAGACAAACACGTCACACAGAGGACAGAGAGAAGGGGACAGACTGACAGGCAGACAGGCAGACAGGCTTACAGAGAGTTGTGTGTGTTCATATAATCTAAAATGTTTGCTGTTGCAACATACTGCATTGGATAATGATTGAATTCTAATATGATATAGTCAGTTTTGTTTGCCTACACCAAATACTTAGAAAAAATCAAGTCACTGAAAAATGTCTTTTTGAAGAAGAAATACATTAATTTATATTCATTTCCATTAGCTGCAGTACCTAGTGGGTGTTTAATAAGTGTTCACTGACAAGAACAAAAATAATTCTATTTATTACTCATAGCATTGTCTTCACCAGCCTTTTATAAATGTATTTCTGTAAATGTGATTTATTCTAAAAAAGAATAAGTTAAAATAACTGTAATATTCTAAACAATGTTTATGGCATGTCTTGCATCTCTTGAATGCTAATCTCAGAAAACAACACTTCATGAGCTTCATAGAGTTACAGTTTGTTTTAAAGGACCTGCCTTTTGAAGAAGTGAACTACTTACCTAGATATTTTTAGGCATCTTACTCAGCACAGATTCTTTCTGGAAATTAATCATATCCAACAATTTGGTTTTGTAGTCAAACAGCCAAACACTGATCTTATGTGAGATCGAGTATGTGATTCTGTGGGTAAGGGTGTGATGCCTAAGTTCAAAACCTAGACTTAGTCTACGGAGAGTGGGATGTATTGGCAAGAGAACAGAGATTTCCTGGTGCCTGTAGGCCAGACACTGGCTCTGAATTGTTCTTAAACTTAACAAAATGTATGTCCTGTGCAGAGAAGAGGAATCTGATCTTTAGACAGAAAAATGACTTCCCCAGGATGAAACATATCATAAAGAAATTTCAATTTGTCATAAAAGGAAAACATGACGATGTAGTAAAATAGGAAACAATTATCCTCTCATGCAATCCATTCAGGAAGAGATCAATTTGAATAATACATTCCTCTGAAAAATTAGACCATAACACTAGAGATAGATAGGCCTCTCTTCTGTTTGAGTCTAGTTTTTTTTTCATTCATCAAGAATCCAGATGAAGGGCTGGGAAGGTGGCTCAGTGGTAGAGTGCTTGCCTTGCATGCCTGAGGCCCTGAGTTCAACTTCTCAGCACCACATAAGCAAAAAGAAAAAAGCCAGAAGTGGTGCTGTGGCTCAAGTGGTAGAGCGCTAGCCTTGAGCTGAAGAGCTGAGGGACAGCGTCCAGACCCAGAGTTCAGGCCTCATGACCAGACTCCCCCCCCCCCCCCCCCCCCCCCCCCCCGCCCAAAAAAAAAAAAAAAAAGAATCCAGATGAAGATATACTAGTGGTTTAGACAAAACCACTTCTCTGGCTATGAATGATATATGGATTGTTAAATGTAATTGATGCTTTGGGTTCATATTTTGCATTTTTAGCACTGCTAGATCAAGTTGAACATCACTTTCTTCTTGAGACTCTTTCCTCCAAATGTGATGATGCGACACTGAGTTGGTTCTTCCTCTACCTCACCCCTTCCCATGTATTCCTCTTATATTCCTGATATTAGTTTCTCATCTCTTCCACATTATTACTCTGCAAAACATTCTTCTACAATTTGTCTTACAATCCCTCTCGATGTTCTCTGCCTCATCTTCCAACACTTGGTGGTTCTTCCTCAGATTTATTCACACAGGGCTTCTCTCCTATTCTCTATACTCCAAGCTCCTTCCTTAAGACCTTTACACATTTGCCCCATCTGCTTGGAATGTTTTTCCTTTCTTTCCTTAATATTATTTGGAAATGACCACCACTCATTTATATATAATAATCTTATGTTTTTATTTTTTTAATTTTAAAAAAAATTCAATTTTTTCTGTTGTCAAGGTGATGTACAGAAGGGTTACAGTTACATAACTAGGTAATAAGTATATTTTTTGGAGGGTCCGGTCATGGGGCCTGAACTCTGGGCCTGGGCGCTGTCCCTCAGCTCTTCAGGTCAAGGATAGAGCTCTAACACTTGAGTCACAGCACCACTTCTGGCTTTTTTCTTTTTGCTTATGTGGTGCTGAGGAATCGAACCCAGGGCCTCAGGCATGCAAGGCAAGCGCTCTACCACTAGGCCACCTTCCCAGCCCAATAAGTATATTTCTTGTCAAACTTGTTACCCCTTCCCTCATTTTTCTCCTACTTTCCCTCCCTCCCACTCCCCATACCCAAGTTGTACAGATCATTTTGTGGCCACACTTGTGTATACTGGTACTATTATAGTCCTTTAATATTCTAACTTTCTTTAAATCACTCTTGAAAAAAATTAATGCACTAAAAAAAGAAATACAATGCCATTTTGATAAATTAAATGATTATTTCTTATAATTAAGGAAAATTAAATGCAATAATAATAATAATAAATAATCTTTTTCATTTCCCATTTTGGATACAATGGCCTCTTTTGTTCTTTTTCTCAACCTGTCTATGAAGTATGTTGATAACATACTATATTTCCTCCTTTGAAGTACCTAATTAGTTACCAGTTAACTATTATATAGTAGAGTTGTATTTGTGTAGTAATTGATTTCTGCCTTAATTTGACATTTAACTCACTCATAGCTATGTCTTCCAAGTCTTACTCAAAGTATTTGTTCTATTCTGTAGTCATGAGAACTCTAATCCTCCATTTCTTTGCCAACTTTTGCTACTTTAGTCAGAAATTCTGTCTCTGTTTTTGTACACTGTTGTATAAGTTGGTCAAAGTCCTCATCCTGTATTAATGATACAATGTCTTAATTACAATAGCTGGCTAAAATTTAATAGCTAATGCTTTATACATAGAAAATCTACCCACTTTTTCCTTTTCAAAATATTTTGGCTCTTTTGTGCCTTTTATATTTTTTTCTTTCAATTAATATTTTAAATGATTTATCTATATCTATATACAATCTGATGTTTTGATCAATGTTTAAAATATGGAATAATTAAATCAGACTAATTAACATATCTAGCACCTTGATTTTCACATTTTTTGGTGAGACATTAGAAATTTATTCTCAGTTTTGAAATATATAATACATAGTTATTATTAACTATAGTCAACCTACTGGGTAACTAATTTTATAATTAAGTTGCCATGTTACAGAGTAAAAACATAAATGTCAATACACACATACACATAAAATCAGAATTTGGTAATGATATTTGGGAAACAATGTTTTCAATATTGAATATTCCACTTCATGAATAGATTGTATCCCGTGATGTATTTAGATTTTATTTAAAGTAATAGCATAATTGTATAATTATCCATTAGAGACTTAAAATATTAGATTGTTGATACTATTATAATTGGTAACTTTAAAAATGTACCAAGTTATTTACAATCATACTGGTTTTTCTGAAGTCTTGCTATGATATTACCAATAGTCAATCTATAGATATTTTGATTTTCTGCACAGGAAATTACATCAACTGAAAATGACTATTTTAGGTTTCTCTTTCTAGTTAGTATACTGTACATTTCTGTTTCCTACTTTTCTGTGCCCTTTAGCATAAAGTTGAAGAGAACCTATAATACTTGACATTCTTGATTCCAAATGAAAGTTATTAAAATCTAATTATTTGATAGCATGCTTGCAGTACTTTTTGTTCTCTTTAATCTTTTCCTTTCATTTCTTCTTTTCTGTTTCCCCTAGTCATACTCCTCCTCCTCCTCTTTTTGATTAGATTTTGTCAGATTAAAAAAGACAATTCTAAAGTTAGTTTTCAGAATTTTTATTCTTTATTTTTTAAGCAAAAATAGATTTTAAAACTCAAGATGTTTTCTATTTATTAGTGAGGTGATATTTTCCTTTTAATAAAGCTATTAATATTGAATTTCTTTTCTAATGTCAAGCTAACCTTGCATTTGTAGCACATTCCAATATGATTAGGATGAAATGTCCTTTTTTTTTGAAACATTTTATGAGTTCTGTTTACCAGTACTTTTAAAGGATTTTTACATATATATATATATATATATATATATATATTTTGTGAAATACATGTTATATTTTTAGGAAGTTATTTCTGAGATCCAAATTTATTGAAGGAATTGAAACATGAAGTTATTGTTTTTTCCTGTCTTTAGAAACTTATCTATGCTCTCATTCTTATTTTATCCCTGATATGTGTCAAATGTCCTTTTTTCATTAGTCATTTTTCTGACTAGTTTTCTCATATACATACACACATTATTTATGTGTATTACTTTATCATTCATCAGTGTTGTATTTTTTTATTATCTTCAAATGATTGTACAAAGGACTCAATTTAACATGTCAGTTTATGAGTACAATGTATCTTCATGTCATCCTTTTTCTAATTTGTTGAGATAGATACCTAGATCATTAACTTCTAAATCAGTCTTCCTTTTAAATGCACGATTTTGACTCAATTTTCTTTTACATGTGATGCTTTTAAAAACAATATTTAAAATGTAGTTGACATATATTATCATTTTCATTCAGTTTAATATGTGCTTTTCTCTCATGATTTCTATTTAACATGGTCTTTCAAGATGCCAAAACGTAGTCATTTTTTTGTTTCTTTCTGCGCTTAGTTGTCTTTAAAATACTTATCTTTCATGCTACCTAATATATAAGATACTAGCCACATTTTACAATTGTTCCACTTAACTTTAAGAAGGATTTAATTGTATAGCTGCTGCATGCTCTGATTTCTATAATGCCATTTTATTTCTGTGTATCTTTTTTGAGCATTTTTGTACTGTCTCTCATTGGCTGAGCATTTGAATCTTTTTCTTTTTAGTCTTATTATATTATGAATTTTACTATTGGGATTTCCTGTAATTCTATGTATATTTTAAATTATACCATTTTCATGGTGATTCTTTTACCACTATCAATTTCTTTATATTTAATTGAATAGGAATATACTTATCATATATGCTAATTTTTAATTCTTAAACTTTTTGTTTTATGACATTAACATTTATTTACAGGTGCCTATAACTTTACTATTCTATTTGCTGTTTAATTCTTCTGTATCTTAATATTTGTTTGTGTATTTCATACCGGTTTGTTCTGCATTATTATTATTATTGTTGTTCTGCATAATTATTAATTAATTATGCTTGTTATAATTTCTTGACTAAATCAACAGGACTATGTAATAACAATCAGAGGTTGGTAATGTCTTTCAAAAGCTAAGAAGGGTGTTCAGATATGTATTATATTATTTAAGAGCCAATGTAGCAATAAGAAATAGAGTAACAAATCAAGAATAACAGTATATGACAAATCAAATCATAAAAATGCAATTAACATGTTTGTGATAATTGCTCATTTTATAATTGTTCATTTTATAAAGTAAAATGAACTTCTAGGAAGAAGAAAGTGACAGAAATATTTTGATCATTGTTAGAACAAACAAAATGTCTAATTAGAAAGTTATTTCAAATACTCAGGTATAGGTAGAGTTATGAGAAATAGAATTTCTTACTAGAGTACATATTTTAGACTCAGAGCAAAATGTAGCTTCAGGTGGTTTATTCAGTGGCTTATTGTGAAAGAAAACCCAAAGATGGTGTTGCAGTGAGCAAAGTAAAGTTTGGTCAAGTCGGCAGAAGTGAGGACTTTGTGTATCTCTTTAGGGAGTATGGTTTGTGAATATTGGTGTAAACTGCTGGAACACTTAATTGTGAGATGAATATAAAGCTTATTTTATTTTTAAAAGAGCCCTTTAGCTGCCACACCCAACATGAACTAATACAGGCAGAATGGAAGTTGGAGTATAGATTAAGAAGCAGTCATAGTATCTCTAAATAAGTAGATGGTAGTGAAAATGAAGTTAATAGGAACAATTTTCAATAGCTTTGGAGGTATAATAGAATTTAGGTGAAGTAGCTTACTTTTTTTTATAGAAATTTTATACTATTTGTTAGTGGAGCAGATGATAAATTATGAAAAAATACAGAAAATGTGAAATTTGGAGAGAAATCTGATATTCCATTTGGGATAAATTAAACTTAAACTTGAAATATCTGAATCAAGGGAGCTTTTGTAGAATGAGAGTTTGTATCTCAATGAAGCCCTATGCTAAACTTAAAATTTGAGATGTCATCACTGTTATGTTTTTAGAGCTCTGAAAATTAATGGAATTATATCAAAGAAAAGTATTGAAAAAGAATAAAAAGTTCCAGGTTTTAGTGAAATGCTTATAACCCTAACTTCTCAGGAGGTTGAGATCTAAGGATCAAGGTTTGATGCCAACTTGAGCAGAAAAGTCCAAGCTAGACTAATAACCTACAACAAAACAAAACAAAAAAAAAAACAAAGTAATAAACTACCAAAAACACAGAGAAAAACAAACAAATAAAAATCTGGAAGTAGATTTGTAGCTCAAGTTGTCAAAGACACTGCCTAAGCCCTAGGTTCAAGTCCCAGAACTGGCACCAAAATAAATAAATAAAATAAACAAGAACAAAGAGAGGTATAAATGTGTCCTAAGGAGTTCAATATCTAAATATTGGATGTTGGAGAAAGATCACTCAGAAGGGGTGGGGGGAGGAATTTTTGATGCTATATAGAAATCAAAGCATAAGAGAGTCCCAAAAAGGAGAGTGGAATAGAATCTGTTAATTTCTCTTTACAAAGGGGAAGATGGGTTTCAGGATTTTATGACCATTGTAGTCTTAAATCACATATTGAAGTTAACTATGAATTTTTGGATTTCTTAAACACACACTCAAATGATTGGACTACTGAGTTTCCAGGGCAATTCAAATCATTAAGACCTTTTGCAGGCAACATCAACAACAGCAGCAACAATAACAACTCTGCGACTTTAAGATAAAATAGGCTATAATAATCTGAATTAATTAATAAAATAGTTATTGAAAGTCTATCCTAAAATTTGCTTGGGAAAAAAAATAAGAAAATGCTTTTGATTTCTCTGTTACAGTGTGCAGGAGCTAATCGCTGGATGACAGGTTGCTCAAAGGAAAAAATATATTTGCTTCAGATTTGTCCATGTCCTGGTTGAACATAGTTAGATCAGTTTTGGTGATTATTATCTTTAAATGAATATCATAGAAATTCCTCAGATTTTAGCTGACACATAACACTGCTGGAAGGCTGATTGCAGTTAAGTAGTGAACCTCTCCTACTAGGCTTTTATAAAACCTCACTATTGATAAGAAAGGCCAGTACTCAGAGCAGAAAATGTCTATTGTTGCCAGAGCTTTAATTAAAACAAACAAGCAAACAACAACAAAACAACAAACCCCTATATTTTGTTTTCAATCCAATTTTGGAAAGAATACAGGAGAGAAAGCAAGATGTAAATTTTACAATGCCTTGGCAATGTATCCAATTCTCAGCCCAACAAAGAAGCTTATACGCAGAAAATCTTAACAGGAATAAAGCATGTAAAATAAATAAAAAGCTTCCAGTGCTTAATTCCAATCTTCTTCACAGCAACTGGAACTGCCGATAAGACACCTACTCAGAGTAATGATGCATAATTTCAAAACGTAATAGCCCAGACCTCATAAATACAGACAAATGCCATCTTTTTAAAGGAAATAGTTGCAAATGTGAAGTGCAATGTGCTGAGCCCTTTCCAAATGTATTTTTATAAACAAGGCAAAATGCCAAGGCTTGGTTTTTCCCAACAGGATAGGAAGAGCAAGAAATCTAACTATTATAGGCACATCCGGTATTTGTCCATGTAGAATCATGTAAATGTTTACGTACTTTTGATTCATTATTAGTGGCTATTTTAATTGGGATATAAATATTATAAAGTGTGCTTACAACAGATAAATCTAAGGAGGGCTGAAGTCATTTGCAGTACTAAAGCTCATTTGGGATAATTACAGTGCCCCTGAAGAATGTGTTTATGTATGACAAAAAAGAGGATTGTTAGAAGAAAAGTAGGGCTGGTGACACTCTAAAAAGAGCAGAGGCTGATCCTGCTTGGGTCTAGCTTAGAAAAGAGTGAGAACATTAGTGAAAAAAGATTCTGTGAAATGGGGGAAAAAAAAGGAAAACCATAGTAGTTTCTGCTGCCAGGTTTACCTTATTCAGTCAAATTTCATGCAGATGACTTGCTGTAACTACAGAAATAACATGAAATGATTCCTTAAGATTATGCTGGCAGTAAAGATACTAGTATTTTATTGCACATTGCATTCTAGTTTACATTTTATGCAGAGGCAAATTAGACTGCAATGTTGTTTATCCTTTTTATATGGAAGGCTATTTTAATCTCATTCTTAAAGGTTATTATTAGTTTATATATACCACTTTCTATTTTAGCAGAATGAGATGATTTTAAAAATTTCTGTATTTTCACTGAGAACCATATGACACAGTGAACTTTAAACACAATGAGTTAACAAGGGGAATTAAACAATTGTTTCCTATTATCTGGAAGGTCAAATTATAATGAGATTATAATTTCTTCCCTTCAGGTATTGTCCATTTGTAAACAAGTCTGGCTTGGGTTTTTATAAATGGGCTGTTGATTAGATTAATTTCCTATGAAACACAAATTTCTTTTCTTCTCTGACAGGCTAGCAGACTCTGCCAGTGTGGTGATTGTTCAAGAAAAATGCAGCATGGAAAGAAAAAAAATGCTGCAGCAAAGTGAAATGAGCCTAAAATGAGATTTAGCTGAGATTGAGGTACCTGTATTGTCATTTAAGAGGGAATTCAAGAGCTAGTGTGCTCTGTGTTTAGTTGTAGAAAGTGAGAAGCAAGCATGTGGATGGAGAGAAATAATGTGCTTCTCCCTAGGTACAAGCTACTCTCCCAGCTATGTAGGGTATAAAGAGTCTGCAATGACTCTTATGCCCAGCCTGCATGTTAGCCCATTGTATGGTCTACCTTTTTGGGCCCACATCTGAGGGCATCTTCTCCTGCATTAGAGCAACCACAACATATTCCCACATAGAGGATGTTATCTGAAAACACTTGTCATTTATGCTACTTGCTTCAAGGTTTTCCTTTTCTTTTGACACCAATCCTTCTTTAGAGGAAAACTTACTGAGCCCTACCTGGGAGGGGAAAATCCCATCTTTGATAATATTTCCTGACTTTCTAATTTTGGTTGAAATAAAATGCCTATTTTAATCTAGATGTAATAACAGATATTTTGCTTTTCCTGCCTTTCCCCTAATTCAAATTTGATTTACTCAGGATGGCTTGAAGGCTCTTGAAGTGATGAGATGTACATATTTCATTTCGTAACTCATCTTCTACCATTCACTTTGTAAAGAGCGAATATCAATAATGCTCATTTTCTTAAGGAAAGAGGCCGGAAGGTCTGAGCCCTTTCACACTTGTTCCAATTCTCTTCACATTCAAATATGATACCCTTTTCCTTTAAAGTGGTTTCAAATGTCAACATGGGCTAGTTAAATGTTGAGAACTGAACTTTCGTGTTTCATTAGTGTGTAGATGAAAGCCAGGAAGTGTGGTTAGAAAAATAGGTGCTTAAAAGTAAATCAGATTTCTGTATTGGTTTTTATTAGATGATGGCTTTCATTTCCTTAAGAAAACTGAGATACTTACTGGAAAACTTAGAAACTTAGATCATATTGAAACCTTTTAATGAAAATAGAAGATTTCAATATTATTTGTTGGACATGGTTGTGTAGTGACACTGTGGGGACACTGAGATGTTACTTTCTCTAACTACACAAATGTATTTCTCTTATTCAAGTAATAAGAGAGTGGTAAATAAATCTTTATACTCAGTGATCCTTTTATGATCCTTATTTGCACATAAAATAATTTTCTCCTGTATTCTTTCCATACTCAGCTGGTTCATGCTTATGCTTCTTGTACATAATTCTCTGGTTAAATTAGGAGGAATTGAGCAGCTAAAATTTGAGAACAAATCTGTGACCCACTGGTAGAGGAATTTTCTTGGTGGAGGAACTATATGAAAATTACACATCATATCAGACCCCTCTATATGTTTTATCATGGATCACAATGGATTATAACTCATGGCTGGAAATAAAGATTCAAACAGATCTGGCAATGTCACTTGCTGGCTGTGTAAGTTACAGAAGATATTTAACTACCATGAATCTGTAATACAATCATATAAATTCTTACTTTTCAGGATCATTACATATCAAACGATGTGGAAAACACCCAACATTTGTACTATGTTGCATGTGCTTAGCCTAGTATATCCATGTATGTATGTTTAGTCTAACTCAGATGCATCTAGTTCTGGTTACTACTCTTCTCCACGAAACTTTGTATAATATAAAATTTCATTTCCTTGACTTTAGAAGATTTCATCTTACATTTGACTTCTTTATGCCCCATGCTTGTATGTATGAGTATTGAACGGGGTGGAACTGTATTTGGTTGTAATACCTGCTAAGTTAAAAGAAGTTGCATGTCTGAGTGTCTACCTGGCATCATACCCTCCTCTGGGATAATGACACCTCTTATGTCTGTTTTTTCTTATAATCACTACAGAAAACCCAGACACTTTGTCTCCTAGAAGGTTCCAGAGAACAGATAAATCAGAATCAAAACTCATCAAAACTCCAACAAAATTCTTCCAAAAATTTATATGGAATAATAGAAGACCCTCAATAGCAACAACAATCCTTAGTAGGAAGAACAGTGGTAGAGGAATATCAATACCAAACTTCAAACAAAGCCATAGTTATAACAACAACAACAACAACAACAAAACTGCTTGGTACTGTTACATAAACAGGACTGATGACCAATGGAATAGAATTGAAGACCCAGAAGTGAATCCACAGACCCACCGAATCTTGATAAGGGAGCAAAAAACACAGGATGGAAGAAAAACAGTCTCTTCAACAGACGGTGCTGGCAGAATTGGCTATACATATGTAGAAAATTAAAGCTAGATCCTTATATATCATCCTGTACAAGAATCAATGTAAGACCAGATCCCTGAAAATAATACAGGAAGGGAAAGAGATAATGCGAGGGCTCCTTGGCACAGGTAAAAACTTCCTACGTAAAAACCCAGAAACACAACAAATCAAAGACTAGATAAATGGAATTACATCAAACTGAAGAGTTTCTGCATGACAAAGGATATAGCTAGCAAGATCAATAGAAAGCCCAAAGAATGAGAAAGGATCTTTAGTAGCTACGCATCAGATAAGGACCTCATATATAAAATATACTTAGAGCTAAAAAAATTAAATCCCTCCAAAACAAATCCCCAAAGAAAGAACTCCATTAATAAATGGGCTTAAAAAGAGACTTCTGCAAAGAATAAATAAGAATGGCCAACAGACACATGAAGGCCCATGCTCAACAGCTCTTGCCATAAAAGAAATGCACAACATTGAAATTCCACCTCACCCCAATTAGAATGGCCATTATCAAGAAAACTAATAAAAACAAATGCTTGTAGGGATCCCAAAGGGAACACTACTACACTGCTGTTGGGAGTGTAAATTTGTTCAACCATTCTGGAAAGCAGTATGATGGTTCCTCAAAAGACTAACCATAGAGCTTCCCTATCACCCAGCAATCCCATGCTAAAGCTATCAAGACAACAAAATGTTCATTACAACATTATTTTTTTTATTGTGCAAATACTGTACAGAAGGGTTACAATTACATGAGCAATGTAATGAGAACATTTCTTATCAGGCATTGTTGCTTCCTCCTTTGTTTCCCCCTTCCCATCCCTTCCCATCTCCCCCTACCCACACCAAAGTTGTAAAGTTTGTTTATATAATGTCTTGTACATCTCATTGTTGAAATGGTTCCACCTGTATCCCTATTGAAGCAATTTGTTTTTTTCCCTTCCCCTCCACAAATTATACCAACATCAAATACAGTGAAAACAGGGGTTATACCAGGGGAGAGGGACATACAAAGCAACAAAGAAATATCTTATAAATATGTTAGAAACAATCACAAGAAAGAAAAACCATTTGAGTCCTTATCTTGGGGTTCATTTCGACTAACATCAATTTATCTGACCTTTTCTGCTTGTCTCAGACATATTCTAGTTATTGCAAATAAGGGAAACCATGGGACCTATGTTTCTTTGGGCCTGGCTTACTTCACTTAATATAATTTTTCCACGTCTTTCTATTTCCTAACAAATGAGGCAATGTCATTCTTTCTGATGGAGGCATAGAATTTCATTGTGTATATATACCACATTTTCTTGATCCATTCATCTACTGAGGGGCATCTGGGTTGGTTCCATATCTTAGCTATGGTCAATAATGCTTCAATAAACATAGTTATGCTGGTAGCTTTAGTATGGTCTTGTCTGTGATCATTCGGGTAAATGCCCAAAAGTGCGATTGCTGGGTCATAAAAGAAATGCAAATCATTGTTGGTGGGAGCCTTGTTCAACCACTTTGGAAAGCAGTATGGAGGTTCCTCAAAAGACTCCACATAGAGCTCTCCTATGACCCAGCAATCCCACTTTTGGGCATTTACCCAAATGTTCACAAACAAGACCACACTAAAGCTACCAGCACGACTATGTTTATTGCACCATTATTTACCATAGCTAAGATATGGAACCAACCCAGATGCCCCTCAATTGATGAATGGATCAAGAAAAGGTGGTATATATACACAATGGAATTCTATGGTTCCATCAGAAAGAATGACATTGCCCCATTTGTTAGGAAATGGAAAGACTTGGAAAAAATTGTATTAAGTGAAGTAAGCCAGGCCCAAAGAAACATAGGTCACATGGTTTCCCTTATTTGCAATAACTAGAATATGTCTGAGTCAAGCAGAAAAGATCAGATAAGGTGATGTTAGGAAAATCAACCCTAAGATATGTATTCAAATGTTTTTTTTTCTTTCATGTGATTGTTTCTAACACATTTATAAGATTATTTCTTTGTTGCTTTGTATGTCCCTCCCCCACAGTATAACCCCTGCTTTCACTGTATTTGATGTTGGTATAATTTGTGGTGGGGAAGGGGAAAAACAAATAGTTTAAATAAGGATACAGGTGGACCCATTGCAACAATGAGATGTACAAGTTGTTATGTCAAAAACAAACTTTACAACTTTGTTGGGGGTGGGAGGATTGGGTGGGGGGCTGGGGGGGGAGGATAGGAAGGGATGGGAAGGGGAAACAAAGGAGGAGGCTACAATGCTTGATAAGAAATGTACTCATTATCTTGCCCATGTAATTGTAACCCCTCTGTACAGTATTTTCACAATAAAAAAAAGAAATTCAAATCAAAACAACATTGAGATACCACCTCACCCCAGTTAGAATGGCTATAATCAAGAACTCTAATAACAACAGATGCTGTAGGGGATGTGCACAGAAGGGAATCCTACTGCATCGTTGGTGGGAGTGTAAACTTGTTCAACCACTTTGGAAAGTAGTATGGAGGTTCCTCAAAAGACTCCACATAAAGCTCCCCTATGACCCATTGCAACATTATTTACGATAGCTAAAATATAGAATTAACCCAGTTGCCCCTCAAAGATCAAGAAAATGTGGTATACATACACAATGGAATTCTATGCTTAAATGAGAAAGAATGACATTGTCCATTTGTAAGGAAATGGAAAGACGTGGAAAAAATTATCTTAAGTGAAGCAAGCCAGACCCAAAGAAACATAGGTTTCCCTCATTTGTAATCCCTAGAATAAGTCTATAAATCTATAAAATCTACAAAATAAGTAAGCCTATAAGTCTACAAGTTAATCCAATGGATAGTAAAAAACAAATAATTGCATATGAATATATGATTAATTAAACAACACTAAACATTGCCACATGAGAACAAAGGAGGATACTCTCAGGAGAGGATTACAATATCTCAATAACTTTATCCATATGACCATATAAAATATGCTCATTGAAATGAACTACCAGAAATGGAAACAAGAGCGTTTTTAATTGTAATGTTTGCAGTTATTTCTTCTTCCTTTTTTAATCTTCTTCTTTGGTTTATTCTCTGTTCACTGCTTTTGATTTCTGAAAACTTTGTCTTATATGTAAGTTTATCTGATTTAGGGAAAGGAAGGGGAATCACAGAAATGGTGGGGCAAAGAGTGAATCAATTCAGCAGTGTACTCATCAGATGCAATGTTGGAAATGAACTTTACAACTTGCGGTTGGGGCAGTGAGGTTGGGAGAGGAAAAAGTGGAGAAAATGAGGGGAAGCGGTGTTATGGCTCAGATGATAGAGGGCTCGCCCTGAGCTTCAGAACTCAGGGATAGCAGCAGGCCCAGAGTTCAAGCCCTACAACCGACAAAAAAAAAAAAGAAGAAATGAAAATGAAAAAAAAATGAAAGGAAATGTACTCATTACCTTACTTATGTATCTGTAACCTCTCTGCATGTCATGTTTACAATAAAATTTACATTAAAAAGAAAGTTGGGAGGGAAAGAACATCATCATAACATTCTGATATGTTATTTTTTTTTAAAAAAAATCTTCATAGTCTTTCTAAGAGTGTATTTTTTTGGGGGGGGAGTCCGGTCTGAGGCATGAACTCTGGGCCTGGGCTCTGTTCCTCAGCTCCTCAGCTCAAGGCTAGTGCTCTACCACTTGAGCCACAGCGCACTTCTGGCTTTTTTTCTTTTTGCTTATGTGGTGCTGGGGAATCGAACCCAGAGCCTCAGGCATGCAAGGCAAGCGCTCTACCACAGAGCCACCTTCCCAGCCTGAAGAGTGGATTATTATGTTTCCTATTTTAATTCAAAAAATCTAAATATTTTATATAAGTTCATGCAGCTAATGAATTCAGAACCAAAAATAGGATGCAGAGCTTAAAGTTGAATTAATTCCTACTACACCAAACAGAGATTGGCCACAGAGAACCATAACTTCAAAACCAGTAGATCTAACCTAGAGGGGAA
Source organism: Dipodomys spectabilis (assembly GCF_019054845.1). NCBI lineage: Eukaryota > Metazoa > Chordata > Mammalia > Rodentia > Heteromyidae > Dipodomys > Dipodomys spectabilis. The sequence goes on from NW_024870772.1 coordinate 13,383,043, forward strand.
TAGACTCAAAAGAGAACACCAGCTGTAAAGATGCTAAATCAGCTGTACACCACCTGTCTCCACTTCTGCCTGCTTCATAATTCCCTCTGGGTTTCTTCTCTGGTATATTCCCATAGAGTCAATGAATCCTCATTGGTCTTCTCCAGCATCTGGTCCTGCTTGTGCTTTTGATACATTTTTGCTTCATGATTATATCTTTTCTTCCAGCTTTTCCACTATTTTCTGAAGCTCCAATACTTAATGAAGACCAGATTTTGCCTTCACTTAGTGGCTTCAGACTCTTAAATGATAATATGTACCAACCCTACTCTACCACATGGTGGGGACAGGAGATGTAAGATCTACCAATCTTAATTTAGAATAAACTTTTTCAAATAAATCCAAAATAAAAAACTTCTAGATAATTCAAGAAATATTATTTCATATATTAGTATGTATTTACCTTGAAAGTATAATATTTAACTGCCCTTTAATTATCACTGCTAAACACTTAATGTTAATTAAGCTATGATTTAAAAAAAACCTTTAAGAAGATAAACTGTGATTAGCATTTTTAAGCTAGTCTTTCACCTGATCTTATTCTCAGCCTCTGTTTGTACATTCTTCAGGATTAAATAATTGTAATTGTAATTGTGGATTGTGGCTAACACATGTGATCTTCATTTTTAGATTAGTGTGGCTTCTAAGTGTGGCTGAGTCTCTAGAGTGGAAGTTTATAAAGCAAACTTTGTTTCATGTTCATAATGTTTCAATTTATAGTGAAATATTATATATTTTTTGCTTTGAACCTTCACTCTCCCTACAGTTGCTTGCTGAATAACCTCAACAACTTATTCTTAAAAAACAAAAACAAAAATAAAAACAGAGCAAACATGTTTTTTTTGACAGATAACTGGCATTATCTTTTAGGAGTTAGCTATGTGTGGCCTAGATCACTGCTACTAGTTGTGGATAATCTGGCATATACAAAAGAACAACATATAGTGTGACCTACAGATATGGGCAGAAAGGGATTCTAGAATGTGAAATTGCTAGCGGGACACCATGACATCAGAAAACAGAGATGGTTTTGGATAATGACTACTCGTTATGTGGAGAATATTTCATGGGAAATAACCCAATAGGAGGGAGTAAAGTAGTAAGTCTGAAGTTGAGAGTCATAATTGCATGGAGGGATGACAGGAAGGAAGCAGGGTCTCTGTTCTTAGAACTGAGATGTAAGCAAGATGCTGGAAACCTAAATCAAGGGGAAAAACTACCAGGATAGGAGTGGTGTTGAGCTTCAGGCCTGAGTTTATGTCTCTGAGAATGGGACATAAGATTTACTTGAGCAAAATCTCTACTTAGTCAGAAAATACGTTGCGAATTTCAAGTGACCTTTCTGCTTGAAGATCAACTTCATTCTGGGAATAAACTTTGATATAGAAATCAGCTGTGGGGGAGTGGAAACATGTAGTATATAGTAACTGATGCTAATTCACTATTTTATCTTGAAATATGAAATAAGGATACAGGCTCTAACTGGCATCATGTCGGCCACCTGGTGGATGATGAAGCCATCATCTTCATGGTATAGGCAGGGAAGTTCGAGCCCCAGGTAATGGGAAAGCCTGAATTCCTAGAGGCAGGGGCGGGTACTTGGATGATAAGTTACTGAACCTGACAGTCCTATGACTTGAACTCAAGAGACTATCAAGTTTCCTGTGCCCCTGGTCCCTGATGCTGAGCCTATTCAGGCCCTAAGAGCTTAAGAGCCATGACGCCCTGCCTCCTGTCTCCTATCTCATGTCTCCTGGCATCTCACTTCAGCTTTCCACTGGGGTTGATCTGGTTTACTGGTGTTGCTTTTTGTTTGCTCTTTCATTGCTTTACTACACTCAGTGTAGTGTACACTCAGCAGTGTAGTATACACTCAGCAGTGTCAAGTGTAGTCAAGGTGAGGCAGATCTTTGTGACCAGAATCAACCTGCAGCTGCGGACTCTTCAATAAAGATCCCAATTTGACCACTCAAAATGTGGCTTCTCTGTTTCTTGTGACTGAGTTCCTGTACAACAAAAATAGCTAACTATGCAGATAAGTTGATTTGTGAATAGTTATGAGTTTTAATTTTGGAACTATCCAGAGACACGGGGGTCTGCCTGGATCTGTGCTGTTCCAGGTACTGGAATCACCTTCTAGTTGGAAGACACAGTTTGTGGCATCAAGTATGGTCAAATCTCTCTATAGTAGCACTGTCCCATTGTTTCTCTTAGAGGAACTTCTCTCATGTTTTCCTATTCAAGATCATCTAAATCACATTGTTTTGCTCCTATAAAAACTGAGATAAGATAACCAATAACTATGATCCTTCAAGAAATCATGAAAATATTTCCATAGGAATGCAGACTCCAAGAGAGCATTATTGTAGGTTTGAGAATATGATAGCATTTGGATGCATCAATTGCTTTGTTTTATAATTCTATCACTACTAGACATTGTTTTTCTGCATTTGGACTGCCATTGAAATATACTAATCTAAATCTCAATCTTACAGTCATTATGGTAGCTTAGCATTTAGCTTGATGCTTGCTGACCCACACCTTAGTTTTAAAAGGTGCCCTTTCAAGTAACCTTTTTCTTTTTATAAAAACAACCATGTTAGTAACTTGCTATTGTGTACTTACCTTTGTATTTAATAATCCTTCTATATTGCAGCACTGTTGTCCCTGGCTTATTACTGAAAATTTAATAGTATTTAATTAAAATCTGGAAATGTGCTTTCAATTCTATTACTATAAAAGGAGGGGTGGGGAGGATTGCAGAAAAGCTCATCCTTAGCATTTGCATTATACTGGAAACTGTTAAACACTTAATCTTCCTGCGTAGTGGTTCTGTGCTTTTAAGAGGATTACATTATTAATTGTTTAATTATTCATTATGCTGCATTTTGCCATTCAGTACAAAAGCTTTTTTAAAATTAATTCAATGTTTTATCCTTCTTAGCAGTCTTTCTTTGTACTGGGTGCCCTGTTCTTTCATGATAGGCAGTCTCTGCAGAGATTCTAGAGGATGTCTTGTTGAAAGCTAGGCTTACAGTGCTAACAAATAGATCTTTTGCCAGAGCAATGACTCAACACACCACAAGGCCACTGAGTCTTGCTGGCACTCCAGAGACTGTGGTTAGAAATATGTCACCAGCAGGAGCGGCATTAATCATAATTGTAGGAGTGACAGTCAGTTTCTTGATCTCATGGAGACAGACAGGCAGGTCAGTGTTTCAAGCAGTTTGTCCTTCAGGCAAGAAAAATTATTGGGAAGATTTCCTTTTCCTTTTTTTTTTGTTATCGCTGGCATTTTAATTTAATCCCATCATTTTCCCCACAGTCTGGGCAGAAGTACAAAAGCTTCAGGCAGGCATGATCTGGCTCTTTTTCTTTTATTCTCTGCCAAAAGTAACCTTGGCAATTGATGGCTTAGGGAAAAGCTACCACACCCCTTTTCCTAAACTGTGGCTTTCTGTCATCATCATCATCATCACCACCACCACCACCACCATCATCATCCTCTCTCTCTCTCTCTCTCTCTCTCTCTCTCTCCTTCTCTCTTTGCACAAATCTTTTTGGGTTATAGAAGAAGAGGGTAGAACCAGTGACCTTAATGGAGACTGATGTCAGAACCCCTGCCCCACTCTCTGTGTTGATTTCAGGACAGTACACATGTTCTATTCACAGTAGTCAGCCTGTTAGGTCTGGTACCCCAGAAAAACTCCCAGAAAGGGAAAATACCCAGGATGAAAAAAAATAGCATCTTAAAGACTAGGCTTGAATACACACACACATGTGTGTGTATGTGTGTGTGTGTGTGTATATTCTGATATTGGGAAAAACAAACAAACAAACAAACACACATACTATGATGAAAACTTTAAAAACCTAATTTTATAGAAAAGCATCTGTTAGGTCTGCTGAGGATAAAGTATCCCAGTCCCTTTGTTCTCCCTGTATGCACACGTGGCCCCTTCCCTAGAAGTCCCAGACCCCACTCCAGGTAACTGGCTCCACTGGGCACAGTGAGAGGTCCCCCAGGCTCTAAAGTCTTGCTGGGGCCTTACCTCCTCCCAGCCCTCTCCCTACATTAATGCCAGTCTTACCATGAGTCACTCTCTACATACCTTCATCTCCTGTGGGCTGGTAGTTTGGTTACCCCTAATAAACTTCTCTGCCTGAACGACCTCGTGGCAGTCTCCTTTTGACAAACCTTACAGTATCTTGATACTGACTGAATTTCCAGTCAGTGATTGTGTGGAAGGAGATTTAGATCACTATTAGTTTCCTAGTTGTCATGTATGTATTCTTGACAGATAGAAAATGGATAAATAAATAAGCATAAAAATAGAGAGAAAATTGTACATAGAGATTTGATAAAAGAAATAAATGAGTGAGGTAAGAGAGGTTGTTGTTTGATGATTAGTTTAGCTGTGATGGCCAAGGAATGTTTTCCTAAAAAGGCATACTATGAATGTAATGTTTATAGGCATTAAATGAAAATTTTAAGACCATTTTGTACATTCTTATTTACCTCATGAGAAAAGACTATTAATATTTATTTATCATTATGTAAAGGGGTGATTGCTTTTCGACAAATATATTTGAATTAACTCCCAGTTTATTTGGATTTTTAATTCTTGAGAGAAGAGGAGGGAGGGAGGGAGAGAGAGAGAGATAGAGAGAGAGAGAGACAGAGAGAGACAGAGAGAGACAGAGACAGAGAGACAGAGAGACAGAGAGACAGACAGAGACAGACAGACAGACAGACAGACAGACAGAGAGAAAGAGAAAAGAATACACACCCTGATCGATCAGAAATATTCTAAACAAGGTTTTATTTGTAATTTAATTAAATAATTTTGGTAAATTACTATCTTATGAAAGATTTAGACTTCTGTGTAATGTCATGACCTATATTCCAGTCTAAAGAATATCTGCTTGAGTTTGAGCTTACAATGTCAGTGTACTTCATTAAGATGTTTATAAAATGTGTCACATTGAACTCTCCCTCCCACCCTCCCTTTCTCTCTCTCTCTCTCTCTCTCTCTCTCCCTTCACAAATAATTTTATTTATTGAAAAAATACTCTTATATTCAAAAATGTTTTGGTCAGTTGAGCCTACCTTTCCTTTCCCTCCCTCCCTCTCTCCCTCCCTCCCTCCCTCCCTCCCTCACTTCTTTTCTTCCTTCCCCCCTTCCTTCCTCCCTCCCTCCCTCCCTCCCTCCCTCCCTTCCTTCCTTCCTTCCTTCCTTCCTTCCTTCCTTCCTTCCTTCCTTCCTCCCTCCCTCCCTCCCTTCCTCCTTTCCTCCCTCCTTCCCTTTCTCCCTCCCTCCCTCCCTCCCTCCCTCATTTCCTTCCTTCCTTCCTTCCTTCCTTTCCTCCTTTCCTTTTTCCCTCATTCTCTCTTCCCACTTCTTTGCTTCCCTTTGCATTTCTGAAAGATTATACCTTTGACCTTGCCACTATATAGAGGTATGCAAAATTACTTGAGCAAACCAAATTACCAAATGATGAGCAGAGCTTTATAACCTCATTGTTTTTTTTTCACATGAACAAAACACTCAAAGAAAACTAGTGAATTAATAATAATGGCCAATGGTTCAATAAATAGCTTAATACAGTCTATAGCTGAGATTTTTTTCTATGTGTATTTTATCCCTTTTATTTTCAGAAGTAATGTAGCAATACAGAAATAATAACAGCAAAAATCACGTTTAAGTTTACCTGCTCTGACATAGTTTCAGTTATGTCAGTTCTAGTTATGTCACTTTTCAGAGGTAGCTGAGAAGTTTGGAACTGAGGATTCTGAGTATTTTTGTTGAGCTCATTCTTTCTCTGCATTTTCATATAGAAATAGTAATATCAGCAATACCTTTGAAGGGCCTTTTGACTATTAATCAATTTTTTTATATGATCAATTTCCTTTGATCTGAAAATTTGTGCTTAAATGTTATTTACTTATAGCTTAACCAGAAGGGAATTTTGTAAAAATTTTAATGACAAGAATGTGTAATGCCAGGCGCTGGTGGCTCACACCTGTAATCCTAGCTACTCAGGAGGCTGAGATCTGAGGATCACAGTTCAAAGCCAGCCAGGGCAGGAAAGGCCATGAGACTCTTATCTCCAATAAACCACTCAGAAAACAGAAGTGGCACAGTGGCTAAAGTGGTAGAGCACTTGCCTTGAGCTGAAGAGCTGAGGGACAGCGCCCAGGCCCAGAGTTCAGGCCCCATGACAAAAAAAAAAAAAAAAAAGAATGTGTAAGTATATTTTGTCAAAACTCAGTTCTATTGTACTTTCCTTAAAAAGAAATTATTGGAAAAACTTGGTCATATTCCATTTGATCTCATTCATTTATGAAATAAGAGTTACTGTGAGGTGTAGCTTTGTGTATAAATACAAAGCCCTACTTAGGTCATTTTTTCCTGAAGAGAAAGTAAAGTGAACTCTTTTTTTCTGAAAGAATCTTTAAAAATAACAAGTTGGAATAACTGATTCTTAACATAAATATATTTATTTTTCCCCCTTGTAAGAGGTAGAATGGTACAGAAGATGATTAGTTTGAGGTGGGTGTGTGGTCAAGAATGGGAAAGGAAAAGAGCCATGGAGAAGACCATTAACAGAAAACAACCCAGAAACAGAGCTTTGACCTCAAGTTGTTGATATCAATTCCAACTTAATTCATGGGTCAACTTAATTGCCTTTGCTTTCTTGTTCCTGTGTGGCTTCATAGTTTGTGCTCACTAAAGAATTTTCCATACTCTTTGACTTCCTTTTCCTTACTTTACTTCTTTTGAATACCATTTTATAGAATAAGGCAGTTACTTCTTTTTTGTAATACATTTTTATTGCAAAAATATTGTATAGAGGGGGTTACAGTTACATGAGTAAGGTAATGAGTACATTTCCTATCGAGCTTGTTCCTTCTTCCTTTATTTTTCCCCTACCATCCCTTCCATCCACATCTCCCCATTCCCTCTTCCCTCCCTCCTCCCCCCAACTCCTTCCACAGAAGTTTTAAAGTTCTTTTTCAACATAGTGTCTTGTATATCTCATTGTTACAATGGGTCAACTTATATCCCTATTCAAGCATTTTGTTTTTTCTCTTCCCCTCCTCAAATTAGAAAATTAAGTGTATATACAAGATGCAGGGCACCGGAATCAAATACAGTGAAAGTGAGTTATACCATGGGGGAAGAACATACAAAATGTACATTTGACCATATAAGATGATGTTAAGTGAAATGAACCCCAAGACATGGACACAAAAGGTTTTATTTTTGGCTGTTCTTAATATACTTATAATGTACTATGTGATTTTTTTTTCTGTTGTGTGTTCCTCCCCCACTGAGACATTTTTTAAAAAGACTCTTTCAATCTTTACCATGGCTTAGAATGAAGAGAGATTATTGGTAATCTTCATTCCAGTGTTCTGGAAAATGGTTTATATTTCTAACTGGAATCATTATGGTACATTGTATAAGAATCCAGCTTACTGGTTCAATATATGCAGATCAATTAATGTAATACCACATCAACAAGAGCAAGAACAAGAACCACACAATTATCTCAATAGATGCAGAAAAAGCATTTGACAAGATCCAACACCCCTTCATGATGAAAGCTTTGGAGAAGCTAGGCATCCAGGGGACATTTCTCTATACAATAAAGGCTGTGTATGACAAACCTACAGCTAGCATTATATTTAATGGAGAAAAGCTAAAGCCATTTCCTCTAAACTCAGGAACAAGACAAGGATGTCCACTCTCTCTATTCCTCTTCAACTTAGTATTTGAATGCTTAGCTAGAGTAATTAGACAAGATGCAAACATAAAGGGGATCCAAATAGGGAAGGATGAAGTAAATCTCTCCCTCTTTGCAGATGACATGATCTTGTATTTAAAGAACCCCATTACTTGAGCTGATTTGAATCTTTGGAAAAATAGCAGGGCATAAAATTAACCCTCAAAAATCAACAGGTTTGCTGTATGCCAACAATGAGAAGAATGCAGAAGAAATCAAGAAAGCAACTCCTTTTGTAATAGCCCTGAAAAAAAAATACTTAGAGATAAACTTAACTAAAGAAGTGAAGGACCTTTATGAAGAAAACTTTAAAAACCTGAAAAAGGAACTTAAAGCAGATCTAAGGAATTGGAAAAACCTCCCATGCTCCTGGATAGGGAGGATTAACATCGTGAAAATGACAATTTAGTCTAAAGCTATTTATAAATTCAAGGCAATACCCATCAATGTCCCAACCTCATTCTTCAATGAAAAGAAGAAGCAGCCCAAAAAATTAATACGGAACAATAAGAATAGCAAAAATAATCCTTAGCAGAAAGAACAGTGCTGGAGGAGCAAAAATACCAGACTTCAAACTCTACTACAAAGCCATTGTAATAAAACAGCTTGGTACTGGCACAAGACTAGCCCTGAAGACCAGTAGAAAAGAACTGAAGACCCAAAAATGAACCCACAAACCTATAGACACTTAATCTTTGATGAGGAAGCCAAAAAATAGAATGGAAGAAAGATAGTCTCTTCAGTAAATGATGCTTGAAAAACTGGTTAAACACCTATAGAAAACTGAAATTATATCTTTACATACCACCTGCATCAGAATCAACTCCTAATGGATCAATGACCTCAAATTAAAAGCAGACACCCTGAAAATATTACAGGAAGGAATAGAAGAAATTTTAGAGCTCCATGGCACAGGCTGATATTTCCTTAATAGAGACTCAGAAACTCAACAAATCAAAGAAAGGTTGGACAAGTGGTTTGCATGAAACTGCAGAGCCTCTGCCCGCAAAGGACATAGCTAGCAAGATCAGTAGAAAGCCCACAGATTGGGAGAAGATTTTCACTAGCCGTACAATGGACAAGGGTCTCATATCTAAAATATACTTAGAACTCAAAAAATTAAATTCCCCAACAACAAATCCTCAAAGAAACAACAACCCCATTAATAAGTGGGCTAAAGACTTAAAGAAAGACTTCTCTGAAGAGGAAACAAGAATGGCCAATAGACACATGAAGAAATGCTCAACTTTTCTGGCCATAAAAGAAATGCAAATCAAAACAACATTGAGATCCCACCTCACCCCAGTTAGAATGGCTACAACCAAGAACTCTAATAACAACAGATGCTGGAGGGGATGTGGACAGAAAGGAAACTTACTACATTGTTGGTGTGAGTGTAAACTTGTTCAACCATTTTGGAAAGCAGTATGGAGGTTTCCCAAAAGATTCCACATAGAGCTCCCCTATGACCCAGCAGTCCCACTTTTGGGCATTTACCCAAAAGATCACAAACAAGGCCACACTAAAGCTACCAGCACAACTATGTTTATTGCAGCATTATTTACCATAGCTAAGATATGGGACCAACCCAGATGCCCCTCAGTAGATGAGTGGATCAAGAAAATGTAGTACAGGTATACAATAGAATTCTATTCTTCCATCAGAAAGAACAACACTGCTCAATTTTTTAGTAAATGGAAAGACTTGGAAAAATCATATTAAGTGAAGTTGCACAGTCCCAAAAAATTTAGGTCCCCTGGTTTCCCTTATTTGCAATAATTAGTATCCATATAGGATAATTCTATCAGATGACCCAGAAAGCTCAAAAGCATGTACAAATGAGCATATAAGTTACTGCTAAATGAAATGAATCCCAGGATATGAACATAAGAGGTCTGTCTTTATTGTTACTGTTTTAAATGTACCATGCGATTTTATTTTTGTTGTTGTTGTTTCCTTTGTATGTTCTTTCCCCTATGACATATCCCCTGTTGTCACTGTACTAGAATTTGATACACTGCATCTTGTATATACATATATCTAATCTGGGGAGAGGAGTGGGAATAACAAAAGTCTGAAACAAGGACACAGGATGACCCACTTCAACGAAGATACCTACTGGACAGTATATTGGAAACTAACTTTACAACTTTGGGTGGCAAGGGGGGAGGGGGATAGGAGTGTGGGAGCTGGGGGAAGGAAGGGATAATGGGACAACAAAAGGGAAGGGGTAACAATGATCAACAAGTAACGTACTCGTTGCCTTACTCATGTAACTGTAACCCCCTTGTACAACATCCTAACAATAAAATAAAAATTAAAGAATAGAGCTTACTATTATAGGACTAATATTTTGAATTGTGCATAGATGAGTTACTTGTGGGTGAAATTTTGGTGTCAGATATATAAAAAACTTAGATAACATGTCTTTTAGCATATTAATTTAGCTATTTAATAACATTTTAAAACTTAAAAAAAAGAAATAAGAAAGACAAATGACCAAGAAATCTTTACTTATATAGCAATCACTATCTCCAGTGTTCTGGGCAACATAAATGACACTGAAAAATTACATGCTGAAAGAAAAAGTTAGTACTCATATAATAATACTAAAAATTGATGGGATATACACTCAGAGTTTCAGTGTCACTCGTAAATGGCAGGAAGCTGTCTGGAAGAGCAGCTTGGGAAAATAACCTTGGGAAATCTGCATGCAGAAACCTGTATTTTATGCTTCAGATGAGAGAGAATTTTAAGGATAGAAGAACCCAATTGGATGTGTACTTAGTAAGAGTATTCTAGCAGTAGTGTTCAGGTTGAAGTAGAATAAGTGTACTGAGCTAAAAGCCATTAGTAACAATTTCACTTCATCCAGGAGAGGATTGAGGGCTTGGGTTTCAACAGTGACAAATGTTGAATCAAAAATGTGCAATTGGGCAATATCATTGACAGAATTAGCAAGTCTAGAAACCAGTTGTACATAGATAACAAGGTAAAAAGAATACTGGATAGCAAGGGATAGTTTTAGTGGCTCTAGTCAGAGTATGAATGAAAAAGCCTATCAGCTTTGAAGAGGTAGAGGAATAGATTCCAATTTTAACATGTAGAGTTTGAGAAGTCTGAGAATGACTCTAGAGTCAGAATGTGTGGCATACAATTAGTATGGAGTTGAATTGAGTTTTAAGTGAGAAATGGAAATGGGGGATCCAGCAAGGTGGCTAATGTGTGTTGAGACTATCTAGAGGGCTTTCCTTATGTAGCAGCAGAGCCAAAATTAGATGTAATGAGTCCGGAAACAACAACAACAATATTTATAGTTGAAAAATACTTTAGAATGTCTTATGCTTTGGAGGGCCATGATAGTGCCATCAAATGCCATTTTTATTCTCACCTTTCTCTTTATGATAGGGACTTATAAGCCTTTTCTAAGCAATCTTTCTCATAAACCCATGTTTTGTGGAAGTCCAAGTTTAGTATTCACTTCATTATTCAGAAATTCTTCTACTATTTCATACATATATAATATTCATGCCCATTGTTGAGAAATTCCTGTGATTTTATTTGAACTTAAGAAAACCTCCTAAAATCAGTATTGACACAGCAGAACAGTAACAGTTGAGGGTAGAGACGTTGCTTAAAGTAAGTTTGAATTAGTAGTTTCAATGAATGGAGTCAGAACAGAACCATTGCACAAATATCATGGCAAGAAGTATGGTTCTAGTCATACTATGGTTTACTTTGTCAATGGTTACTTGTTGTTCAGGCCTTACTTTTTGTAGTAGTACGATGAATATTTAAGAAATTTCATACTGAAAAAAACTCCAATATATGGAAACTAACAGGAGGCTTCTTTTCTCCCCACATATCTTTCTTTTTCTTTTTCTTTTCTTTACTTTTCCTTTCTCTTTCTTTCTCTCTCTCTTTCTCTCTCTCTTTCTTTCTTTCTTTTTCTTTTTTTTTATTTTTAAATGTTTTTTATTGTGAAAATAGTGTACAGAGAGGTTACAGTTACATGAGTAAGGTAATGAGTATATTTCCTATCAAGAATTGTTGCCTCCTTTGTTTTTCCCCTACCATCCTTTCCCTCCCACCTCCCAACTACACTCCCCACCCCTGCCGAAATTGTAAAGTTCATTTTCAGTATAGTGTCTTCTACATCTCATTGTTGCAATTGATCAACCTGTATCCTTATTTAAACATTTTGATTTTTTCCCTTACACTCCCCAAATTATACCAACATCAAATTCAGTGAAAACGGGGGTTATATCATGGGGGAGGGACATACAAAGAAACAAAAAAATCACATGGTACCTTATAGCAAGAAAGAAAAAAACACTTGTGTCCCTATCTTGGGATTCATTTAGCTTAACTTAATCTTATCTGGTCATATATATATAGCTTTTGACCTTTTCTACTTGTTCCAGACATATACTAGTTACTACAAATAAGGTAAACCATGGGTAACCTATGTTACTTCGGGCCTGGCTTACTTTACTTAATATAACTTTTTCCAAGTCTTTCCATTTCCTAACAAATGGGGCAATGTCATTCTTTCTGATGGAGGCATAGAATTCCATTCTATGTTTATCTATCTATCTATCTATCTATCTATCTATCTATCTATCTATATCTTTTGACCTTTTGGTCCTCTTTCTTTCTTCCTTACTTTCTTTCTTCCTTCCTTTCTTTCTTCCTTCCTTTCTTCCTTCCTTCCTTCCTTCCTTTCTCTCTTCCTTTCTTTCTTCCTTTCTTTCTTCCTTTCTTCCTTTCTTTCTTTCTTTCTTTCTTTCTTTCTTTCTTTCTTTCTTTCTTTCTTTCTTTCTTTCTTTCTTTCTTTCTTTCTTTCTTTCTTTCTTTCTTTCTTTCTTTCTTTCGTGACTTACTTGCTGTTCTGCCCATCCTCAGATATATACCCGTTGTTGATTATTAGACCTTATCCCTCATTATGTACATACTTAATTCAGAAATTTATTACTCAATTCACAATCTCTTATGTTTAACTTCTTTAATAGTAGTATTATTTTTTTATACCTATATACCATTTTTAAGTATTCCAATTTTAAGTTTTTTTTTTATTATTTTTTCCTTTTTCCTTTTTATCTTTTTCCTCCTCTCATCCTATCCTTTTTTCTCTCACTATTATTTCTTTATGCTTACATAATTTTTAAGTTTTTCTTTTTTAATTAAAATTTTTGTTTTTTTCATTTTTTTCTTGTTTATTTTATCTTTCTCCTTTCATTCTGTTCTATCCACTTTCCTCTCTGAGATTAGAACTTGGTTAAATTCACTCTTTCCTTTTACTTCTCCACATCCCTCTAATCCTATTTTCCCCACAATTCTCCCTAAACCTATTTCTTTCTTTCTTCCTTCTTTCCTTCTTCCTTCCTTCCTTCTTTCTTCCTTTTATTGATGATTCTGTCTTCTTTATCTTATGTATGGTGTATTCAAGTGTACATCGGAAGTTTTGGAGGGAGAGAACAGAACTTGAGGGGGAAAGGGTGAAAAGTGCAGCAGTGGAGCTCACCGGATTTGATGAAAGTGAAATATACAATTTGTGAGTGGAGCGGAAGGATTGGGTGGGGGGAGGATGGGAAGGGATAGGAAGGGGAAACAAAGGAGGAGGCTACAATGCTTGATAAGAAATGCACTTATTATCTTGCCCATGTAATTGTAACCCCTCTGTACAGTATTTTCACAATAAAAAAACCCAACAATTTGTGAGTGGAGAAGGAGACAGGGGCTGGGAGAGAATGAGAGAACAGAAAACACTGTACAAAAGGAAATGTACTCATTACTTGACTCATGTAATTGTAATCCCTCCATACATCACCTCTATTGTAACAATAAAAAGTGAATTAATAAAATAAAAATAACTGACTCAAGTAAAAGATAAAACACAACTTTAAATATCATCATCTGTCTTAGTGAGGTTCCATCTTATTGACTGAGAATGTGCTATTTTGGGGAACTGACAATCTCTCAAGTTGATGAATACTAAGTAACTGGTAGAATGTACAATAAAGCTTTATGAGCCTTTAACAAATGACTGAAAGGGCTGAATGAAGTTTCCATATACTGTCCTCAACAGAGTAGGTAATCATTACCATAAACACATTGGGAAATAAGTGTCCTAATAAATACAAACATTTCCCAGAATTAGTAAAGGACTAGTGGCCTGAAATGTAACTTGTGGATTCTATATTCTTCAGCCATATTTTTGCACAAATACTTTAAAAGTAATCATGTTGTCATCTGGGGATTTCTGTCTGAACAAAATAAAAACTGTGAAATTCCTTTGGGTAGAAAGAGAGTTATCAATTCACTGCATTTTCATTAATGTTGCATTTAATATGGGAAATGATGGACTTCTAATAATGGTAAGAGGGTACAGTAGAATATGATATTAAAAGAAGAGAAAATGTCTCTCTTCTAAATACGGCTATAGCCTAAGTACAGTTGGCTGATCATAAAATGTGCAATTCAAGCTTTCATATTGGTATTTTAGATTGACAGTACCCTGGGTTAGTGGAGTGAGCTTCATTTACTGAAAAGTCATAGAAAGTCATGTTGATTGTCTGAGCAGGTGGCTGTACTTGAAGGATAATGTTAAAAGGCAGGAGAATAGAAAAAGTTAGTTCTTATTAAGAGATGTCCGTGCAGCCTCCTAACTGATGTGTATAACTGAAGGAAAAAAATGATCTCACTGCAGGTTCTATCAGATTTTAAATATCTCTGCTTTAATGTAGTGAGCACCAGTCTTTCCATTTCACCCAAAACAAGAAAATGGTACAAGCAATTTCTTTCATGAGAGGAAATAGGACTAGTTGCGTATGAGAAATTGCTTGTAATCTTCCTCTCCTCTGTTTGGAATTTTATACCTTTCTGTGCTCAGCTCAGGCAAGTGCTTATGTATACAGAGTGACACAAGTGAAAAAATGCTTGTTTATTCAATCTCAGAATGAATGTTTATTTTTCCATCACTATAGGTCAAAGACTATGCTAATATGCATAGTCTTTATGTATATTTTGTACATTTGGAATATACATATCTAGTGAGTTGATCTCTAGATTCTCAGTTCCCTCTGTCACACAAGGAGACCAATCAAAGACTTGGCCAATATTTTGTAGCCGTATTTATTGCCATATGGCCATTTCTAAATTACATTTTGTTGTAAGTTAAGATTGTCTGAAGGAGTCTGGCTGGCCTCCAACTTGAGAATACCTTTCACAAAAGCTGATGTTAATGGGAATGTGATTTTCTGGTAATGTAACATTGTTTTTATTGCGTTAACTGGACTACTAGCTATTGTGTGCTGGAAAAAACTACAATGAATGATACAATGATCTAATGTGGCTATCTTGCCAGAGATGTCTCTTTCTGCCCAAGTAATTCATCGAAACAACCCAGGCTAGATGACTTTTTACTATGGTCCGAATCACTTTTTAGCCAAGTTTCCCAAACTGATAAGGAAAATGAACAGGGGCATAGAAAAATATGTTTATCTTATTCTAGTGCCACCTTTATGTATTTTGTGGTTCCTGTTTTTTATGTGTGTTCACAGAACAAAGCTGTTCTTCAGCACAGTAGTTTTAAAGTGTGATGTCTGCAGGAACATCAGTATCGCCTGGGAATTTGTTAGAGATGTGAATTCTTAGATGTCAGTCCAGTCCCAGGGCATCAGAAACACTAAGGATGGGGCCCAGATGTCTGAACAAGCTTCCCCTGTGGATCCCAGGCTTATTCAGATTTGAGAACAGTTGCTTTATACCTCTATTTTTAAAGTTATTGAAATAGAACAAAGATGAAATGTTGTACCCTTGGAGTTGTAATGTGTTTTCATACTGAGTCTTCCCTAGAACTAAGATTTAAAAAAAAAATCTCAGCATTCCTTTAGTAAACCATACCACTTCATATGGAAAGTAAACATGAATTAACAACAAAAAGTAATGATCTGGGAGACTCAAGATAACTTTATTACAAGAAAGAAATGTTTAATCAACCCCAGTTTGTCTCTATTGTGGTCTAAGTAGTAAGACAACAAAACAAATAAAATTAGAATTCCTGACTCACAAACATTTTTACTATACTTCTTATAGCTCAGCTAAAAATAACTCACTTGATTGAGTTGGAATTAAAAAAAATTATTTTGAAATATACATAAATATTCTACAGAAATACGAACTCTCAAGTAAGTCCAGTAATATTCAAACAAAAATAGACTATACCTTTGTCTCTTTTTCCCCTACTCCTTAAACAAATCTAGGCCTTTATGGGCTTATCTACCCTAGAAATTGGAAGTGACCAGAATGGGAGTTGATGGTTACTCAGTAAAAATATGAAAAGTCGTTTCAATTAAACAAAATGTAGTGGTATGATATTTGAGAGATAACTTGTTTGTACATCTCTGGTAATACTAGTGGAATATACCCTTCAAGATGATCAAAAACTGGCTTATATTTTGCTCTATATTGTCATGCTGTTGATATTCTGTAGTGTTTTAGTTTTATTGCTAGTCAAGCAGCATTATTATTTGTGATAAGCCATATCCAAACCGATCTCTTAATCAATCTTGTTTGTGAATGTTAAGTGTAGAAGAGACAATAACTAAGGGCATTAACTTTCTGCTAAAACCAGCAGTGTTAAATTTCATGATATTTAAAAGAAATCACCAAGCTGTAAGTCAGTGGCAGAAACGGGAATTACTACTATTTGGGGACTATAAATTTTGGGATGTGAATGTGACTTACAGTCATGAATTTTCAGAAAAATTAAAATATTTAAAGTATCTAACCGGGTCACAGTTTATCCCAAAGCTAAAGAAAATCCAATGTGTTTTGTTTACTTCTGAAAGAACTTGAGGAACAAAACAAGATACAAACAGCTAGAAAGGTAATAAATATATAAAGTAAGCTTGACCACTTATTAAGTCACATTTTCAGCCTAATGTGGCTACATAGTCTCCACAAACAGATCTACTCACTTTAAAAAAATGTATTTATGGCTAGTACTAATTCCAAAAGTGGTCGCTTCTGTGAGTAATTTGTAAGACATAAGAAATAGATCACAGGAATGACTTCGAAAATCCTTGTCAAAAATATTGGTAATTTCTTCTAATGTTCAAAATCTGCCAAAATATAATATTAGCAACTAAAAATTCCATCTTATTTGATCAAGAAACCAAATATGTCATTTATTTCAGAGATTGACTCAAAAGTGAGATACTCAATACATCAAAAATATTCAAATATTGACTTCATTTTGAACTCAGTCTTTTACTTCGTAGGTAGGTGCTGTGCCACTGAGCTATACTCACAGCTACAAAACGGTGTTGCTCTTTTTTTTAGTGTTGATAACATGGAATGGGGAGTCATGTTGGCTGGGTAAAAAGTACAGTCCAACTTTTGCTGTAGGAAATAAAGCTGTCTAGAGTATTTTAGAATTCAAAGATTCTAGCCCTCTGTAGAAATATTTAATCTGTCATGTCTAGACTCATTGATGAGTTCACTTCTATAAAGTAGCAGTTACAGTTGGGCCATGGAAAAGGGAAAAGCATTGGAAGGAAGTTGCAATTGTTGCTTTTAGTATTAAATTGGTAGATTTTTGTGAAAAATGTCAATAAAAATATTACTCTTGGAATTTTTCTTTTTTTAATTTTAATTTTTTGTGAACATACTGTACAGAGGGGTTACAATTACATGGGCAAGATAATGAGTACATTTCTTATCAAGCATTGCAGTCTCTTCCTGTGTTTACCCTTCCCAGCCTCCCCCCACCACCCAATCACCGCCCCCGTAAAGCTCATTTTTGACATGAAAACTTGTACTTCTCATTGTTGCAACAGGTCCACCTGTATCCTTAAACGACTTGTTTTTCCCCATCTCCTCCACAAGTTATACTGACATCAAATATAGTGAAAGCAGGGGTTATACTGTGGGGGAGGGACATACAAAGCAACAAAGAGATAATCTTATAAATGCATTAGAAACAAATGCATGAAAGAAAAAAACATTAAAATACATATCTAAGGGTTCATTTTCCTAACATCACATTATCTGACCTTTTCCGCTTGACTCATACATATACTACATATTGCAAATAAGGGAAACCATGGGACCTATGTTTCTTTGGGCCTGGCTTACTTCACTTAATATAATTTTTTCCAAGCCTTTCCATTTCCTAACAAATGGGGCAATGTCATTCTTTCTGATGGAGACATAGAATTCTATTGTGTATATATACCACATTTTCTTGATCCATTCATCTACTGAGGGGCATCTGGGTTGGTTCCATATCTTAGCTATGGTAAATAATGCTGCAATAAACATAGTTGTGCTGGTAGCTTTAGTGTGGTCTTTTTTGTAAACATTTGGGTAAATGCCCAAAAGTGGGATTGTTGGGTCATAGGGGAGCTCTATGTGAAGTCTTTTGAGGAACCTCCATACTGCTTTCCAAAGTGGTTGAACAAGTTTACATTCCCACCAACAATGAAGTAAGGTTCCCTTCTGTCCACATCCCCTCCAGCATCTGTTGTTGTTAGAGTTCTTGATTTTTGCCATTCTAACTGGAGTGAGGTGGTATCCCAATGTTGTTTTGATTTGCATTTCTTTTATGGCTAGGGATGTTGAGCATTTCGTCATGTGTCTATTGGCCATCCTTCTTTCTTCTTCAGAGAAGTTTCTCTTTAAGTCTTTCGCCCACTTGTTTATTGGGCAGTTGTTTCTTTGAGGATTTGTTGTTGGGGGATTTAATTTTTTAAGTTCCAAGTATATTTTAGATATGAGACCCTTGTCCGTTGTATGGCTAGTGAAGATCTTCTCCCAATCCGTGGGCTTTCTATTGATCTTGCTAGCTATGTCCTTTGCCATGCAGAAGCTCTGCAACTTCGTGCAATCCCATTTGTCCAACCTTTCTTTGATTTGTTGTGTTTACGGGTCTCTATTCAGAAAATTTCGGCCTGAGCCAAGGAGACCTAGCGTTTCTCCTATTCCATCCTGTAATGTTTTCAGAGTGTCTACTTTGACTTCGAGGTCTTTGATCCATTTTCCACCAGTATCCTTAAACGACTTGTTTTTCACCTTCTCCTCCACAAATTATACCGACATCAAATATAGTGAAAGCAGGGGTTATACTGTGGGGGAGGGACATTAAAAACATTACAAACCGGTGGCTCACACATGTAATCCTAATTACTTGGGAGGCTGAGATCAGAAGGCTGGATCATTGTTAGCCACTAACTTAGGCAGAAAAGTTCACTGGATTTCTTCCTAACCAATATTTGAGTTCAGTCGCATGAGTCTATCATTTTCATTATCGACAGTCACCCAGGCAGGAGATGAGATGCTATCTCAAAAATAACCAGTACATAAAAGGGTGGAAGTGTTATCCAGTAATAGAGAACCTGCTTTACAAAGAGGAGGCTGTGAGCTCAGAACCGTCAGTACCACACACACACACACACACACACACACACACACACACACACACACACACACACACACACACACACACACTTTATCAACCAAAGCAATTATTGACCTTGTGTGCACAAACCAATGATAAGCCAAGTAGCTGAAACTGTTTTTTATTGGTTTGGTGTGTTATTGGTATTGCCTATAAAGATACATGCTGCATGCTGATTAACCTCTAAAAGAATACTTTCTAAAACTTTAAACACAAAAATTTCCCTGAAAATTAATATTATATTCTTTTTTCTTCATCGTCTGCTGAAGACAAAAAATTTAAAACTGTTATACATTTAAGCAGTAAAACAAGTATCATTTTATGATACCAGATTTTATACCAGAATTAAATAGTGAGACAAATATGATTTTATGATACCAGAGTTGGACAGTTGCCCCTATTTTCAACAAATAATCTCCTCTGATTCAGATTTGCAAAAAAAAAAAATTGGCTAAGAGTTCCAAATATTTTTGACAATTTTATGTCTCAAAGAATAAATCTGGGTTGGAATAGAAATGAGAAATTAAGTCTTAAATGATTTCCTATTGCTGTTATTAATGTGTATTTCTTGAGGCTGACTTGGAAATTCTAGTTAAAAATTTCTACTTAAAAGAATATATAAATATTTTACTGTACTGAAAAAAGCTTACATAGTGGAAAATAAGTAATAGTGGTTGTATTTCCCTGTCCTTTGATTTTCAGGGTTGGCATCCTATCTGAAAGAAAAAGACATTTTTGCTTGAGGACACCTGCCTTATGCCCTGAGTACTTGTCACATATAATGCTCCATATTACATTACACATATAAATTCATTTCAGAATCTGTTATTCCACAATAAGACAGAAGTTTATGCAAATTATGTTTGCTTCTGTTGAATGGTTAAATTCTTTGTAGGTCTGAAATGTGATATTTCTTTTAAAATGAATATGTGAAACAGGTTTGAAAATGTGGTAAGGTTGAAAATTCAAAAACTGCATTCAGATGTGCAAAAAAATTCTTTGTAACTGATTTGAACTTTCTCATAACCTCTATCCACAGGATGGTAGATAAAATGAAAATGTATTTTAGTCTCTTTCGGCTTAAACTTGTCCTCTTTTGGATAAATACTGAGGCACTACAGAGCTCTACTCTGTTTTGAGATGTTTCTTCTTTTGTCTCTTAATTCCCAAGATCCCATGTGGGCCCAAAGGGGGGGCACTACTGTGCCCTTTCTCAGTATGTCATTGCTCTAAGCTCTCAGTATGAGCTTAGATCTTAGCATGAGACCCTGCGTGACCCTCTTGATTCCTTTCTAGTCTCTGTGACAGGTGCTTTGCTCCACTTGCTCCTTGGACATCCTACAGTCATTTCCTGCAAAGCTGGGAAGCTGGTGCTATGTGAGGGTACTTCTTGGGCCAAATAAACTTCTTTTGAGTGTGCTTTGTCTCTGGTAAGATCTTGAGTATCAACCATGTTCTGTCTTTGCTGGGTTTGGGTCTTTCCTCTAAGTCTTTAGAGGAAAGTTTGCCAACCATCTTCTCACAATTTGCCACAGTTGGCCAGGGTAGCTTTCAATTCCTAGTTTCTTTAAATATCTCAATTGGAAATATTTCTACTGGAGTCTCTCACAGAAAAGCCAGGTAGTTTTAAGGGCACTGATTACACATTTTCCCTTTTTTGAATTGGCAATTTTGTATGAGGTTCATTTCATGGTGATGCACGGAATTCTGTGTGACATCTTCCTACTAGAGCACTGATTCTTTACCAGGCTGACTTCAGCCCGTATCACCTTCCCCCTAAATTATCTATTGTCTTTTTGCCACTCATCCTTTCTAGTCCCATGTACTACCAAGGCAGAGAACCACATTGGAATCTCTACTTTTGTCTTTTTGTGTTCCATGCTTAGGCAGAACTCCCATCACCTTTTATTTTTTTTCTTCAGGAAGATTTTTTTTTCTATTAAAGATTTTCTCTTTTTAGAATGGCATTTCCTAGGGTGCTATGCTAGCAAACATTATACATGTATTTTCTAATATGTAACTGACAAAAATCAGTATATCATTTTCAGGAAAAATTTCTGTGTCATTAAGTTAATATATCCTTGTGTATTATATGTTTTGATTCAGTAACTGCCAAAATGTCCCAATCATAAGCAAAGTAAAGAAAATCTTAGACTCTTGAAATTTTAATGACAAAATGTTTAAAGACACCTATTAAAAGATGCTTTATGGAAGCCTGTAACTGTTTTAAACAGATGTCACATGATTGAGCTTTGAAAATTATGTCTACTAATGTTTATTTGATGCTTCTTTCTTTGCAAAGTGCTCTTAAAATCATTGCCTTATTTGATCTCTGTGAAAATTTCTGAGGTAGACAGGGTAGATAATATGTATTCTTTGGTGTTCATGGGAAAATTAACATTAGGAAGGGAATGCTCTGTATCACGTGACATAGTGACATTTGTGTTGAAGCAAGGAAGAACTTGCTTTCTTGTTCTTAAAATGCTGTTTATAATACTCTAAGATTTGAGAAAAAATGAAAAAAATCAAACTTTATTAACTTTATTTGTTATAAAGAAAATTCCTACTACCAGTTTCACATAGTATGGACTTCTATATGTATGTAAGAGTCTGTAGCTTTGTGGCCTGAACCTTGTCCTAAAGCAAATGGGGCTTGTTTTCCTGTATTACTCAGATCCCTAGATGTGGCTCCCATGCTCCATGATTCCCAGTCTTCTCTGGCTGTTCTAGTCTCCTCTTTCTTGACATTCTACTTGTTGAAAATTTGATGTTTTAGTTTAGCCTCCTGTCTTTTGTTGCCAATCCTGCTCTGACTTCTAGTTTTTCCTCATGTTCAGAGTTAGTATTTATCCTGAGTATATTTTTAGTTGTGCTAGTCCCATGGTTATTGAATCTACTCAGTCCTTTAATGTCCTATACAATTTTACATAAACCAACTCTTCTTTTATCCAATTAAGCCTAAATAAAAATTATTTTATGAAGATATTTTGGTTCATAGCTTAGATGAATTGTTACATTTACAGAATACATTGTTTTAGGTAATCAAATGTGTTGAGAATTCTCAGTCATTAAAGTTTAATTTTATTTTATTGTAAAAATATGTACAGAAGGGTTACAGTTACATGAGTAGGGTAATGAGTACATTTCCTTTCGAGCATTGTTACCTCCTCCTTTGATTTTCTCCTTCTATCCCTTCTCTCCCTACCTCCCCAATTCCTCCCTCCCCCCACCCCTGAAGTTTTAAAGTTCATTTTCAACACAGTGTCTTGTACATCTCATTGTTACAATGGGTCAACCTGTATCCTTATTTCAGAATTTTGTTATTTCCCTTCCCCTCCCCAAATTAGAAAAATGTATATACAAGATGCAGGGTACTGACATCAAAGCAATATGGAGGCTCCTCAAAAGACTCCACATAGAGTTCCCCTATGACCCAGCAATCCCACTTTTGGATATTTACCCAAATGACCACAAACAAGGCTACCAGCACAGCTATGTTTATCATAAGATATAGAACCAACCCAGATGCCCCTCAGTAGATGAATGGATCAAGAAAATGTGGTATATTTATACAATGGAATTCTATGCCTCCATCAGAAAGAATGACATTGCCCCATTTGTTAGGAAATGGAAAGACTTGGAAAAAATTATATTAAGTGAAGTAAGCCAGGCCCAAAGATACATAGGTCCCATGGTTTCCCTTATTTATAATAACTAGTATAAGTTGAGAATAAGCAGAAAAGCTCAAAAGCTATGTATATAAAGTTTATTTTTTTAAGTTATGATAAATTTTGTAGATCAAAATGTTATTGAAAATTAATAATGATTCAGTGTAAGTAGAAAAAAACAAGTGAATAAATTCAGTTTATTACCAAATAAATCAGCATCTTGAGGCAGAAATCAAATGACATAAGGAGGGGATTTTAACAAGGAGTGATATGGTAAGAGTACTCCCAATGAGCTTCATTCTATAGTATTCATTGCTTTATGCAATATATGCATGTATATGTTTATAACATAATCTCAACTTAGAATCCATGCTGCTTCTATGAATTAAATTACAAAAAATGATAGCTTTATTTTTCTTTTAGCAGATAGTTTACCTTTCTGGCTTTGATGAAGCCAGTTGTCATGTTGGAGATATGGTAAGTAAATGAGAATGGCTCCTGTTCCATAGCCAGAAAGGGACAAAGGCCCTAAGTCCAGCAGCCTGAAAGGAACTAACTATAGCCATCAACCATGCGAGTGAACTTGAAGTAGACCCTTCCTGAGCTGTGTTTTTAGATGGGCAAGTTCCAGTCCCAGCCAACTTCTCCTAGGGATCTTGAGCCAGAAAATCCAGCCAAGTATGCCTGATTCCTGATACATGGAAACTGAATAAAACTGTGTGTTTACTTGAGCTATTATATTAATGCTAATCAATTGCAAAGCAATTGATACTTAGTATAGATGATAAGAGTTAGGTGGCATTTTAACTATCGGCCTCAAGGATGAAGATGACAAGGCAATTTTGAGTCTGGAGAGGAATAGCTGGCTAGAGCTGAATCCCTTAAGAGAGGAATAAACAAGGCAAACCAACATTGCAGGAGAGAAGAAGGGGATAATTCCTGCTCTCTTACTGTCTTTGAATTCCCTGCTAGATATTTATTTTACTCTATCTGAACTAGATCAGGAAAAGAAAGCTGAGCATTGCAGCATATAGGAGTCTAAGTCCTGGGCACAAAGAAGCATAGAGTGAGTATCCATTTCTTAGGGCTGTTGTAATAAATACAACAAATTGAATGCCTTTCAACAAGAGAAATTTATTGCATGTCAGTTTGGTAGTTTAGCTATTAGAATTCAAGTTTTCAGCAGTGCCCCCCTGCTCCCATCAGGCTCTTCCTAGTGATTTTCTAGCAATCTCTACCGTTCTTGCTTTGCAATGGCTCCATTCCCTCACTATGTCATCACAGGAGGTTCTTTCATGAGTCTGTGCTTCGGTCTCATCTCCTTTATTTTTAAAAGTCATTTTTAACATCCATATTGAACCAGAGCAACCTTAGTTCCATATGACCTCATCTTAAACTTGATTACAACTACAAAGATTTTATTTATAAATAGTCATATTCATAAGCCTTAGGGGTTACAGAAGTGCTAGGGGTTAAGAGTTGAACATAGCACTTATTTTTTTAAAGACAATAAAACATAGTCCATATGTGAGTCAAATAGAAATGATCAAACTTAACCACATGGGAAGAAAAAGTATGTTTGAGGTACTTAGTTATAAGGTTGATGCGCAATGTAAACTTGGCAACAGTAGCATCAAGTAAATGAGCAATTCCTCATCATCCTTGAGGACAGATTTCTTTTATAATCCATGCTTTGTAGAGCAAGAGCTATCAAAAGAGGAACAGAGGAATTGGCACAGTCTATCTGAACAGGATAGACTGAGAGGACAGGTTTGTTGCCTTTATTGAATGTACTGCCCTAAGCCTTGGAATTGGCATGCTTTTTATAAATCTCCTCACACCACTAAAATAAGGCTCAAGCAATTTTGAATGCTATAAGAGAGGAAGCTACATCAGCTATGGTAACTCTATCTTACACGACAGAACATCTAGACTTTAGAAATTCATTTAATAAGGTATCGCACATTAGTCAAATATTATATTTGTTTTCTCTATAACTTTGACTATTTAGATTGGATCAAAGAATGTCTTCCAGAATAAAAAGTTCTATGAATGTACACACACACACACACACACACACACACACACACACACACACACACACACACACACACACACACAGAGGTACATCTATAATAAGTAGGTTTATGACTTTCATTGGAAAAGAATCTGAAATTCAGTTACATCATTTTTTGCATAATATTAAAATGCTTCTTTTCTAGGAAAATAATTGGATAACTTTCAAGGGCATAAAAGAGTAGGAAATATTCCATTCTTGAATGACTAGGATTCTCCATATTTAAATTTTAATTGCTTAATCTGAAAGACAACTTTGGTGATTTAAAGTTGCAGTGAAAAGCACTGCAAGCCTTCAAACCTACAATCAATTTACAAAAATATGCCAGTTCTGAATTTATTGACCATCTGTCAGTCTTCACTCACTACTAGCTAGCTGTCAGTGTTTATTATGTGATGCTCTCTATAATGAGTCACTGCAAGGAATAATCCATATCTACATCACAATGATTAATGAGGTCATTGTCTACCCACAACTACCTCAACCATCATTCTTTCCTTCTAGGCTTGGGTAAATAGCAATCCCCAAATCAAAAGAAGATTCCCAGAGCCATCTTGAATCACAGAGTTCCTTGTGCTTTGGGTTAATTTGATTGGCATGTGATAAATTCAGCTATACTCTGTCAAATCTCCTCGATGACAAGTCTCACAAAAGTGAAATCAATAATAATTTAAATAGACACTATCCTAAAAATTCATGATTTAGTGTTTACACACACGCACACACACAAGAAAAGAGAGACTGAGAGAGAGTTATTATTTGCCTATAATGCACACAGTGTTCAAAGAAAATAAATCCAAAACTAATAAAAGTAAAATCTTGGGAGGTTTTCTGTCTCTTGTCTATTTTGTATTAGGACCACTGATAGATTTACAGCAGGAAAATGGTATTTTCATTATGTGAAAATCTCTTGAAGTAGAAAGGGTATAGACATTTAAGTCAGGTGTCTTTGAATAAAACACTGATTAGTTATGATGCATTGTACATCTACCATTCTTTGTCCAGCTGTAACATCTTTGCATGCAATATTCTGCAAGATAAGATTGGGATCTGTTAGGCATTCCATATCTGCCCCAGACCTCATATTAATGTTGAAATCAGAAAAGAGTTGGAAAAACTTGCAGCCCAAATTTTAATTATACTGGAAGGGTAACTTCCAGTATAGTAAGAAAATTCTATAATTTAAGCCTTTTCAAAAATGCTACCATGGAGGTCAAAGAAAAGAAAACCTGGGATTTAGGTTGTGATAGCAGAGAGTGCTTTAGCATATTTGGGAGATACAAAGGACTTAGAGGACAAAACACAAAAGTAATTATCTTTCTAGATGGATGCTGTTCTAGTATGCTGTTGTAAAGGTACAAGCAAAACTATATTTGAGGCTAAAGATACATTTAGAGGTTTCATATGGGAGACTGAAGGAGTTTTGAGAGGTTAATCACGAAACAAAAGAAGGAACATATACAGTCACTCCTGAATGATAGTTACATCATTACATTTATTAACTAAAATACTATAGAATGTTCTTGATATCCTTTTTTTTTTTTTTTTTTTTTTGGTCAGTTGTAGGTCTTAAACTTTGGGCCCTGGCACTGTCCATGAGCTCTTCAGTTCAAGGCTAGCACTCTACCACTTGAGCCACAGCACCACTTCCGGTTTTCTGGAGGTAAGAGTCTCATGGACTTTCCTGCCCAGGCTGGCTTTGAACTGTGATCCTCAGATCCCAGCCTCCTGAGTAGCTAGGATTATAGGCATGAGCCACCAGTGACCGGCATGTCTTTCACATTCTTGCACTGATTAATGAATAATTAGAATCTTTAGTAATGAATAGCAAAATAGTGCCATCTGATTATTATTTCCTGAATAATCCTGTAGAGTACAGAGCAGTCTTACTAGCAAGTCAGAAAGATAGCACAGAAGAAAAATCTTGTCCTAGAAAAGAGGTCTCCTTACTTTGGCAGGGATGACTGAAAATTAAATGAAAATGAAAAAAAAAATCCAATACTTGAGGTAAAATAATTTTTATTCATGCTGTATGTATAAGGTGAGGGGCCTGATTATAGTGCTGATTCTAGTGTTAGATAAACTTAGATATTAGACATAAATTAATTATTTTAGTTTGAGTCATTTTGCCATTCACTTTAATACCTTGAAATCATCACTTTTAGTGTTTGCATTTTATGATTGAATCTTTCTCAGATTTTTTCACTATTTAAATGGAAAAAGGCTGTAGGTTTTGATTGGCAGCTCTTATCTAACACTATTTTTCTATCAGGTAAACCTCTAAGAAATAGGTCTAAAGTTAGCAGAGCCCTTTCTACATGAATAGTTTTGATATCTGGATTGAAGTTTGTAGAAATGCCTAAAATGGAACTTGGAAGTGATATACTGCAAGAGAAACTAATGATGAGCTGGGTTTATCATTGAACAAGTCTGTTGACTTTTGATTATGGGATCTCTATGTCTTGGTGAATTTACTGGATCCTACAAGTATAGAAACTTGAGTTTTTTTTTTTTTTTTTGGTGGTTTTCCAGAGATATCAGGATAGGAAGATAAAAAAAACAAACAAACTGAACTCACGTTATCAGTACAGCATTCACGAGAAGGTACCTTACTGATAACTATGAAAATTGGAATGTTTATGCAAGTATGATATGAAAGCACACACACACACACACACACACAGAGTGGCTGTGGTGGGGACTGAACTCAGGGTCTTACGTTTGCTTGAGGACTTGAGGTACAATCCAGTCTTTTTGCCTTTTTCTTTGTTTTACAGATAGTGTCATCTTCTTTTGCCAGAGTTAGTCTCAGATTACAATCTTCCTATATCTGCCTCTCACATAGTTGGGATGGCAGACATAGGCCATCATGAAAGCAAAGTTTTATGGAAGCCAAATTATAATCAGAGTGTTGTTTGGGAAGAAAAAGGAAAGAAATAAAAAAGTAAAAAAAAAAAACAAAAAAAAACCCAAAAAAAACTAGTTGAGCCGTGCGCCGGTGGCTCACGCCTATAATCCTAGCTACTCAGAAGGCTGAGATCTAAGGATAGCGGTTCAAAGCCAGCCCCTGCAGGAAAGTCTATGAGACTCTTATCTCCAATAAACCACTTGAAAACCAGAAGTGGCGCTGTGGCTCAAATGGTAGAGCGCTCGCCTTGAGTGCTCGCCTTGAACTGAAGAGTGAAGGGACAGCGTCCAGGCCCAGAGTTCAAGTCCCACGACTGACAAAAAGAAAAAGAAAAAAAAGTAGTTGAACAATGCAAATATTTACTAAAAGAAAGTACATGACAGAATACAGGTTGCCTTGGATGTTGATAATTTGTATCAATGATTTTGTGTTTTTGATCATGAGTAATACTGAAGAAATGGTAGTCAAAGGAGTCTCACATTATTGGAGCATAATGTGCTAAATAGAATTATCAGACGTTTTAGAACATAGTGAGAAGGGTTTTTATTTTGAAATGCTTGAACTGTAACAGAGAAATTTCAAGGAATCACATTATTCATCATTTTCTTTTTGCAGGCAAATAGGGTGAGATGTGGTTGTGTAACTTACTCAGATGACATAGCTCATTATTATTAGGTTGAATGTAGACATTGGGTCTCCTGACTATTCGATTAGTTGTGCTTAGTTATTCTATTATCCAGATCATTTCTAATCTAAATAAACAGTGAAACACATCAGGCAGGAACAATTAGTTCGGTTTACTATAAAGTATTTGAAAGCTGAACATTAGCTTATCAATAATTCATAGTTATTAAGACATCTCAACAATTTTTCATATTATATCAAGGGAACATGCTGCCACACAACAAAAAAGGAAACCTTCCCACATTATAAAATAGGAAAAATTTGAAATTTGCTTATTCTTCACAGGGTATTTCATTGTATTTCTCAGGAAAATTGTGCTGGGGATTAGAAGTAAAGTCATATTGTAAAAGCCAAAGTACAAAGGCCTTGAGGAACAAAAGTATAAATTACAATTCAGGGACAAAGTAGAACTTCAAAGCATATAAAAATATGAAATTCTGCAAACATTTTCTAGTGATGAGGAGTTTCTTTTCTCAATTATCTATCAGTGTGCCAATAATAAATCTACTTGTAAAAGTATAAAGTGATCTCTTCAATTTCTTTTTGAGATGTACAATAAAAATAAGCCCATGGATTTCTTCAGAAACAACGTGACATTAAAACGAAAGAAAAGCAAACATGAGACAAATAAATATATCCAGACACATTTCTTATATTTCTCTGGAACACTCAGACAATGTTATTTGACTTTTCTTATTCTTGGTAGGTTCTAGTATTCTATTACTTATTAGATACAAAACAGTTACTTGTGTGGGGATGCAGTTTTTCCTTTTTACATGCCAAATGGTAATGCAGTTCTAAAAATGTTTTTTCAGCAGACGCTGTTTTGATGTTTTAAATAAAGGTATATACAAATGAAAGCATCCCCCCCATGCTTAAATGAGTTCTTTTTCCAAGTATTGGTTGTGAGATAAGTTCATTAACTATTAGTTTATTTATATTTAGCAATAATTATTGACTATATATTATGACTATATATAATAAATGTAGAAGAAATCAGAAAGTTACTATGTTACTATGGCTACTTCCACAGTAATAATTATATATTTAAAATATTTGGCAGAATGCCATATGATACATATGTAGTAAAATATGTAGTATACTCATTCAAATTAATATCATTTCACAAAATTGCCTATTCTTTAAGGAAAACTAATCTACTTGTGTTGCAAAATTCTGAGTGTGATATATTATTTTTAATATATATTTTTTAGTGTAAAGATACTGCATAGAGGGGGTTACAGTTACATGAGTAAGGTCATGAGTACCCTTCCTACGGAGCATTGTTACTCCCTCCATTGTTTTACCACTATCATCTCTTTCCTTGCCACTTCCCTAACACCTCCCTCTCCCCCAACAAGGTTGTAAAGTTTGTTTTCAACATACTATCTTGTACATCTCATTGTTACAATGAATCAACCTGTATCTTTATTTCAGCATTTTGTTATTTCTCTTCCTCTCCCCAAATTAGAAAAATGTATATATGAGGTGCAGGGCACCAAAATCAAATACACTGAAAACAGAAGTAATACCATGGGGGGAAAACATACAAGAGAAACAAATATACTATTATTAACTACAATCCTTATGTCATACTTTAGATCTTCTGACTTGTTCATCTGGCATACTGTTATTTTGTAAATTTTAGCAAGCATTTCCTAAATACTTAACAAAGAATAAACTGTTGGGTACTTGAATCAGCCATGATGGTTGGTCCATAACTGTTGTTAAGTAAATTGTCTCAGTAAAATTAATATATAAAAAGTAAATGAGAAACTGGCACTTAGCTTCCAAAGACTACTTCTCAAGATACTTGTTTGCTAAAGGAAAGTGATTGGCTAAACAATAGAAAGATTGTCATACCAGATATTTTTGGTGATGGAAGGGGAAATGCGTACTATTTTATTTTAAGATCAGTTCATGTTTCCATTGATGTTTGCATTTACTTCCTGAAATCATGCATTTAAGAGAACACACCATTCTCACCTGATTTTTTACCAAAAGAGCATAAACTCACTCTAAACATTAGAATATATTGGCAAGTTTGCATTGTGACCTAAAATGTCATCTGTTTTGGAAAATGTTCCATGTGCTGCTGAGAAAAACGTGTATTCTGATGCTGCTGGGTGAAATATTTGGTAGATGTCTGTTAAATCTAGTTGATCTATGCAGCTGTTTAGATCTGCGGTTTCTCTGTTGAGTTTTTGCCGAGTTGATCTATATAATGGGTATAGTGGTGTGCTAAAGTCCCCAACAATTAATGTCTTTGTATCTATGTGAGATTTGAGGGAAAGTGATGTTTCTTGGATAAATTTGGGTGCTCTGCTGTTTGGTGAATAGAGATTTAGAATTGTAATATCCTCCTGAAGGAGAGATCCTTTAATTAGTATGTAGCGACCTTCTTTATCTCTTCTCACGAATTTTCATTTGAAGTCCATTTTATCAGATATTAAGATTACAACTCCCGCCTGTTTATGAGGGCCGTTTGCTTGGTAGATTTTGTTCCAGCTTTTCACTTTTAAAATGTTTGTTTTTATGGGCTAGTATGAGTCCTGAAGGCAGCAGATAGAAGGATCTTGCTTTTTAATCCAACTGGACAGTCTATGTTGCTTAAGTGGAGAGTTAATTGTAATCCCTCTATACGGTATTTTCACAATAAAAATAAATAAATAAAATAAAACCAACATGAAAAAAAGAATATATTGGCAAACCATTGTAACCAAGCAGTCTACAAAATCAGTAGTCTGTATTCTTTGAGTGTCAAGGTTATCAATTACTTCATAGGTAGAACAATTTTTGTAGATTTTGGAAGAACAAGGAAGCATAAACCATGCATAAAGTGCATGATTCTGGATTGAAATTTTGGAGTGGTCTGTATTTTGTTTGTTTATTTTGCTATGAAGAACAAGTACCTTCGTAGGACAACCACTGATATTTGAGTAAGGCTTATTGATTATGTTACAATACAGTACCAATATTTGTCTCTGATTTTGATAATTCCAAGCTGATTGTATAAAAGAATGATTTTTGTTCTACAAAAATGTATATGACAGTATGTAGAAGTATAGAATTTGAAATAAATCTACTTTCAAATTTTCAGAAAAATATAAGTATTGTTTATATTAGAATACTATACAGAATAAAATTTAAGGAATCAGTGTTTATATGATCATTTGAATTATTTTCTTGCAAATATTGTCTGTCTTAAATTATTTCAAAATAGTTATCACATGGTTTGCATCCAACAGACTATTTTTCATAATAGTTTATTTTTATTTTATTAAGATAACATTTATTGATCTACCAAGACCTAGACACTATGCTGGTTTTTCTACAAAATATTTTAAGGGAAGATCATATGATATTGTGAATTGGACATTGCTCAGCAACTTAAAAGATAAAGGCATACATACTCATAGAGTAATCACCGAACTGAGACATGCTGCAGTTACATAGCTAGGAAATGGAAGGGATGAAATTTGAACTGGTTGGCTTAATTTTATGTCCAATAGTCTCTTCATCATACCACACCACCAATGTACACGAAAGCAAGTAAATGCATCCTTTAAAAACAATGTGAGCCTTCAGAGATAAATGAGTAGAAAATTCTTTCAAGAAGTAGTTCCAGTTTTTAGGTGATATTATGTCATTGAAATTGTAAATCCCTGAAGTTTGTAAATTCATGGGTTTTTTTTTTTGTCAGTTTGTAAATACATGGGTTTTTCCCTCTGGATAAATGATGTAGTTGAGGTATTTACAAAGTCTGGCATGTAGTGGTATTTTGTTGTATGAATAACTATTTTTAAAAATGAAAACTTGATATAAGAAATATAAAGGCATGTTAGCTAACAGATGACAAAGACTTGGATAATAATAGTATAAAAATTAGAGATGTAGAAACTAGACAGATTTTTATTTCAGTGTTACTCAGCCAAGCATTTCATGTAGCCCCCTGACACTTTGTCTCTTAATTGATGCTTGACGTATTTATAGATTTTGTGAAAGCTCAGGTATATATTATGTTTGACTGTGGCCTTTCTTTATTTACTTTGGCATTTAAACCCCTTCTTTCTACCCTAATGTATGAGTTATGCTCTTACTGTGACCAAAACATTCTTCTCTCTGTAAGTCCTTAATAAATTGTACTTTGTGCAACCTTAGATTGTCTGCTCTTTTCTTCTGTCTTTGGTTGAACCATATACTAGGTTTTTTCTAAAGCACAAAGTTTCCTTAAACCATATTGCATCAGGCAACAACCTGAATTGCTATAGAGTACTGAGGGGAGAGATCAGCTTTGAAATAAAAGTTGAAGGTAATTGCTGAGCACATTTTTGGTAGTGGAATCCTGGGTATTTCTGGAAAATTAAACACAGACTTCATGGGACATCTAAAGTCCTGTTATCAATCAGTTGATGGTTCTTTGGCTCAGTTAAAGTAGAAAGCATGAATAGGCAATATATAGTTTTGTTAGAGTGAGCGGCCATGAGTCTTGAACGCTGGTAACTGTTAGCTGGTGCCGAGGGCTCTTCCTTTTGCTTTCTGGCAGCACCTGGCAGCCTTCTGCCACTCTCCTCTGTTGTTAGCTGCCCACAGAATTACCAAGCTGAGGTGCTGGCCACTTTCAGTGTCAGCATTACCAAATCTTAATGCAACCATGTCAGCCTTCTCTATGTCAGGATGCAAACAACACGATAGAGCACTCAGGACCTGTTTTAAGGCACCCAAGTCCTAAGTGCTCTACACATTCCCCAAAGGAGAGACAAGCCTCCAAAGTGAAATTGATACCAGCTTTCTGTCCCCAGCACCTCCTATGTACATTGTAGCAGCATGGAACGCCCCTAACACTCTCCATTGTAATAAGTCCAATTATTTTCCTTGCAATTCAGGAGAGATGACGAATGTTTGTACCTCAGGATGAAAACGACAAGATAGAGCACTCAGAACTTGGGGGCTTTAGAAGAAGTTCTGAGTGCTCTACACCTTCCCCAAAGGAGACACAAGCAACCAAAGAGAAATAGACAGCATATTTCTGTCCCCAGCAGCTCCTGTCTGCATCCTAGCAGGGCTCAAACACCCTTTCACTGTCCACAGCCACAGGTCCAAATTTTTTCTTGGCAATTCTGGAAGAGTTGAGGAGTGTTTGGGAGCTCAGGATGCAAATGACAAGATAGGGCATTCAGAATTTGGGGATCTTAAAACAGAATTGTATAAAGGCCCCCAAGTTCTCACGGCTCTACACCTTTCTCAAAGGAGAGACAAGCCACCAAAGAGAAATAGACAGCATCTTTCTGTCTCCAGTATCTCCTCTGTGCATCCTAGCAGGGTTCAAAGCCCCCCTCTCTGTCACTAGGCACAAGACGAAAGTTTTTCCTCGCAATTTTGGGAGAGCTGAGGAGGGCTTGGGAGTTCAGGATGCAAAAAACAAGATAGAGTACTAAGAATTTGGGGACCTTAATACACTAGAGGCATCATTACATCAATAGGTTTATCTAATAGAGATAAAAGAATTAGAAGAAAAACAGGCAGATATGACTGTGAATCCACTGGACTTAGGAAAATGAACTACCTTATTCTCCAAACTTAAGTCAGGAAATCATGATTTATCTGTTTTCCATTAATAAAAGTTCGGGTGTTCACACAATCTCAAGAGAAGTGTAAATGTAAGCGTGTCTTTACTAAGGCAATGTGCAATACAATAGGATGAATTGAGCCATCTTTCCGTATGGGCACAGTGGTCATAAAATCAAGGACACAACATGGTTTGTAAGATTGGCAAGTACTCAATGCTCTTCTCTGGCCAGTTTGCACCATCTTTGGTATTCTTTCCCTACTTCCTGGTCCCCAATCTTTCTAAAACACCCAAGTAGATACACACTCTCTCTAGTCATCATCCTTGCATTTGATTTCCATTTTGTTATTTACTTTTGTCTCCAGGGTATCTTTTCCTTAGAAATAAATGATGATTAAATGTTTCCTTTCATATGTGGAAGCTAGAATTAGCCAATAAATTGAAAAATAAATATATTAGGTGGCATGCAGGTGTTTACAAATACATTAGCTTAAATATGGTAGATTCAAAGGAGATCTCAAATACTGTAATTCTTTAAAAAAGTCAAGTCAAAGCCCAACAAAATAAGCACCAGGAAATGAAAACTTGAAAGGAGTGGAGTGTGGTGAAGATGAGAATGTAGACAAATGAAGAGAAATAGAGGAGAAAGCAGTAAAGAGTTCAGTGTGTATCCTACAAAATTAAGAAAAGTGAGGGAATGTGTAGGTTGGGAAGGATGGCGGGCATGTTGAAAGAGGTGACATGGATCAGGATGCATTGTATTCATCAACTGCTTTGTTAAATGGCAACTCCTAGATACAACTACTTAAAGATAATAAATTAAAGAAATGAAAAATAAGGAAGAGGATTCGTAAATGGAAAAAGAAAAGCGAAGTGTTGCTGGCTGTATTTCAGATTTGTCAGCTGGTGGTAGATGGTTTGGAGAAGACGCTCACATCTGTCCTCTGGTATAACTGCAGCTGTTCTTACTGGCTCCTTTTGTGTGTAAGAACATCCCACATTTTCTCTGTGGCCTTCAAGTCTTGTCTCTAGTTTCTATGACAGAGGTTTCTACATTTCCCTCTTTGGTTTGTTAGTTCACTGGTAAATGTCACTAAGTTGTAAAGAAAATTTATACGCCAATCTTTGCAAACTGATAGGAGATATTTAGTATATACAAACCATTATTTTCCTTTATTTTGTGGTTTTAAGTCTTATTTTTCTTTTAGAAATAGTAAACAATATGAATTTGTGAAAATCAAACACAAATTCCTGTTTATTAACAGCTGATTATTACTTTACCCCATGGTATTTGCTTCAGAGAAGTTCTCATTACAATTCTGTTAGCCTCAGGTCTGCTGAAAACCATTCAAATCCTTTAGAAATTTAGGTGTCAAATCCCTCTAGATGTATATTTTAGCACCCTAGTCTTGTTTAAATCATTTATTCCCTTTGGACCTTTCACTGTCGTGCTTTTAATCACTTTTCCTTGCCGAACTTGACTATATTTTTTATTCTATTTGACTAATAGCCTTAGTTGTTTTTTATTTAAATTTTATTCTCTTTGCTCTTCTCTGTAGAAATTCACTTCTGCCAGTTTCTGTAAATATCAAGGGAATACACAGTATATCAAATGAGCTCCTCTCCCCTTAAATCACAGAATATTTTTGTGGGGGTAGAGGTATTAAGACTTGCAACAGGATATGAAAACAGTGCTTGGGTTAACTATCATCAGATTTCTTTCAAGTTAAAGATCTATGTGATCTTTACACAGAAACATAAACTCCAGTATATTTTGTTCATATGTCTATTTTTATATCAAGATGGAATTGTTTACTATCTCCTACTTTTGTTCCTTTATGTTATCTCAGAATACAGGGACTGTGTGCCTAAACAGTTATTAAAATGCTAGCCCCACTTATTAACTATATTTTCTTCTTTGTATTCATCCATTCAGAACCTTTGTGTATTGTATTGCTATCCATTTTGTCACCCCCTTTTTTTAATATTGAAATGCTAAGTTTGTATAATTAGTCATTTTGCTGCTCTCCTGGTCTTGTTTGTTTGTACACTTTCCTGATTTCCATTTACAGTTATACTGATAGATCAAACCGCTAGCAGGATCATGATGTCTCCCCTTGAAGTAGTTGTTTTTCTCTTGGGTTTTGAATGTAGACATTTGCTCAGCACATTCATACTTTTTGCTGCAGAAAGACCTCCTTCCGGTGTGTGGGGGGAACATGTGTGAAAGAAGGATGGCAGTTGGATCAAAAAGCAGCTGCTGGATGGCAAATGGAGGACACAGCCTTCAAGTTTGTGGACAGAAGGATACAGCGAAGCAAAACTCAAGCAGCGAAGCATAGCTGTGGAACCTGGGGACATGGCAGCCAGTTCCACCACATCAGGAAATCAGTGGCTCATTTTGAAATTCAAAAGAGTGAACTTTGTTATCTCTGAAGGCAAGTCTTTTTTCTTTTAAGCAAGCAAGCAAACAAATAAGGTACATTAGTGCTTGGTTTGTAATCCAGGATAGTCTGCTGTGATGGATGGTTAGATGACCAGATTCCTTTATTCCAAGAGTAAAATGGAAATGATCACACACCTGAACCTTTCAGTCTCCTGCAGGTTAAAAAGGACATTTAACTTTAATTATGTGAAGTGCTATTTCTTTCAGTAGATTAGCAAAGGCACTTGTGACACAATAATGTTATTGTGTTAGAGATAATTTACAGACAGATTTGAATAAAACAAAAAGCAAAAACTTTCAGGCACACAATTCTAAAAAAAATCCACTTCAAACACACCTACAGTAATATACATGAGTTTAGATTTTTGGCATCTGAAATTATATGCAAAATTTAAGGTTATATATATATATATATATATATATATATATATATATATATATATATAACAAAAAGCTAGAGACTGATGTTTGAGATTTAAAACCTCAGAAGTCTTTTATGTTTCCTCTTTCATCTCTAAATGAATGCCTGTTTATTCAAGGACATATTTATTAAATTTCAAGTTTGTATATGCCAATGTGCTAAAGCAAACATATCTTGGGAGAGAAAAAGAAATAATTCTAAATTTCTTATGATGCTATACCACCTTAGAAGACTAAGTAAATAAATAAACCTATCACTAAATAAACCTATTATTATAATAAGCCTACTATTAAAATAAACCTATCAATGTATTGTCCTTTAAAAAGGGGTACATATTAAAATCCCAACTATGAACTGTCAAATAGAATGGCAGTGTTTAGGACAAATAGAAATTGGAAAAATGTTTTAGATGTATTCTCTGTATGAACAGTGGCCAGCACTATTGAGACAGTGTTAGGACTATCCAGACATCATGAAATACTACAAAAGAGCCTCAGACTCTGTGAGACTTGTATAAGTGCCACAAACAAATGTAGTTTGGGGTTACACTAAGACATACAATGGATTGACTTTCTAGAAAGATGGAAATGTCATCTGATGAAATACATCTTTCTAAGAGGAACTCTGTTGTTGGAGAAACCAAAGGAAAAAGAGGTGGAATAAGTTGCCGGTCAAACCCAAGAAACCCTAGGGAAGTGAAGTGAATCTTTGAGGTCCTGGGGTATTGGTCCACTGAAGGCTCACAGCTGCTCAGAATTAGGTAGAATCCTTAGTATTCAAAACTTGACTTAAGAATTCCATTTCCTGGAGACAGCATCTTTCACTGAGATTTGGTGATCCTCAGAGAACTCTGGACTACTTGGACCAAGGACAATGAATGGGATCCCAGAGGGCAAAAGCCTCCTTATATGAAAATTGGTCCAAGGAAACCGTTATCTACCTTATTGCCTACAGATATTGCTTCTGTGCTCTGAAATTTTGTTTCACAGAGACCATTTAAGCCTAATAAATAATAATAATTTAATTTAAACTCATTAAAATTATGTATGTGTGTACCTGTCTACTCATTACTCATCTTTATATCAGTACTTATCTAATCTGACTTATCTTTATATATTCTATCATATTCTAAATGTACATTACTAGACTGAAGATAGAGGATTACTAATATTTTTGATCTACTATCCATTATTTCTATCCAATTTATATTCCAACTAACACTGTCTGGAAGTTCTTCTCTATGACCTCAGTCCCTTTAATTTGACAAATAGAAATGATATATTGCTATTGCCATGGATTACATTTCTGTGATAGATTATCATTCTTAAATTTACTCATTGGTCATTTATTCTTTCTTTCCTTCCTTCTTCCCTTGCTTCCTCCTTCCCTTGGTCCTTCCCACCTTTCCTCCTTCCTCCATTGCTTGCTCGCTTGCTTGATTCCTTCCTTCTTCCTTCCTTCTTCCCTTTCTCTCTCTGTCTCTCTTTGTGTCTCTCTCTGTGTCTGTTTCTCTCTGTCTCTCTGTGTCTGTCTATTTGTCTCTCTCTCTCTCTCTTCCTTTCTTCTTCTTCCTTCTCCTTCTCCTTCTTCTTCCTCTTCCTCTTCTTCCTCTTCCTCTTCCTCTTCCTCTTCCTCTTCCTCTTCCTCTTCCTCTTCTTCTTCTTCTTCTTCTTCTTCTTCTTCTTCTTCTTCTTCTTCTTCTTCTTCTTCTTCTTCTTCTTCTTCTTCTTCTTCTTTTCTCCTTCTTCTTCTTTCTTCTTCTTCTTCTTCTTTTGCCTGTTCTAGTGCTTGAAGTCTGGGCCTGGGCACTGTTCCTTCTTTTTGCTTAACGTTAGTGCTATACTACTTGTGCCACTGGCATTTCTGGATTCTTTTGAACAGTTCATTGCTCAGACTGACTTCAAACCATGATCTTCAGATCTCAGCCTCCTGAGTAGTTAGGATTACAGGTGTAAGCCACCAGTGCCCAGTTATCTTGTCTTCTGTATGTTTCTTTTTTTTAAATATCTGATTATTCCCACAGAATATTCATATGTTATCTACATATTAACAAATGTATTTTGCAGAATAGTAATATTAATCATGTACCAAATATTTGCACTCATTCAAATATTTGTTGAACTCTTGATACTAAGCATTCTGCTAAGAATTGCTAATTCTCAGGTCATTAATTGCAGTCTAATTTTATAACATTGACTATCCTTGACTTATTTTACTTTTCTTTTATTGAAATAATATCTAA
The DNA here is from genome assembly GCF_019054845.1 of Dipodomys spectabilis. Classification (NCBI taxonomy): domain Eukaryota; kingdom Metazoa; phylum Chordata; class Mammalia; order Rodentia; family Heteromyidae; genus Dipodomys; species Dipodomys spectabilis. The sequence goes on from NW_024870772.1 coordinate 13,422,349, forward strand.
CAGTCTTTTCATTAATCATAGTTTTCTTCCTGAGAGTTGTTTATCACTTGAAAAATATGTGCAAAATTAAATGCATTGTCTAGTATTTTGGACCATTAAAAAAAAAAAGAATGAGTGGCGCTATGGCTCAAGTGGTAGAGTGCTAGCCTTGAGCTGAAGAGCTGAGGGACAGCGCCCAGGCCCAGAGTTCAGGCCCCACGACTGGACCCCCCCCCCCAAAAAAAAAGAATGTCTCCTAAAGTTTGTATGAAGCCACATAAGCCAAGTACTAAACACTTTTACAAAATATTATAGATATTGCCATTAATTTATTATTTCTTGAATGATGTCACCATAATTTCCTTACAGTGAGATACTTTCTTTTTTTTTAATGTTTCGAAAGGTCACTTTTCTTACAACTTTCTACACTCTTCTTGTCATTAATTCAGTTAATGTTTTTATATCCTTTTTAATCAGATTAGTTTTGTTTTATTTCCTAGGTAATCATCCATTTTACCTATGTCTTTGCTTTTTAACAAATAAAACTTACATATATTTATGGTATATTACATTGTGAAATACAGATACATTATGCAGTGGTGGTTCCATGTAGCTAATTTACATTTACATCATCCCACATACTTAACTTTTTTAAATTGAAAACACTTTTAAGTGATTTTTCTGCATTATAATGCAGTGTTGTTTGCTGTAATCAACATGTAAAATGCACCTGTTAAAATTATTCTTTCTTTCTAAATGGCTTGTATCCTTTAACCAACATCTCATCCACCCAATCCCACCAGGGGTCCTAGGTAACCAGCATGGAAACTACTTCCATGAGCTCACTTGTTTTATTCTACATATAATTGAAATCATGTGGATTTTCATTGAACAAAATGTCTTTGGGATCCATCCATGTTCCCCCAAGCAAGAAAATTAAATTTTAAAAAACCCACAAATTTTATTTTCATAAGTAATTCATTTATTATATAAGATTTCCATGGATCAAGAGACTGGTCACAGCTACTATTGTTTCCTAGTCAAGCTATGTGCAGGGCTGCAATCTTATCTGGAGCTGGAGATGGTGATAGTTGTCAGAAGTGAGTTCTTGCAGCTACAAGATTGAAGCTCTCAACCTCTAAGAATCTGCTAGAGTTTCCTACTGTGTTGCTTTTTCCATATCTCTTTTGATAGTCTAATAGAACTATAAGTCATATAATATAACATAATCAAGTAGTGCTCTCTTATCATCTTTGTCAGATCCTAATGATTAGAGGGAACTTTAGAATGTATTCACTCACTGGAGGACTGTTGTAGGTCAACAAAACTACATATTTAACAAACTCATTTAGAATAAAAGGTAATACAATGTAATCATCCTAGTCCATGGTTTTGTAATCTATGGTTTCAGTACTTAAGATCAACTCCAAGATAAACACATTAACTGGGAACATTGTAGAGATTAAAAATTTGTAAGATTTAAATTTTAGGCCCTTCTAAACAGCATGATGAAATCTCATACTATCATTTTCCACATTGTCCAAGACCTTAAACACCCTTTTGTTCACAATAACTTGCTATATATATTGCCTGCCTATTAGTCACTTGGTAGTTGTTCAAGTACTGCAGGGTTTGGATTCAATTAATCCTTATTTTAATTCATATGTGTAGCCAAACACTAAAGTAGAGATCCTGGAAATTCAGATACACTAAAGTGAAGTGATAAAAGTTCTTGTTTAAGTTGAAAGGTGAAAGTAATTTACTTCAGAAGAAAAGAAAATATACTGTAATTTCAAAAAATCTACTGTAAGTTAATGGTAGCAATAATTTATAAATTAAAATTTTCTTTTTATTTAATAAAGAAAAATAGCAGTATCAGTACTATCCATGATTTCAGCTATCTTCGTGGGGGGAATGGGGGAGTCTTCAAATATAACTTCATAAAATGAGTAGACATTATTATTTATGAACTAACCTAGAAAGTGAATAATCTTTTCATATAATAAAGAATACCATGGTAAAACTTGTCAAAGGGCTAGAGTTCAAAATGCTTATAAATCAAGATTACCTTAAGGTATTTCCTAATTATACACATATTGAATTGGGTTGGGCCACAATATTTGGATATAAAGTGACCAATGTCAAAGTAAAATACAAACAACTTTGATAAATATTTTTAATCTTTTGAATAATATTTTTCTTGATTAGCAGTAGATATTTAGGAAGGGAAGTGCTTGAGTTTAATGTATTGTTATGTTTTATAATTTTTCCCTCAAAATTCTGCTTTTACATCATATAGAAATGAATAAAACACATTTTTATTACATTCCATGTTAAACTCAGTATTTTTGAGAGCAGAACTGACAGAGTTAATATTTCTTAAATTATATATTTGAATATATCAAAAATGGTCTGTTGACATGATCAACAAACCCTCTAAGGTACAAACATGGAAATAATTGTCAAATTTTACTTCTTAAAATAAAGACCATAATTTTTGCCATAATTTACTCTGATCTCCAGGATATTTTCGTTTATATTTCAATATTCCTCTTTAGTTTCTTAAGCAAATGCATATTGTTAAATATTGCCACAAAACCTTACAAACTCAGTTTTACTCTAAGTAACTGCTAACAATTTTCTTGAATGAAGGTATGTAATTTTATCTTTTGATATTTGAGAATAGTGGATAAAAATTTTATTTAACTTGGATGACTAGTATTTTTATCTATTTTCATTAGAAATGGTTTTCAGTCATCATGATAAGTACAGAAAATGATGTATTTGTGACTATGAGAAAATAAAGTAATGTTAATGCACTTAGAGCTCTTCATTGACTTCATGATTTTTCAACTGAGATAGTGGGTGTCTCCAATCTTTTCCAAGCCTAGTGGAGGCAATTTAGTTATTTAGAAAGCTTCTCTGGGTATTTGGATATCTTGATAACATTTAGATAGCTTCAAAACAATGTTCTGTTTCTTGAAAATCAAATAAAATTCTTCTGAAGATGGGAATCAATTTTTTTCCCTTATCAATAAGGAATCGGTAACAGTGTAGTGCCAAAAGTTTTTAAAAAGCTGCTTTTCTGAAATCATCTAAAAGCTTTAAAATAAAAAACTGAAAAAGATAAATTTCTTCTTTAATTTGTCAGTGAAGAACATAATACTTGAGATCAACAGCTTATTATATCCCAATTGTATTATTTCTTACTTGTTTTGGGTGAGGTGATTCTTGCTAAGGGTTTGAACTTAGGGCTTTTGAGTTTGCTAGACAAATGCTCTACCACTAAACCCAGCATTCAGTTTTTTGGCATAATTGAAGGTTGTTTTTGAGTAGTAACTCACTTTTTTTTTTTTTTTTTTGCTTAGGTGTATGCCTGAATTGAGACTCTCCTATTTTAATTTGTCATAGTAGCTGAGTTGGCATACATGCGCTGTCATACTCAACTACTGGTTAAGATCTTGTCTCTTAAACATTTTGCTCAAGATGACTTTGAATCAGAATCAATCTGCTCCCAGGCTCTTGAGTAGCTAGGATAACAGGTATGAGCCATTAATATTGACCTGAGCTATTGAAATCCTATTCAGAAAGTTGTTACCTATTCCTGTATCTTCCCGTGTTTTCTCTATGTTTTCTTGCAGTCATTTTAGAGTTTCAAGTTTTACACAGATCCATTTTAAATGTATTTTAGTGTAGGGCAAAAAATAGGGATCTAGTTTCAATCCTGATACGTGGATATTTTAACATATGCTCCTGGATTTCCCCCTTCCTCTACTGGTTGTCCATCATCTTTCTTCCTGTCATCTGGCTTATGTATCTGTACCTGGCAATTAAAGGTTAATATTACCTATAGTTTATTCTAGGATATGTTATGGTTTTATTCTATGTTCTTCTCCTGAGAAAACTCATCCATGCCATGACTTTAGCACATTATGATCCCTAAATATATATCCCTAGCTCATTCCACTCCTTTAAGGTTAAGATCAAAGTGACCGACTGCAAATTTAACAGATCTATATCACTATGTTCAGGAATTTGACATTTTATCAGATTTTAAAATGACCTCTTTTGATCACACTATTTTCCAGTCCAGAAAAGAAAATGACAGCTTATTTATAAATCAGAAAAGCAGAAGACATCTTCCACTCTCCCATTACCTCAATGACCGTATTTATCTTTGTTAATATCTCATGAGTTAATTTTATCTCCATTACCATGCAGATACAAGTTACTCTGATCTTTTATTTAAAATGCAGAATTACCTAATAATAGGTCTCTGATCAATGAGCTATTATTAACCTTAGGAAAAAATAAAAGCCCAAATTCTTAAATTTGCCAGCAAAGTCTTTATACTTTATTCCATTTCTACTCATGGAAAGTCTATGGCCTCCAACTTGATCTCTGCTTTTCTTTAAATGGATATGGAATACCAAATATGTGCCTGGTTATCCTCTCTCCACAGAAGTTTCTGAACAGGGTGTTTGTCATGAATACTTCTTTCCTCTTTTCCTGTGTGTTAACTCATTCACCCTTGATGTCATAGATAAATTGCTTTTCAGGAAGCTTTTCTTGATTCCAGTATAAATTAAATATATATGATATATTCCTTCACAGAACTGAGATTATTTCAGTTCATCTATTTTGATTGGTAATTACATACCATCAGTATGATGATTTGATTAATATATGACTCCCTGACCAGATTTTAAACTTTCTGGGAATAAACACTGTGTACTTTTGGCTTATCATTTGTATCAGCAGCTTATAACGTCATAGTTATCACATTGTAGATATACTTATACATTTTGATGTAATTAATAAATTAATCTTGGTTAAATGATGCAAGGCAGAAAGGTAATCCTTTAAGGTAAATGAACTTGGAAATTTAGCAGTTCAAGATACATGTAGGTAATTAGTTAAATTCCTGTTGTCAAATAATTTAAAATATTTCCTATCTATTCCTCTATCTTAGCATCTGTCAAGGATGAGTTTACATTAGACAGAGCAATTCAAAATTAATAGAAGAGTTTTTCCTAATGCCAACTCACTATCCTCTATCCATGGCCCTAAAGAATAACCTAATCCAGCTGGAAGTTGAAATGAGATGGGTTTAGGGTATGTGAAGTGTATTTGATAGGAGCTCTTCACATAGTTGTGATGCAGACTTCCTCCATAAGCTCAGAACCAATGGTATCTATGTTTATTACAATAAGTCGGAAATCAGTGACCTCCATAAATATACAGGCTGGAGTTAAGGGTTGGATTTTTTTTTATCATAGTTTGTAGTCTACCACTTAAGTCATGCATCCAGATATTTTTTTGCTGGTTAACTAGAGATAAGAGTTTTGCAAAAATTTTCTGCCTGGGCTAGCTTTAATCTTCAATGCTGAGATCTCAGCTTCCTGAGTAGTGAGGATAATAGATATGAACCACTGGTAGCCAGCTAAGTTAGGACTTTTGGAGTAAATTTTGCTAAAACTTGGGATTTAGACATTAAGAAAAGCCTGGAAGTTGAATTATATCTGAATTGACAGTGAGACAAACTAACCTTCCCAGATGCATGCATTTATATTTTAAGGTGGAAAAGACTTGAGATTCTGATACTACTCCTCTGTTGTAAATTTTGGTCTTCCTTTTCCTCTGGAGAATTTATTTATAGTACAAGGATTTAGTATCTAGAACCCTTTCTACTGTATTTCTAATGAAACTTTCTCCATTGAGAAATTGGCCCTTATGCTTATGGAAATTGATATAGTTACATAAATACCTTTCTATAAGTGTCTGACTTGTGTAGTTATTTCTGTTCTTTATTTACAATACTGATGTCCTAGGTGTAGCATATACCTTGGTTCTGCTTCAGAAACTTTTATGAGCATTTAGGACAATATTAATTAGTATAGGTGCTTCAAAATTAAGACCTTTCCAGGAAAAGAAAAGTACCTGTGTCAAGTTATGGCAGTAAAAGAATGTATCAGAGGGCTGGGAAGTTGGCTCAGTGGTAGAATGCTTGCCTCCCATGCATGAGGCCCTGGGAAAAAAAGCTGGAAATGGTGTTTGTGCTTAAGTGGCAGAGTGCTAGCCTTGAGCTGAAGGGCTGAGGGACAGAGCTCAGGCCCAGAGTTCAGCCCCCAGGACCACCACCAACAAAAATGTGTCAGAGATTACTTCAATAAGGTTTTGAGTCAGTTAAGCAGAAAACTTGTGGGCCTACACTTGGTCAGTGCTATACAAAGGGACAGATTTTGAAAGTATCTTTCAGAGGTTTACCTTTGTAAATATTGTTAATGATTTAGATATGGAATATTAGAAAGAAGGAAGAATAAAAATGTATCTCTTTGGTGGCTCATGCCTGTAATCCTAGCTACTCAGGAGGCTGAGGTCTGAGGGTTGTGTTTCAAAGACATCAGGGCCAGGAAAGTCTGTGAGACTCTTATCTCCAAATAATTACCACAAAACTAGAAGTGGTGCTATGGATCAAGTGGTAGAGTGCTCGCCTTGAGCTGAAAAGTTGAGAGAGAGCACCCAGGCCCAGAGTTCAAGCCCTATGATCGACCCCCCCCCAAAAAAATATCTCTTTATGTAATGGGTTGATTGGTTTGAATTGACATTTAGAAGATGGATATAAGAAAGAGAGAAGGAGCGAACATAATGAATTCAGTACTTGAGAGCTTGACTTTCAAAAAAAATCTGGTTTATTAAAGTATAATTTACATAAAATAAAATACATTTTTCTCCCTTTAACGGTTCAGTTTTATGAGTCTTGAAAAACATCCGTAGTCCTATAACTACCATCAAAATCAAGACAGAGAACACATCAGTCACATTCTATGTTCTCCACGTCCTTTCCTTGTCAATCCCCTTTTTCTGCTGGCAGAACCTGGAAAATACTAACCTGATTTCTATCTCTCAACTTTTGTCTTTCCAGAATGTCCTACAAATGAAATTCTATTATAGAGCTTAAAAAAATCTGGCAGCCTTCATTTACCATATGTTCCTGAGTGGAGATCCATTTTACAGTTGAAAAGAAAAAAAATCTTCCTCATTCATTATTGAGGGATATTTATGTTGTTTCCAGTTTAGGGCACATATGAGTAAAGATACTATAAAGATTTCTGGGCCAATTAAACACAAATAGCTATGTGCACATAGGGAGTATGCAGAACCTATGAAGTATGTGTGGTGTTAGATGAGTCAAGGGCCAAAAAGTAATTTTTAGAGCTTCTAAAAGGCATCCAAGAGAGCAGTAACCCTGAAGGAGATAGAAAAAAACGTGGCAGGGGGGATGTAGTATGCACCATAAAAGGTGTTGAATCACAGAAATTCAGGGAGTCAGGTTAAAAGAGGTTGAACAATGTTTAAAAGAAGTACAACGAATGCCTCACAAAGCAAAAACCAAGTTAAAGTTAACAATGCCAAATTGAATTGTGTATTTCCATTACTATTATAGAGATGAAGTAAGAATAATTTAACATGGGGCATCAAAGGCATTTTTCAGTCTAGGCTAGTGCCTCCAGATAGATAGTTTCTGGTTCTCTTGGGGAGGGAGTGGCTGTTCTCTTGTGTTGCTGTTCAGACTCATTGCCATCTTGCTGAGCCTTAGGTATAAAGAGGGAGCTGGACAGCCAAGTCAGGTGCGTTAGTATTGGCCAGATCAGCCCTTATCAGTCCTATCTCAGATAGATGACAGTTTCATAAAAGAGAATTTACCAAGTCAGAAGTGAATAATTTAAATGATGGCTTTTAGGTGACTGAATTCTTTCAACGAACATGTTGAGTGAATTTAGTAACGTATACAAGCTCAACTGAACTTTCATTTCAGACTAAAGCCCTGGCTGACATTTTGTCTGCCTTATTGTGACAGACCCTGACTTTGTGATCAACAGAAATTGCAATATAATATATACTAATCTTTCTAGGCTGTAAAGGCCAATACGTTTTGCAACAAAAAATAACATACATTCCCAACTAGTGATATACTTTTAGTAGCTTGATATTGGTAGTGTGTGGATATTTCCACCATTAAAATTGGTTAATAGTACCAGGCTCTGGTAGCTCATGACTATAATCCTGAGATTTGAAGATAATGGTTCAAAACCAGCCCAGACAGAAAAGTATTTAAGACTCATCTCCAATTTAAGTAGCAAAAAAACTGGAAGTGGTGTAATGGCTCTAGTGATAGAGTGTCAGTCTTGCACAAAGAAGCCAGGCTAGAGGATGAAGCTCTGATTTCAAGCCCCAGTACTAGCACATGAAAAATATTGGCTAATGGGGCTAGGCGCTGCTTGCTCACACTTGTAATCTTAACTATTTGGAAAGCTGAGATCAGGAGGGCTGCATGGACAACTACTAGCTAGATATAGTGCTGTTCACCTGTTATCCCAAATATATTGAGACTGAGATTGAGAAGATTCAGTCCTAGGCAAGCCAAGGCCAAAAAAATCCCAAGACTCCATTTCAGTGGAAGAAGCTAGGGATGGTGGGGTGCACTTTCCATTAGCTGTAACAGATGTTATAAAAGGTATGAAGAAGGTAGGTTGCGGTCTAGGTACAGACCCAGTCAAAAACAAGAAAATATTATATTAAATGAAGTAAGCCAGGCCCAAAGAAACATAGGTCCCATGGTTTCCCTTCTTTGCAATAACTAGTATATGTCTGGGACAAGTAGAAAAGGTCAAAAGCTATGTACATATGACTGGATAAGATGAAGTCAAGTGAAATGAACCCCAAGATAGGGACACAGTGGTTTTTTCTTTCTTGTTATTATTTGTAACATATTTATAAGGTACCATGTGATTTTATTTTTGCTTTGTATGTTCCTCCCCCACGGTATAACCCGTTTTCACTGTATTTGATGTTGGCATAGTCTGTGGAGGGGAAGGAAAAAAACCAAATGTTTAAATAAGGATACAGGTTGACCCATTGTAACAATGAGATGTATAAAACACTATGTTAAAAATGAACTTTACAATTTAGGAGTGGGGGAGTGTAGTTGTGGAGGTGGGAGGGAAGGGATGATAGGGCAAAAACAAAGAAGGCAACTATGCTTGATAAGAAATGTACTCATTACCTGGCTCATGTAACTTATGAAAAATGGGAAAAAAGAACCTATCTCAAAATATCCATTGCAAAAAAAAGTGTGAAGGGATGAAACAGCAGTATGACAACTGTTTAGAATACATGGTCCTGATTTCAAATCATAATGCTGTAAAACAAAGAAAGATAAATTTTATATGTTTGCTCCCTTAGAAGAGCTGGTTGTTAAACGCTTGCAAGAACACCACTGCATGCAAAGTTCAATAAACCAGGGAGTAGAATTTTCTCAGAAGAGTTGGACATGAGAGCTAAGTTTCAAGGAATGAAGATGTGTGTCTGCAAAGTAAGAACTAGCCTCATGAAGTATTGGAGCAACAGACAAAGGGTACCAATAGTCAGGTTGAAGATTTCTTAGCTACATCATGTCTAGGGTCAGAAACAATCTCTTTAGAGAGGTGTGCATGACTGAAATATGAAACTAACAAGGCAGGTACCAAAGCATTATTAAGTTCAGCATAAAATGATCATAAACTCATGAGCAATGTGACATTTTTTGTTTTATTTTAAAACAATTATTATTATTAAATCACCACTTTATGCATAGCACTGATACCTAGCATTTTACTGAGAACACAATTCCAATTACTGTGTTTTTTTTTTTTTTAAAAAAACTGACCGAATATAGTGGAAAATTGATTCAAACAGAAAATTTTAGAATATTAGAGATTCAGTTCTGATTAAAACAAAAAATGCTATCAATTCTCTCCATTAATGAAATTAGCAAATGAGATGGGTCTAATAGCAAGTAAATATGCAACATCCATTTAGATTGTTTCTCTTTAATGTGAAATATTCTGTTTTAAATTCATGTGTGCTATTAATGATAATTGTGAAATAAGCTTTGCTATCTTTGTATTAAAATTAGGGAAGCATTTTATTTCTTTCTAATTTTCTTTATTAATTACAGCTATGATTATATTACTCATCATTTGTGGTAGCACACTGTTGCTACTGAAAAGATTGGATAGCAGGGTTCTCCAACATTATAGGAAAAAGAACATATAAAACCAGAATGTTGTTGTTGCTAATATATTAGTATTTGAGGAAATATAACCAGCCAGGTTAGTGCTGTCAGAGGTGTTTGTTGGCGTGCAGGAGAGACTGTAGTTCAGAGACAGAAATTTCCAGAAATTCCAAAATTCCAGAGGAAGAAAAATAAATATGATAAAGAAGGAAACACATAAGTTACAGAAACTGGAGAAATGGGCACATTAAAAATACATTATTTTTTTCCAAGTCTTTCCATTTCTTTATGAATGGGGCAACAGCAGTCTTTCTAATGGAAGCATAGAATTCTATTGTGCATATATACCACAAAGCAAAGTAAGTCATACCCAAAGAAACATAGCTTGCATCAAAACAGCTTGGTACTGGCACAAGAACAGACCTCAGTACCAATGGAATAGAAATGAAAACCCAGAAATGAACCTACAGACCTATAGCCATCTAATCATCGATAAGGGAGCTAAAAAAAAAAATAGAATGGAAGAAAGACAGCCTCTTCAGTAAATGGTGCTGGCAAAATTGGTTAACTACTTGTAGGAAACTAAAGCTAGATCCTTATATATCACCCTGCACCAGATTCAACTCCAAATGGATGAAAGACCTCGGAGTCAAAGCAGGCACTCTGAAAACATTACAGGATGGAATAGGAGAAACCCTAGGTCTCCTTGGCACAGACCGAAATTTTCTTAATAGAGACCCAGAAACACAACAAATCAAAGAAAGGTTGGACAAATGGGATTGCATGAAGTTGCAGAGCTTCTGTATGGCAAAGGACATAGCTAGCAAGATTAATAGAAAGCCCACAGATTGGGAGAAGATCTTCACTAGCCATACAAGGGACAAGGGTCTCATATCTAAAATATACTTGGAACTCAAAAAATTAAATCCCCCAACAACAAATCCTCAAAGAAACAACTGTCCAATAAATAAATGGACTAAAGACTAAAGAGAAACTTCTCTGAAGAAGAAAGAAGGATGACTAATAGACACATGAAGAAATGCTCGACCTCCCTAGCCATAAAAGAAATGCAAATCAAAACAACATTAAGATACCACCTCACCCCATTTAGAATGGCACAAATCAAGAACTCTAGCAACAACAGATGCTGGAGGGGATGTGAACAGAAGGGAACCTTACTTCATTGTTGGTGGGAGTGTAAACTTGTTCAACCACTTTGGAAAGCAGTATGGAGGTTCCTGAAAAGACTTCACATAGACCTCCCCTATGACCCAGCAATCCCACTTTTGGGCATTTACCCAAATGTTTACAAACAAGACCACACTAAAGCTACCAGCACGACTATGTTTATTGCAGCATTATTTACCATAGCTAAGATATGGAACCAACCCAGATGCCCCTCAGTAGATGAATGGATCAAAAAAATGTGGTATATATACACAATGGAATTCTATGCCTCCATCAGAAAGAATGACATTGTCCCATTTGTTAGGAAATGGAAAGACTTGGAAAAAATTATATTAAGTGAAGTAAGCCAAGCCCAAAGAAACATTGGTCCCATGGGTTCCCTGATTTGCAATATCTAGTATATGTATGAGTTAAGCAGAAAAGGTCAGATAAGGTGATGTGAGGAAAATGAACCCTAAGATATGTATTCAAATTTTTTTTCTTTCATGCATTTGTTTCTAACGCATTTATAAGATTATTTCTTTGTTGCTTTGTATGTCCCTCCTCCACAGTATAACCCCTGCTTTCGATGTTGGTATAATTTGTGGATGGGAAGGGGAAAAACAAATCGTCTAAATAGGGATGCAGGTGGACCCGTTGCAACAATGAGAAGTACAAGTTGTTATGTCGAAAACGAACTTTACAACTTTGGTGGAGGGGGAGGATTGAGTGGGGGGTGGGGGGGAGGATGGGAAGGGATAGGAAGGGGAAACAAAGGAGGAGGCTACAATGCTTGATAAGAAATGTACTCATTATCTTGTCCATCTAATTGTAACCCCTCTGTACAGTATGTTCACAATAAAAAATAAATAAAAATTAAAAAAAGAAACATAGCTTGCATAGTTTCCCTAATTTGTAGTCATTAGAATGTGCTTATAAATCTAAAAGTAAACACAATGGATTGTAAAAGACAAAAAATATACTTGGAAATAATAAATGAAATTGGACTCTAAACATTCACATAGTGAGACCAAAGGAGGCTATTCTTAGAAGTGGATCATAAAGGCTCAGTAGCTATATGCATATGATCATGTAAAATGATTCTTATCGAAATGAAGTCTAAGAAATGGAAGCAAGAGGTTTTTCTGTTATTTTACTTTTTGTGTTCCCATGCCCTGTTGTCATTGTCTTTTATTTCTGTGCTTTTTGTCTTGTATATAAATTTATCTGTTTTGGAGGGAGTAAGGGAGAGCACAGAAATTGTGGGACAAAGTGTGAACTAGTGCAGCAGTGATACACATTAGCCACTATTTTGAAAATGAAGTATACAATTTGTAAGGGAGAGGGCTCAGGAGGGAAAATAACCCGGTAGTAAATAAGTAAACAAGAGGTGACACTGTTCAAAAAGAAATGTATTTATTACTCAACTTATGTAACTGTAACTCCCTGTATACCACCTTTACAAAAATAAAAAAAAATATGAGTACATTATAAGCCAGGAGCTGGTGGCTCACACCTGTAATTCTTGCTACCCAGGAGGCTGAGTTCTGAGGATTACGGTTCAAAGCCAGCCCAGGCAAGAAAGTCAATGAGAGTCTTACCTCCAATTAACCACAAAAAGTTAGTAGTAGAGCTGTGGCTTAAAGTGGTGGAGAGCTAGTCTTGGGCACAAAAGTTAAAGGATAGTGTGTAATCCCTGAGTTCAAGCCCCAGGACTCCTCTTTCCCTCCAAAAGAAGTACATTATGTGATTGTATGGAAATATCATAATAAAACATTTTGCTACACTCATTTATGCTAATTACACAAGGAGAAAAGAAGGATGAGAGAGCTGGGAAGGTGGCTCAGTAGTAGAGTGCTTGCCTAGCATACATGAAGTCCTGCATTACGATCCTCAGTGCCACATAAAGAGCACAAGCTGGGAAGTGGTTCTATGGCTCAAGTGGTAGAGTGTTGGTCTTGAGCAAAAGAAGTTCAGGGACAGTGCCTAGATCCTGAGTTCAAGCTCCAGGACTGGCTAAAAAAAGGATGAGACTAAAACATGTGTTGGAGAAAATGGTGTTAAGGTTCTAGTTAGACTCAGGAAGACCACAGGATTTCAGTCATGCAAATAAATTCAAGACTAGCCTCAGAGGAGCAGTGGCCTGGGAGATGTTGATCTTGCTCTAGAATATTAGGCAAAGTATTTTCAGGCCTATGAGCTACAGTTAGAATTGTTCTTTAGAGATTGATGCAAAGCTGACGAGGTAGTGAGAGTTCAAGGTGCTTAACTATAAAGAAAAGGCAAATGAGTTTGATGATCTTGGACTATAATTATTTGCCTCAATTGCCTTGTTCACCTTATGAGTAGTGTTACCTGTGCTGCATATTAAAACATGCAAGAATATTGATGCAAATTAAGCCCAAAGTCACTTTTGTCAGATTTTCATGATTCTTTAGAAAATGGCATCTACAATAAAAACTTAAAAATGTTATTTCATGATCCTTCAATTGGAATACAATTTACTAGCAATCTTGTATTAAAGCTTATTTTGAGCTACAGACACTGTTTATACATTGATACTTGGATTTAATTAACAGGTTGTTTCTTCTTTAAGTCGATGAAGTTCTTCAGAGAGTCAAACTGGATTTAACATCAGCCCCAATTCCCAGTGACTCATACATAACCTCTCTAATCAACTCCATTGTCATTGTTACCTGTCCATGTATATTTTGGTACTGGGGACTGAAATCAAAGCCTCAATTTTTTAGGTTGGTATTCTACCCCTGAGCCATAACTCAAGCTTTTTCATGCCCTTCTTGGATTTATGCTTAAGGTAGAATATCCCTACTTTCAGCTTCCGTTCATTTCTAGGATTACAGCCGCATGTTCCCAGGTCCAGTAACCTTCAACAGAGATGGAATCTCATAGTCTCTGCACAGGCTGGCCTGTAACTGCTGATCCTTGGAAACTCAGCTCCCATGTAGCTTGAGATGGCAGCTGTATGCCACTGTACTCAGCTATGGGTTGAGAAGTTGTCCCATGAACTTTGATTCATGAGCTGGCTTTCAATGACAATCCTCACAAATCTCAACCTCTCAAATAGTAAGCATTGCAATCATGAGCTACCAGTCCCTGCTTTGTCACTACTTTTTAATAACTTTCCAAACAGCTTTCAACCCATGTGTTAATGCTAGCAAACACTAATGTTTATTTTTCAAGTATTATTTCTTGAGACACCCTCGCAAAATATGTTCTTAAATTATATTTACTGCCTCTGAAATATCACTTTCAAAGTACTTAACACAGGGAAATAAAACAAGAAACTTGACTTATAAAATTTCTGATTCTGATAAGCTAGGATACTAAAATGAATTTCACAAAAAATCACTGTGTATGTAACATAATGAAAGATGACAAAGTCTAATAAAAATATTATAGATAGCAATCATCATAAAAACACAGATATTCTAATTCCTGGTTCTGTATCCCATCTAATATATTTGATTTCTAGTAGAGAGCAAAAAAAATCTCCTCTGAATGTTTTAGAAGATAATCAGAAAACTATTTGAAGGGTATTTTCTAGTGAGTTGTTTTAAAAAAGACTCTCAGCTACAATGTTTCCTTTGTCTTCAAATATTTAAAATTCATGGGATCCTTTTAGATATCATTTAAGTAGGTACAAGTCAGCAATGAGTTCAGATATTTCCGGTGAGTATTAAATTTGCTTTGCTATTGCATTTCAAAATAATAGGCGAAGTTGGTGATGTCCAAGAATATGCCATCTTTAAATGTTTACTTTTGTAGGCAGAATAAGCTTGGCATTAACTATCAATAGAAAATTCAGTAGCTTTAAAGAATTTATATAGTGCCATCTATCTGCCTTTTCTATGAGCCTTTTTATGCAGCCATTTAATGAATAATGACATTTTATTGCAGACGGAGTTTACTTGTTTGACTATACAGTCAAGCATTAGTCTACATTAAGCTTTATTATCTGTTTTTAGATGTTATAGTTCCTATGGTTTTAAAATACATTCTTGGCCATTCTCCAAAACTCAATACTATTTTAAGATCAAGGGTGCTTGCCAAATCCTGGAAATTTATAATGAAATGAATACTCTCTGCTGTTATCAAATGACAGTATTTCCTACCAGCTATTGAGGATTATAAATATAGCTTTTTATTTAATTGATAAACAAGTAATTCTACCCTAAAATAAATTTGAAGCCTTTGCCTTTTTCTTTCCAAGATTTTTATGGATGTTCATTTTGCTGTGAATAAGTAATTTATAATGAAATGAGATTTAAATATTGAATAATTATACTGTGTTTCCTGGTTAGGTAAAAACCACCACCTCCAAGTATGGGGGGGTGGGGAAAGATGCTAGAGAGGGACTGAGGATGGAGACAGAGTCTTTTTAGAAGAATATTTTAGATTTTTGTCATCAAATAATTTACTAGCCTTGATGAGGGTAGAATAAACAAAAAAACTGCTTCCTATTTTACAAGACAGTTGTTTCTTGGATATGGTTTTAAGAACTATAAGAAAGAGAGTAATACTAATGAGGTACACAATGATTGACTAGGATGTTCTCACTTTGTTAACCTGGCCAATCACATTGAGCTTAGTCTCATCATCACAACAGCTCCTAGCAGAGAAAATTGTCAATAATCAGAGTAAATCAAGGTAGAAAATTGATGCTTTTTGGACACTTGAAACAACATAGGTCATGATGCCCTTCAAGAGCACAATAACTAGATGATCCACAAAAAGTACTGCCAATTTGATTGTGAAGTGTCATTTGATCATTGTTAAAGCTATCAAAGACCTTAAAACTAGATAAAGTATTGTTTCAAGATGGTCATGGTCCTGGGATTTAGTTTTACTGTCTCCTTTTTGCTGTTTCTCTATATTTCTATGCCAATGAATGTGGACCAAACAATCCTACATGATTGGAATTGCATTAAGTAAGTGAGGACATTTCTCTCCATTTCAGCAGCAGGATATATGTGTTTGTTATATGGTTCCCAGATATAACTCTGGGCAGAGATCATAACCCTGTAATAGAAAAGTGAGTACTTCTGGTTCAAAGTCTCATAAAGGTTTGCATGATTTGAAGCAAGGCACTCAGCTTCTGTAAGTCTCAGTTTCCTTTTAAGTAGGTTAGACATGCAATATACCTTATCAAATTTAAGTGAATATTTGTTATACAATAAATGACTAGCATTGGCTTACCTAAAAAGTACTCAATCTAGTCTATTTCTTTTGCAATTGATCCTGCTACCAATTTTCCTACCTTGAAATTCATCTTCTGGGAAGTTGGCAAAGAATTTGAAACATACAGAAGGACTAAGGTGAGGCAAAAGAAATAGCAAATAAAGGCATACATCAAGATAATAAAATATATGACATCCCAAGGAGCTCTTCATTCGTGGACATCAAGATAAGACTCAGGATGGAAAAGTGACAAATTATTAAGTTTTCTCATATAGATTTTCCTTTGCCTAAGAGCTATCTCTATATTAGAAAGAACAGTCCCTTTAACGTGTTTCACAACACTTTATGGCTTGAATGTATAAACAAAATTAAAAAGTGTATCTAAAGTGTGAGATATACTTGAAATCTATTTGTGATATGTGTTCTAAGTGCTAGGGAAGTGAGAGTCATGTGATCTGCTCTGAAGATATAGTATTTCATTTCTGGTATGATATTTAGAGTGATCTTCAGCTGCTGAGATAGTAACATATAACAAGTTGGATACTCCTCACATCAGTGGTCAATGACCATACAACAGAACCACAACCTGAGCAACACTACATACATGGGTTTCATATGGGGGTTATTCTGCTGCTCTGTAAATATCCTGATTAAAGCTTTTGAATCACATTTTGTCCAATTCAGGAAGCCTCCCCATATAACACTTACTATTTATATTTCAGACATAACATTATGCTCCTACGGTCTAGAAAATAATACAAATTGAGAAAGTAATACCTATGCATAACACAGTTTTATAGATGACATATCATATCATACCATATCATATCATAATATTTTTCATACTTTCAGTGGTACTTGTGAAACCTTGATGCAGCAAAACTTCTCTGATATTATTATTTTTCCACTGAAATTATTTTTATGTCTATCAGTATTTTTTTCAGAATAAATAAAAAATTTATTTCACATCTGGACATGAGGAGGTAAATATATATACAAATATATACACACCATATATAAATATATATATTTATATATGGTGTGTATATATATATTTATATATGGTATGTATATATATGTTTGTATATTTTCATGAATTTCACCACTGTATTAAAATTAGGACAGCCAAGCACTGGTGGCTGATGTCTATAATCCTAGCTGCTCAGGACACTGAGATCTGAGGATCAAAATTCAAAGCCAGCCTGGGAATTAAAGTTCCTGAGACTCTTATCTCCAATAGACTATGCCAAAACAGCTGGAAGTGGCTGTGTGGCTGAAGTGGTAGAGTGCTAGTCTTGAACAAAAGAAGCTCAGGGACAGTTCCTAAGCCCTAGGACTGGCACAAAAATACATAAATTAATTAGGTGATTCTATCTGATAAACAACAGTAACAAGATGTTCTTATCATTTGTGTACTGATAGCAAATTTGAAAACGTTCATATTTTAGTAATTTGGAGATTAGAATTTACATATTAAGCACAAGAGAAGCATCAATGATAAAGGAAGAAAAACTAATAATCACAAGGGAATGAGCCAAATCAGAGACTGACTTTAATAAATTAGAGTACATGGTTCAGAATTGAATTTTGTAGTATATATACAATTCTAAGAAAAATATTATAGAGTTGAGTTCTGAAGATGACACAATGAGGAAGTAAAATTTCATCAAAGAAATTATTTTTATTCTAGATGGGGCCCCTGTATTAATGTCGTACGTATACCACAGGAGAGAAATGAGGAAATTTATTATGATAAATCTACAATTAATCATGTCCACACAGAACAACTATGTAAGACAGAAAAATTGAGTAGGATATTGAAAAAGAGTAGGATTTGCCAGATAGAGAATAAGTACAAAGATAGCATGACTGAGTTTGAAAGTAGTGGTGCATGTTAAAAAGCATTGAGGAGCCCGACACTGTCCTGCTAGCAGCTAACCCTAGAAGTTATTTCATGTAAAATAATTTGCTGAACCTCTCCTTAGTAATAGTGGATTTTGGTTAGAAACAATATCAAAGGGATTTTTGGAGTAAAAACATTATTGTAATCTAGACATTATTAAGTTGGATAATGGATGTTTTCTCACTTTCCTTTCTAATTATGGAAAATTGTTACACAAGTTACAGAAACATCTCCAACTTTCTTTTATGTTTTGTTTCTTTTGCTTTTGGTTGTACATAGAGTACTAACAGCTGTTAAGACATTTAATATTTTTTGCTGCTAAGTACATCTGACCCTCTTTAAGAGACTGGGCATAAATACTAAATAATCAATTGTAAAACATGACAGTATGTCTTTCAAAAGAGAGAAAGATTTTCATTCAAAGTAAAATAGGTCATATATATGTGACATATATATATATGTCAAATTTATCATAATAAATTTCCTCATTTCTCTCCTGTGGTATATGCATGACATTAATACAGCATCCCCATCTAGAATAAAAATAATTTCTTTCATGAAATTTTACTTCATTAATATGTCATCTTCATAACCCAACACTATGGTATTATGCTTAGAATTGTATGTATTATAAAAAATTCAGTTTTGAACATGTACTCTAGTACATTAAAGTCAGGCTCTTATTTGGATCATTCCCTTGTGACATATATACATACACACACACACACACACACACGAACTATAGTCACATATATAGCTCATATATATAGTTCATATATATGTATATATCACACACACACACACACACACATATATATATATATATAAACTGGTCATATATATGGCCTACTATATATTATGAATGATAAAGTATGTATAATAAATAGATTTTTATGAGTTTCTTATATAGTTAACTGAAAGTTGTACCACCTTATTACTAGTTCAGATATTTAAATGAATAAACCCGTTGAATAGATTTCATTCATTTTAGATTTGCATTTTGAAGCAACTGTGTAAAATAATTTTAGTTTTGGTACAATAGATATTAAACTGATATTGTTTAGCTAGCAGGCTTAGAAGCTTTTTAAGGAAGCTCCTGGAACCTAATGAGAAATCCCTGTCATCAGCACAGAGGTAGGCACCCACCCTTCCTGTGGAAAGAAAATATTCATTCCAATCATTTGAAAGCTGTATCAGAGTATTTTGAAATAAATTAAACAGAAGTAGAGTTAGAACACAAGTATCTTCCTTGGATCTTGATTAGAATTTAATGTGGAGAGTTCATTTCTACCTGCTCTGATTCTCAGAGTGGTATTATGCTTGGGACTTTGAAGAAAACTTCATAGCCTGAGACCAGTGCTGAGATCACATAGCTTGGCCTATAGTGATTCCTGTCTATAGAATCAAAGGCCAACTGTAGATCAATGCTACTGGCAAAGGCTTAAATTGTTCTCAAATATCTTTTTTTTCAGTATGGTCCAAAATTTCTACAAAAGGCAAGTAAAATAAAATAGGGTAGCTGATGGTCAACAATGGAACAGCTTTATCTGAGACCCTATTTTTCTCTTAAAGGATATTTTGTTGAGGGACCCAGTTCTGTGGTATGCCAAAGTATATTCTTTCCCATGGAAGTGCTCATTCTTTCTTTTCTAAGTGGAATTGTTTGAATGTATTTGAAGTTGTCGAAGACACCTTCAGCAAAGACAAGCCTCCTCTCAAGTTGAGTTATTTAGAAGCACTCTTCTCAATATAGATACTAGAGGTACTAGTACTAACAGAGGTACTTTATCATATATTATCATGTTGTGAATGCAACTTTAAAGCCAGTATGAAAACAAACAATAGGATTGGATCAGTTAATTGAAAAGTTCCAAGGGTTGGAACTAAGCCCCATCCAATCGCTCAAATGATGTCACTCACTTCTAGCTTTGTATTCTGTTTTCTGCTCCATATGTCTCAGTCCTCATACAGTTCCACTTTCTTTGGACTAAAATGATACCCTTCTCTACCCCTTCCTAAAAAGCCTCTTTAATACCCAGAAAACGATGAGAAAAAGAAATCAATTCCTAGTGATTATTTATGTTGAAACAATGGCCTTCTAATGTACAGATTTTTCTCCAATGGCTTAACAATTACTTGACAATTATCAGTGCACTTTAGATCCCTAATTTGATCTGATAGCTATCCCATAAAGTAGAGCTGCTACTATTACCTTCCTTTCACAAAAATCACCATCCAGAGAACAAAGGGATTCAATATAGATTCATCCTAGATCTTGTGCACCTTCCCTTCTACCATGGTGTCTCTGAATTGTTCTTGAAATGACGTTCTTGTAGCCACAGGAGCCTAGTTTATGATTGGGGTTGGGTGCACTGATCTGGCATCTTCCAGCTGTTCATTTGATGTCAGATACCTCTTGTTTCACATTTGAAGAGGAAAGAAAAAAAAAGGCAGACAAAAATAAATAAAACAAAGATACATTGACAGATAGTACTTTAAAGGAAAAAATGAGATGAAACAATACAAGTAGACAGGGGAACCGAACAGAATATCCTCAAAGGCCTAAGTGACATCTTTCGTCTGAATTTAAAATAGTTAAAAGCAAACCGTTTGTACACTCTCAGAGCAGGACTGAGAGCTGTTGTAATCACAGGACATTCTTGTACTAACAGTTGTATGAATCTGTGAGTAGTCTTAAACTACTAAAACTCTATGTCAAGCAAAGATAGAGTGGAGAAATGAACATAGCTATGAAGAAGAGAAATATTTTTAAAAATTAAATTAGAAGAAATCAGAGGTGAAAAGGAAGGGAAATTTTAGAAAAATCTATTTTACACTATTTGAACCCATTTAACCTAAATATTTTGGACAAGGTAATCCTATTTAATTATTTGTTTAAGAAGAAAAGAAATAAGGGCCTTCAGGAAGAAGACATTATTTTTGGAAGTGTAGGAATGGACAATGCTGATTTCCAAACCTAAAGTCAACAGCAAAAGCTGTGAAAGCTTTGGTTAAAAATGCAGATGTTGGGGCTGGGAAGGTGGCTCAGTGGTAGAGCACTTGCCTTGCATGCCTGAGGCCCTGGGTTTGATTCCTCAGCACCACATAAGCAAAAAGAAAAAAGCCGGAAGTGGCGCTATGGCTCAAGTGGTAGAGTGCTAGCCATGAGCTGAAGAGCTGAGGGACAGTGCCCAGGCCCAGAGTTCAGGCCCCATGACCGGACCCCAAAAAACAAAAAACAACAACAACAAAAAATGCAGATGTTCCAGGAATTTCCAGAAATGTCTATGCATGAACATTTTGATTTGCACTTTGCTATATGGCCAAGAGGAACTTTAGACATTACTGTATTCTTAAGTAAGTCTGTCCTTTGTCCGTTAGAATATTTGGAGAATTCTCATCATAAAGAAATATACAGAAATATATAGGCTATATATAGGAAAACCACATACATAGGAATCCACATGTCTAGTAGAGCAAATGTGTTGAGAATTAAAATTGTGCTATGTAATTCTCAGCAGACTATCCATAATGCTATCAACATATGCAAAATCTCTACTAGCATTTTATCTGTGATTCAAATAAATTATGACTGTGATAAATGCTTGTGTATTTTTCCAGAACACTGATTTGTCACTTTCATATAATGTTGTCAAAAGTGGAGTCAAACGCGATGTTTTGTCATTGTCAGGCAACCTGACACATTTTAGCAACCTGCTAATGCTTCTATGAGTATTGCCTAATGTGTTTCTGTGCTTATTTTGAACTTTACAGCAACAGAAATTAATGGTAAATTTCGGTATGTGTATGACACTTTTCATCTTCAATGTTTTAGAAATATTAACTAATTTATGCCCCTCTGCACAAAATGTAGCACAAACCTGGCTAGTAGAGGGGAAGGAAATCTGTCAGAAATAGGTGGGAGCTGTTGCACAGCACACCATGGTTTCTGCAGACTCAGCACTTTGTCAGACTGCCAGTGGACTGACAGAGAGCAAATATAATTTGGCAAGGAATGGCAAGAGAACCCCAGAGTCGTCAGAATGGAGGCTGTGGGGAATTCTCAATCCAGAGACCATTTATGTTAGCTGTATGTAATATATATATATATATATATATATATATATATATAGTTTAAGAAATTTTGGTATAAATTAATCAATATAATAATAATACTAACAACAATAACAGCAGCAGCAGCAACACAGCAGCTCTAAGTCCAAAATCAAGGAAACAGGGACTCACCCTTTGGCAATTATTCATGCCCTACTAAAATGTCTTGTTTACTTTTCCAGGGAGGAAAATGCATACTATTTAAATATGAAAGGATTTTGATTGCATGTCCATGTTCTTTTGTTTAGCCACGGTAAAACTGAAAGTTTTTATTTTGTTGGGGCATTATAAAATATTCTAGTATACTGTGTGTTTATTGAACCCTACATTATCACGGATTCCTCTAACTCTTGAAAATGGTGCTTTCTGTCAATCTAAGTTATATTTTCTATCACCTGGGTCTAGTTGTTCAAAGCCAGGTTCATATTCTAGTGTGTTTTAATATCTTTGATTGGCCAGTCTTAATAGAAAAGGCAAAATTTAAATGAGATACGTTTGTGACAATTTCTTTGTATGAGTAGTCTCAGATTGATAGAGTGATTTCTTTTCTCTCAACCACACAATCAAAAAATACATTAGTGAAAGAATGTACAGGATAGTTAGCACTTTCCCAAAGTTACTATTTATAGGAGCTTTCCTACTTACACTTACAATTCTATTAGAATTGTTATTAGGAAGGCAGAGATCAAAATAATCATAATTTAAGTCTAGCCAAAACATAAAGTTAGCAAGATCCCATTCCAACCAATAAACATATCATGGGTATGATGGTCAGCCATACCTGTCATCTTAGTTATCAGGAAGAATAAATAGGAGGATCACAGCCTAGGTAGGCCAAAAGATAAATACAACACCCTATTAAAACCTAACTAAAATATAAAGAGCTTGTAGTATGTGATAGTATCTCTGTCTAGTCAATGCAAAGCCCTGAGTTCAAATCCTAATACCACCAAAATTAGTCTTCCTTTTGTAGTCGCATAATATGCACTGAAAATATATTAGGAGCCTAATAAATATCTGTCACTTTACAAATTTCCTTGTTTCTTTATACTTTCCATAACTTTCATTCTTTTTTCTTCTTTTTTTTCTTTTTTTTTAATTGTGAAAATACTGTATCGAGGGGTTACAATTACATCGGCAAGATAATGAGTACATTTCTTATCAAGCATTATAGCCTCCTCCTTTATTTCCCCTTCACATCCCATCCTTTCCCCGCCCCGTCCCCCCACTCAACCCTCCTCCCCCCCCAAACAAAAGTTGTAAAGTTTGTTTTTGACATAACGATTTGTACGTCTCATTGTTGCAATGGGTCCACCTGTATCCCTATTTAAACAATTTGTTTTTTCCCTTCCCCTCCACAAATTATAACAACATCAAATACAGTGAAAGCAGGGGTTATACTGTGGGGGAGGGACATACAAAGCAACAAAGAAATAATGTTATAAATTTTCTTATATAAAGAGCATTGAGATTGAATAAAACTATTGAAGCCTCTATTACTGAAAACACTTGTTCTCATATCTTGAATCTTTTTCAACTTGGATAGCTTGTTTTCTAGCCTTGTTCTTATTCTGCAGACCTCCCAATTTTAGAGTAATATTATCTTCACCCAACTTCTTATTTCTAAAGATATTTCCTCCAAAAGCTGTTTTGCCTAGCTTACATTCACTGATTTTTTTTATTCCTTTCTAAAAACATACTTTTGGTTTAGGTCATGACCTCTGTTTCTAATCATAATGTTCCTCTCCAGTGATGATTAGAGGAACTGGTATAAGGCAGTCCTTGCCTAGATCCCCTGGGGTTTGATCATTTCTCAAGTGAGCTTATATCCTTGGCCCAAAAATTACACTGAAGAAAAGGACAGTTACTGGAAAGAGCTTAGGTGAGCCAGAAAGCATTTGTCCCCAGTTCTCCTTGATATCTCCTTTGGAGCCATAAAGAAAACTCACTTGAGGATGAAGCTGACCATTTACGCAGAAGAAACAATAAGAAAATTCTTGGAAAGTGTCTCTAAAATGAACTAATCCTAATATAATTGATTTCCAACTCATATAAATGAGGCAATTATGTTTTGCTTTTAATCTAGACAGTTTCAGTGGAGTTGGTTGGTTGGAAGATTTTCTTATTTTCTCTATTGTGCAGCACTACCAGCTTCGTCATTCTCACTGTCAGGAGATTTGGTGTTTGTTCCCAGATCCCGCAAGCCCATTCTGCCTGATGATTTGGTTATAGCATTATGGAGTTGTCAGCGATCTTAGAGTCACTTCATCTACTCATCTGTATGATATTTGACTCTTTGCGTCTGAAAATGACCTCTGAACTCTGCTATGGCAGGGAAGGCATAGTTTTTGCTTTGAAAGCAAAGCTCTTTTTTTGTTTTGGAAAAAAAACAAAAACAACAACAACAAAAAACTATGCTGAGCACTTTTAATCAACTTTTCATTGGCATTTCAGAAATGTCAGTGTTGCTATTATTATCCCTGTTATGAGGTTGAGGTCATGCAGACTTAAAGAAATGGAGTAAATTGTTGACATGCAATGCTAATAAATCTCATTGTCTGCATGCTATAGTGTGAGTGCACATGTCCCTCTCAAATTTATATATTGACTTCTGTTTACCAAGGAGTTAGACTTTAGTGATACTTGTGAATTGGGTCAGATGCTCTTTTAAGCTATCTAGGGGAAGCTCTGATGTCTTTTGCCCTTTTACCCATCTTCCACCTTTATCTGGTGCCTTGAGCATGGACTTCCTAGCCCATAAATTCACAGGAATGGATTTTTGCTCTGAGAAATTACTTCCTACTTTTTCTTGTTGATTTGCATAATAAGTAGGACACCACACTTAAGTTAGTTTTGCCAATTCCTAAGCTGTCTGACATTCTTTCTAATTATCATTCTGAGTATGGTGTTAAACCGATTGCTAACTCATTTGTTCTTGTCTTTCACAGAACTTTTATCACATTACATCTTCTTTATTTCCACATTGCATGAGTCTTCGTTGACTCCAATTTTAGATAGAAGTATACTACTTGTCAAGCATGATTCCAGTAACTTGGCAAAGACAATTCCTATATAATTAACAGTAAGAAATTTGATTTCTCTCTGAGACTAAAAATTACCAGCAGGGGCAGGATCAAATGATATCATTTCTGATCTGAAATATCATAAATATCTAGAATATGTATTGTATGTATGTATGCATGCATGTATGTATGTGTGTATGTGAGAAAGAGAAAAGACAAGGAGAAATAGAAGGGACAAAGATAGTTTCTTCTTTTTTTTTTTTCTGTAGGTTATAATCAGTCATGAACCTGAATTCTGGGCCTGGGCACTGTCCCTCAGCTCTTTAGCTCAAGGCTAGCACTCTACCACTTGAGCCACAGCACCACTTCTGGCTTTTTTCTGCTTATGTGTTGCTGAGGAATTGAACCCAGGGCCTCATTCATGCAAGGCAAGCACTCTACCGCTGAGCCACCTTCCCAGCCCCACAAAGATAGTTTCTTTGAGAACTAAATATCTGTGAGTATGTGAATGTGTGAGTGGATGTATGTGTGTCCACTACATTCGAGCACTTTTACCCAGAATTATATTTTACAGTCTTTCACAGTTTCAATATTTCAAATTTATAGTTAGAAATTTTCAGTTTTCTGTCTTTACATTGTCTTTATAAGGGAATTGTCTTTATAAGGGAATAAGCTCCATAGAGTCCAGAAAAGATTCAGAACTAATTTATCTGTCCTATACTCTGAATTAGTTTAAAAGTATCAGACTCTTTCCAGGAATTGGCTAAAATTTCAACACATTATTTTTGGAAGCAATGAGAATTCCAGCTTTCTCAGCCCTTTTCAGGGTTCAGTTTTGATCTCTAGATAGGATGCTGAGCCAGCCTTGCTAGATGCCAGTTCTTTTTGTCTTCAATGTTTCCTTCGTATGGCTAGAGAGTCACCATGATACTGCAGTTGCAGTTTCCATTGTGAATTCCTTCTATTCCTGTCTATTATATATATGTATATATATATATATATATACATATAATATGTATGTCTTATTTTCTTATATTTTTGGTTTTTTCATACTTTATTGTTCCTATATTCCTAGATCATTTTTTCAGCCAAAGCAAATAACTGGTTTGCAGCAATTCTGGTCAAATAATTTGTAGGATCCTGAGTTAACTAAAGACTTTGGTATGCCAAACAGAATGTAAGGTAGAAGCTAAGCAATGTTTACCTACTGAACAGGGAGGTTTTAGGGAAAGGTTACAACACTGAGTTGAAAATGAGGATTTATCGACCACTGTAGAAGAGATTTATAGACAACCTTCAGTACACATGAAGTACCAAGTCTAACACAGTTTAGTGTTAATTCTGTTACACTAAAATTTTAACAGACTGCTGTGGTCAAACTTGGTTGGAGAATTTCCCTGAGATGATTTGAAAAAGGGAGTATCATATAACCAAATTGTAATATCATTTTTTAGAAAATTCCTAGTGAAAGTAGATGGAAGAAAAAAATGAATTTACACTTATTAACTGAATAACAAATTCATCATGGTCATATTCACCATTTCAAGTAACAATATATTGTATTAACCACTTTCAATTCATATTTTGTTGTTGCTATTGTTTTAGTTTCAGGAACTGACTTAGAATTTCATTCCCCCTCTTAGTTTCCTTGTTCATGACTTATGGCTGGAGATCTACTACAAGAACTATGCTTCCAGTCCAGAATTTTGTTAGTTAATGAGAGATCAAATCTCTTGAAGTTTTTGGTTTTGTCAGGCTTCGGACTATAATATTCTAGGTCTCAGCATCATGACTAGCTATGATTACAGATATGAGTCATGGGTGCCTGGCTATGGTCATCATTTTCCTTGTCTGATTTCTTCTGTTACTACCTAAATGTTGATCTTCACAGCTTACATCTCAACCTGCTACCATTTCTAATATTCACTGGTATAAATTCTTTTTATTAAATCAGAGTCACCCTTAGTTTATGCAAAAGTGACATGGATAAGTTTAATATGGGTTTAATAATAATATTTAATGGTATCAGCACTGTAATTTACGGGTTCATTAATGGAAAAAAAAAATGATGATAGTGCCCAGGCCCAGAGTTCAAGGCCTGGTAAAAAGAAAGAAAAAAAGGAAGGAAGGAAGGAAGGAAGGAAGGGAGGGAGGGAGGAAAGAAGGAAGGAAGGACCTCATTTAATTCATGCTGAAACTCTAGATGTCATTCTTTTGTCTCCACTCCCCATCTTAATATACATCCTACCAAATGATTATCCATCAAATATTTTCCATGCTACTGTGAAAATGTATTTCAAATCCATCTCCTTTTGGCAAATCTACTGCACCCACCTTAGTCTGCTTACTCAGAAGTGACTATGTAATGCCACCTACAAATTATTTTGTTGTTGTTATTGTTGTTGTCATTGGTTTTGATGTGATAAGCAGTAAAATAGAAATTACACAGTGAAAAATTTTTATAGAAATTTTATAGTTGAGCAGTTGTAAAATCTTTTTATTTTGCAAAATCATTGGTGTTGAATTTGAAAAACAAACCCAAACACCCTAAGCCTGGGCTTTTATTTTATTTGTTATTTTTATTTTTGAGGTGCATGTGAGGAGCGAGGGTGGAGGTCTGCCTGCTTCTCACTCAAGCTTCCACAGAGGCCTCCTCATGTGGCCTCCTCCATCTTCGCTTAACTACTTCCACTAGGTCTCACTGGAGCTCAGGGATTTTTTGCAAATGCATATAGTCCTATTATAATATCTGCACTTGGTAACCCTCTCAATAAGCTCTTGTTGAATTATCAAGAAATTAAAATTCTCTATCAGATATTACCACATTTTGTGATATTTACCCAGCTTGTGTCCTCTCTCCGTCCTCTCTCACCTAGCATCAACCATATGGCCTTTCCTTTCCCAGTCTTCAATTGTCCTCTGGATCCTCCAGTTCTTGCTAAAACAAGGCTTCCTCCATGGCAGTTTCTGAACCCTAGAATAGGCAGGGTCTCACACCTTTATATAGCTGTATATATATATAGCTCTCTTGAGTATTGCACTTGTTTGTGCAGGTATGCATGTGTTTTATAGCAAACACTTCCTCCATGTGCATTGCTGTTGAATTGTACACCCTGTGTATTCTGAAATACATTCTTTGTTCCCTCTTATTTTTCACTTTATTCATCTTAAAATCAGGAAGACAGATCTTTCCTTAGGATATTTCTGTAAGTACTAAATGTATTAATTGAAAGAGTTATAATTCTTAGTTCTCAGAAACAGAACTGAAAGATTTATTATACCCAATTAGTTTAGGATTAGGAAAGCTACGAAGCTGCAAGATTTGTAGTGAACATGTTGGAGGCCCAGAGGAGCCAGAGGTGTGGTTTCAAGTCTGAGGACAGAGAAGACTGATGTTTTCAAGTCAACCAGTCAGGTGACAGTTCACTCTTATTCAACCTTTCTGGTTTCTATTCAGGTCTGTAGTTGATTGGGAGAGAAGCACCTGCACTACAGAGGGCACTCTGCTTTACTCCATCAATTCAAACGTTACCTGCTTCAAAAACACTGAAAAAGACACAGGTACAGAATAATATTGCTCAAATGTCTGGGCATCCCCTGGCCTGGTCACTAATAGTTACATAATCATTAATATGGTATCTAGCACATGTGGAGGATGGATGATGTTATAAATGTTATAAAAGAATTTTGGTACAGTTGCTGAAAAACTGAAAAATAAAGGAGAAAGTAAATGAAGGGAGAAAGCAGTATTCATGTTTAAGCAAGTTCACATACACTCAAATGTCAGTAAAATCTTTTATATCTGTCACCACCATAATCTGGTTGCTACTCTGGTTAGTTATCACTCTTAGATGGGATCTCATTGAATTAATTTGAAAATGGAAATCCTACACTGGTCACAAATGTGTCTCTTCTCCAGCTCAGGTATAATATACCATTTCTTCTCACACCCTTATGGGCAGAGGCTCTCTAGTCCCCTGTCTCACAAGTGTTAACCCTTTTTATTCTTTCTCACAATAAGTACACAATATTGTTACTTCCTTGCAAAAACATCTATGACATTGTATCTAGATAGAGACTTGATATGGTGATATGACATTTAATGCCTTTAAATGCTGGGCTCCCATTTGCTTTTCAGTCTCATTTACCTTGTCCAAATCTACTCTAGGGATCCTATCCCCTCTCAGGGGAAGATTACTTTCTTTCCTTCTCTACTTGAATCTCTACTTGAATATATAATAAATGTCTGAAAATACATAGATAGCTTGTACTCTTCAGTCTGTCCTGTTTCTCTCTTACTCACTCCCTTTGCTGACACCCAGGCATTCACTGCATTATATTCCCTTTTTGGTAGCAATCTGATACCACATCTGAAGACTTCCCGTAGGGCATGTGAAGAAGGCAGAACTTCCATTTATCAGCCATCTGTCAAATCGTCCCTTCACCAATAGTTGTGAGTGACAAAGAAGATAAGGATTCAGTAAGAAAAATTGCCCTGGCAGAGAGAAACAATTTTTAATATTGTACCTGTTCAGCCATCCAGAGCATGAGGTGCCCTGACACTTTTTAAAAAATCTTTTCTTTTGTCATGGGAGATGGGAATCTTTTCTTGTTGCTCAGGCTGGTCCCAAACTCCTGGGCCAAGGAAATTCTCCTGTCTCAACCTTCTGTCTAGCTGGGACCACAAATGTGTTACCACACCCCTCCTTGTTTTGTGGGGGGGTTGTTGGTGATTGTACCCAGGAACTTTGCCTTGTTAGGCCAGTATTCTATCACTGAACTGTACCACCAGTCTTTGTTTCTTTCTCTCTTTCTTCCCTGTCTTTCTCTTTCCTCTTTCTTTCTTCCTTTCTTCCTTTCTTCCTTTCTTCCTTTCTTTCTTTCTTTCTTTCTTTCTTCCTTTCTTCCCTGTCTTTCTCTTTCCTCTTTCTTTCCTTTTTTTCTTTCCTTCTTTCCTTCTTTCTTTCCTTCTTTCCTTCTTTCTTTCTTTCTTTCTTTCTTTCTTTCTTTCTTTCTTTCTTTCTTTCTTTCTTTCTTTCTTTCTTTCTTTCTTTCTTTCTTTCTTTCTTTCTTCCTTCCTTCCTTCCTTCCTTCCTTCCTTCCTTCCTTTTTTTTTTTTTTTGGGGTCCGGTCATGGGGCCTGAACTCTGGGCCTGGGCGCTGTCCCTCAGCTCTTCAGCTCAAGGCTAGCACTCTACCACTTGAGCCACAGCACCACTTCCAGCTTTTTTTCCCTGCATATGTGGTGCTGAGGAATCGAACCCAGGGCCTCATGCATGCAAGGCAAGCACTCTACCACTGAGCCACCTTCCCAGCCTCTCTTTCTCTCTCTCTCTCTTTCTTTTTGTATTTGTGCAGGTACTGGGGCTTAAACTCAGAGTCTGTCACTCTTGTTCAGCTTTATTCTCTCATGGTTGGAGTTCTGCCACCTGAATCATGTACTGAATTTCAGCTTTTTGTTGTTTAACTGGAGAAAAGAGTCTAATAGTTTTGTCTACCTAGGCTGGATCTGATCTCAGCCTCCTGACTGGTAAAAATTACAGATGTAGGCACAAGCACCTCTCTCTGCCAGATCTTCTTTACCTCCTTTGGATTCAGTGCTCAGTGAACTTTAGCACTGACACATACACTTCAGAAGGTAGAATACACAGATATATTGCATTTCTTTTTGTTGTTTATTTTTCAAACATGTTAAGAAAGCTTCAATCACAGAGATGGGAAGCATTGAAAGGAACATTTTTTTCTCTGAAAGATTCTATGTAAAAGAAAATAACAACAATAAAATAAGTATGAATGCCTATGTTGTACTTCCTATATATATTGAGTGAGTTGTACCTACTGTCTTATTAAAGATGTGTACTACATCTAACAGGTGGGTGGTTTAGGACTTCTATTTCAGAGACGAAGGGATGATTTTTACTGACATTAAGAGAAACAGAAAACATGGGTAGAGTAGGAGGAGACAATATACCATCTTGAAATTCTATTAGTTCTGTAAATGAATTACAGCAATGTTGCTGCTCAGCTGTCTTGGGGGCCTTAGCATTAAAAGAGACAGTGCCATTGCTATGAGATTATAGTTTCAGAGCAGCCTAGCTTGACTTGAGTCCCTGATGAGGGGTTAAAAGAGAGCAGGAGGATTTATGGCACCATTGATTTGCTCACTAAATTAACCATTCCGGCCTTTATATAAAATCACTACTTCTCCTGGCATTGTACATCTTTCATGTTAAGGTGCTAAGACAAGAAAAATAATACCATCTGCCCAAATAGAAAAAAAAGTTAATTTCACTGCAACTATCTTCTTTGTAGTATAAGATCCTTGATTTAAGACCTCAAACCTTCAAAAGTATTGTGAATTTGGAGAAATAATACATCAGCTAAAAATCTACCGGCTTAATACTCATACTCCTTCATCCCACCAGGCTTTGTGTGATATGTAACAGAAAATGTCTTTTCATTAGTGCAGTTGATAAAGTTAAAACTTTTCTCGATTAATATTCTCTTGCAAAAACCAGGAACTGCATGGATTTACTCTACAGATTTGTCCTAGCAGATCTAATTTCTTTTGTGCTAACAATTCAGCTGATGCAGATATTATTTAATAAGGATAATTGTTGGTGAAGGGCTAGAGTGGTTAGTATTCTTTCCATATCTCTGTTGGAAAATCTACAAATGCAGTTAGAATCTCTGACACTTGCAGATGACCTTCAGTAATGTGGGGATTTTTACAAATCAGGTTCAGGGAAATGGTGCAGGAAATAGGCTGTTCTATTGTTTAAGACAATGAAGTTTTGTGGCAATGATACATGCTAGATAATCAGATGAAAACCTGAAGAATAACATGCAGATTTCTGATGTGCCACTTCACCTTTAAAATGGACTCATTGTAATGAAGCGTCAGTAAACACATTCCTTTCATGCATAATTCAAGCTCATTTATTGATTATTAATACACCAAACTAGAATCTGAATTCAGGGCCTCCACATTTGCTAAGTAGGCACTCTACCAGAGTCTCCTGAAAGTTTTATTTGTTTGTTTGTTTTATTTGTTTGTTTCCAATCACTGTCTGCTAAGTAGATAGGATTTCAGGCTTGAGCCACCTAACTTCATTTAGGTTAACAAAAATAGCCTTCTTATCCATGTAAGATCAAAATACCATTTGCTTTACTAGAAGAGCTAATTCAAAGATGCTCTATAAAATTAGTTTTTTTTTTCCTCCAAGATTGATCATTTGCTTTTTTCATTGTCCTATCCCATCCTTAATTTTAATTTCCATTCTTTAATTGTGATAATTTTCTCCCATTGTTCCTGCTGAATAAAAGTATATTTTCCCCAAGCTAGATTTGTACAAAAATAGAATAATTAATTCCTCAGAGGAAAATTGTATTTTAAAATGATTTATTTATACCTTTTTGAATAGACATCTGAGGATTTTAATCATCTAAAAAATGTATACATTAGGCAAGAAAGCTTGATTCTTTCTTGGACAGTTCAATGTAAATTAGATTTGTTCTTGTTTTGCAGAATCAAATATCCTCAATGTAATTGTATATATTGAGTGCTCTTTTTGTCTTTTTTCCCAGGCAAGCTCTCTATAGCTCTAGTCTTAGGTTATGTTTTCTAGAGAGGCTCAAATTTAGAGAGGCTCAAAGATGGTCTTTTAGGGGAAGAGAAAGTATTTTTCCTTACAATGTTTCATTTTCTTTTCTTTTCTTTTCTTTCCTTTTTCCTTTATTCTTTTTTTGCTAGTTCTGGTGGCTTGGACTCTGGGCCTGTGTGCTGACTCTGAGCTTCATTTCTTCATTTGCTCAAAGCTAGTGCTCTACCACTTGAGCCACAGCACCATTTCTGGCTTTTTAAAAAATAGTTTATAGTGTCTCATGGACTTTCTTGGCCAGGGTGGCTTCAAAACATGCTTCTCAGATCCCAGCCTCCTGAGTAGCTAGTATTACAGGCTTGAGACATCAGCACCCTCTTTCCTTTCCTTTCCTTTTTTCCGTGTGTGTGTGTGTGTGTGTGTGTGTGTGTGTGTGTGTGTGTGTGTGTGTGTGTATGTGTGTGTCAAGGGCCTGGGCAATGTTCTTGAGCTTCTTTTACTCAAGGCTAAGGCTTAACCACTTGGGCTATAACTCCACTCCAACATTTTAGTAATTTTTATGAGACAAAAGTCTTACGGACCTTTGAACCACAATCCTCAGCTCTCAGCCTTTTCAGCAGTTAGGATTACAGGTGTGAACCACTGGTGCCTATCTGTTTTCTTGCTTTAATGGAGAATTGAGATTAATTAAAGGAAAATTTCTTTATTTTCCTTCCTTCTTTCCTGCCTCTCTCCCTTCATCCCTCCCTCCCTTCCTTCCTTCCTTCTTTCCTCTCTCTCTCTTTCTTTCTATTTTATCCTTTCTTTCTTTCTTTCTTTCTTTCTTTCTTTCTTTCTTTCTTTCTTTCTTTCTTTCTTTCTTTCTTTCTTTCCTTCTTTCTTTCTTTCTCTCTTTCTTTCTTTCTCTCTCTCTTTCTTTCTCTCTCTCTTTCTTTCTCTCTCTCTTTCTTTCTTTCTCTCTTTCTTTCTTTCTCTCTCTCTTTCTTTCTTTCTTTCTTTCTTTCTTTCTTTCTTTCTTTCTTTCTTTCTTTCTTTCTTTCTTTCTTTCTTTCTTTCTTTCTTTCTTTCTTTCTTTCTTTCTTTCTGAAGGAGATACTCTCAAAGATATATTTTTGGCATTATTTCAAAAGCTAAGTTTACTCCTGTGTATTAAAACTTACCTTTCTTTCTACAAGGACCCATGTTTTCATAACAGTTCAATTTTCTCTTCCATCTAAACATCTTGAAGCATGATTTTACTCTCAAAACTAACTTTTACATTTTCATCAGTGTTCATCAGTACCCATCATCAGTACCCATGAGTACTCATGAGTATCTGTTGGTCCCATCAGTACCTCTGCCAAGCCAAGAAGCCTCCAGGCAGTAATCACCAACCCATTTTTGAGTCAGCTTGAGTTGGATGCCTTAAAACACTGATGAGAGTGAAGAAAACAATGGCCAAGTCCTGACCTAATCCATTTGTGAATCCTAATTGCAAAGAATGTTTATTCCAGAATCTTCATAAAGTCCTTGGAAGTTATCTTTAAGCACAAAATAGAATTTTCTTGAGGTCATGGTGTGGTTCAGTATGAGAATGATAGCCTTAGCAAGCGCATAGCCCCTTGGCTAAATTTCTGATATAGTGGAATAAAAAACAGAAAAGAAGGAAGGAAGTTTAAGGGAAGGGAAAGGAATGAGAGAGAAAGAGAGAGAGAGAGAGAGAGAGAGAGAGAGAGAGAGAGAGAGAGAGAGACAGGCAGACAGACAGAGACAGAGAGATACAGACAGATAGAAACAGAGACAGAGATCATCTAAAATTTGCTCAGTGTAGGTGGTTCTAGATCCCTGTTCTGAAAACTGTTTAAGGGAGAATGAGGATAATTGAAAGAGTATAACTATTCATCAATGATGCAATGCCAACAAGAGCTACCATTAACTGAACATCTACTACCTGCCAACACACCTGCTTTCTGCATCTTTTTTTATTATCCTCTCAACAATTTCTGATCTTTTCTAGCATTGCCCCAATTGAAGGTTCTGAGAACAATAAGCTTATTCATGACAGACCAAGAAACACTTAAATTTACTTGAGAAGTTTGGATAAATCTTTATCATCCCATGTGCTATAATTTCTTATTTTCTATTTTCAATATCTCGTTCAAATCAACACTCTTTCTTCTAATAGCTTCTCTTATTGTTGCTCAATATCTATTTGAGAACTTCTTTGACATCTTCCAAGAAATTTGAAGTTTTATTTCCAATTTGAGTTTTTCTGACCAAAAAAATTTCCCTCACTTAAACATACAAGATCTCTCCCAAGTGAGCATTCTAGCCTATATCCCATAGCTCTCTTCCAGTTTCTTGTTTTTTTTTTTTTGTGTGTGTGTGTATGTGTGTGTCTGTGTGCGCGTGCACGTGCCAGTCCAGGGACTTGAATTTCAGGGCCTGGGCACTGTCCCTGAAAACCATGCTCTACCACTTGAGCCAGAGCTCTACTTCTGGATTTGGGGGTGGTTAATTGGAGATAAGAGTCTCATGGACTTCCCCTCCTGGGCTAGCACTGGTCTTTGACTCTGACTTTGTGCTTCCACTTATGTTATTTGTCTTTCCAAATTTTAACTCATGAGACTTGAAACAAAAAATTATATTAAGTGAAGTAAGCCAGGCTCAAAGAAACATAGGTCCCATGGTTTCCCTTATTTGCAATAACTAGTATATGTATGAGACAAGAAGGAAAGGTCAGATAAGATGATGTTATGCGAAATGAACCCCAAGATATGGACACAGTGTTTTTTTTCTTTCTTGCTATTGTTTCTAACGTATTTATAAGGTACCATATGATTTTTTTTGTTGCTTTGTATGTCCCTCCCCCACGGTATAACCCCTGTTTTCACTGTATTTGATGTTGGTATAATTTTGGGAGGGAAAAGGAAAAACAAATTGTTTAAATAGGGATACAGGTGGACCCATTCCAACAATGAGATGTACAAGACATTATGATGAAAAACAATCTTTACAACTTTGGCATGGGGGCGGGGGGGGAGATGGGAAGGGATGAGAAGGAGAAACAAAAGAGGATGCAACAATGCTTGATAAGAAATGTACTCATTACCTTGCTCATGTAATTGTAACCCTTCTGTACAGTAGTTATTTAAGAAAAAGTTATTCAACAGAACAGTGAATGGGGTGGCAGGGATGAGGGGTAGTTGGCAAAGCATGAACAAATTCCAATTAAGTGTAAGCAAACTCTGGACTCTCACTATTTACCACTTCATTAGCCCTTGTGTACTTGAAAATTGCTAAGAATATATTAAATATTTTCATTACAAAAAGACATATATAAGGTAACAGACATATGCCTTAACCACTCCACAATACATACTTCTATCCAAACATCTCTCTCTCTATATATATGTATATACATTTATACACACCTATAAGTTTGCAATGAACTTATATAACTTCTGATTTGTAAATTAAAATATAAATTTGAAAAGGTAGTCAGAATGCATATTTTTGGTTGTGTAAATGAACTGAGCTCAGTTGACCTCCTTTCATGAAATGTCTCCTGAACTTGCCTTTACAAATTTCCATGGGCTCTCACCTTTGTTTTGCCTGTGGAAATAATGACATCTCTTTAAGGATGGCATTTAATTCAGAATTCAAGAGAAGAATGACCTAGTAATAATAACAACTAATTATAATAGTAAGAATAATCTAGTAATCTCTCAAAATATCCTCAAATCATGCCTTATTCTTTTGCATAGCTGTGTCATT
This sequence comes from Dipodomys spectabilis, assembly GCF_019054845.1. NCBI lineage: Eukaryota > Metazoa > Chordata > Mammalia > Rodentia > Heteromyidae > Dipodomys > Dipodomys spectabilis. The sequence continues at coordinate 13,459,147 of NW_024870772.1, forward strand.
GAGATAAAAGTACTGAATAGTGGTAAGATGTCTTTGACTCTTACTTTTTACTCTGAATGTTCCTGAGCTTCATTGTTTTATAATCAATAAAATATATCCAATGACATTGTAATCACAAAGCCATTGTTAAAATTCAAAGAGATGACTAAATAAAACATTTTATAAGTGGTGAAGTTCTACATGCTTTTGAAAGGAATGTTGATATTCCCAAAGTTTTACTATCATTCTTGAATGTCTTTTGTAAGCTATGAATTTGATTTCATTTTGTTATCCAAGAGCTTCAGATGATGGTTCCTACTCAACAAATATGTGCTTTCAAATTAAGTGAATAATTCAAAAGCACAGGTTTGGACAGTTAAAGCACTCACATTAAAATCCATTTCCATAGTCTCTAGATCCAGCATTCTCTCTACCACCCAGAGTGAGACATTTGCTCAGCAAACACTATGATAGCAGGAATTATCTTTAGCTTTGGCTGTCTGAGATCAAAGAAAATATTTCTCGTGTATACAGAGAGTAATTTATTAAAACATGTCACCTCTTTGGTCCTCAGTTTTACTTTCCAGTAGTGATATAGGTATAAAAGTAGTAAATTCCTCATGATGTTGTTGCAAATATGAAAAGAGTTCATGTATGTGTCTTATGTCTGTCTTTCTAGAAGCAGAGATGGAATATTGTTGTGTTATTTATTGGTGGAAGGGTCTCAGTAGAGGAAGAGAAAAGGAAGGGGGAAAGAGAGTGTTTCCAGCAGGAGTCTATCATAAAGAGTCACGAACCTCAAACCTCAAATAACCAAGGTTGATCATTCCTTTGGCAAGAAATAAGCATTTGAATGCCCCTGTGGGTCAGCCCCTAGCTGGATGCAGCTGGTTCTTCAGGAGATGCAGTAGTGGTGCATAAACTCTCAGCCTGGTATGCTTGCCTTCTAGAAGGGCAATTATTTTCAGAGAATTGGGGAGCTTGAAGATTTACAGCCAACACTTACAGCATCTAGGTGCTGAGTACACCAAGCCACAACAGGAGAACTGGGCAGTCAACCAACAGAATTCACCGCAATGAACAAAATGCTTAGAACAGTATCTGGCTCATTGTAAGCTGCCAATAAAATTTAGCTTTCATTGCACATTCTGCTCTGTAAGTTTCCCTCATTGTTTTATATGTTTAGGTTTGGTTTTCTAACCAGAATGTAAGTTCCTTAAGGTCAGGGACCAATTCTAAATCTGCCTATGGTGCCACTCACCTGCAGTCAGAAATCGATGCATTGTGATGGCCGCCAAGCAGCACTAATTTATGTCTGGAGCTGAGGGTAGGACCTCTGCTCTATTCATTTTTTACTCAAATGCCTGCATTTTATTACAAAATGTGATAATAAATTAGACTCACTCCTATTCTGCGGGGGAAACCTCCCTTTAGAGAGCCATGTGTGAAAGAATATAATTGTATTTTTATCTATACCAGACACATTTTATAACTTTGTGCTCAATATGATTCCTCAAAATTTGTTATTTTATTTGTGAACTGAATTTGTCAATAGTTAAAGTGAAAGTTATTAGACAAGTCAGACACCTTCTTCTTTCTGCTTATACTGACTTGTTCTGGAATAATTACATTTTAATATCTAAAGCAATTCAATTGATCAGAATATTGATTCCATTCTTGTTTTTGATCATTGTACCATTGATTTAACATTATCACTGCCTTACCAAGCAGGGTAGAATACGAGGTGTCTTGTGCATTCATCTTTGTTAAAAGATAAATGCATGAGACAGGCTTTAAAAGCTTTTTAAAGTGCAAGATGCTGGAACTGCATTTTCAATCTGCATTCTCTCCCGCTGTTTTATGGAATTTATTGAAAATGTGCCTCTTAGAGGTCAGATCATTTCTTTCTTCAAGTGGAATAAAAGATAAAAGTAATATATTAAAAGGCCTCTAGGATAATATCAAGAAATTAGAACAATCTCATTTCATATTCAGACATCCCTCCTCTTGAACAATATGACTCATCAAAAATAAGAATCATAATTCTTTTATTTCTAGCCAATTTCAGACTTTTGTATTTATTGGTTTCATACAACACTTTTTTTCTCTATATATAAAACTTTCCCTTTCTTTTCTTCCTCTAATGCCAGGTAATATAGAAAGTAAAAACTGAGTTTAAAATTCTCAAGATAACCTAATATTGTGTAACTTGAAACTGATTAATTGAATAAAACAGTTCTCAAGTCTTTAGTTCCTAAATATATTAATATCTTTTCTATATCAGTAAATCATTCTCCATGCAGACTGTTCAAAATATAGCCTTTATATGGTGGTCTCCAATGAGAAAAACATACAGATAATTGTTGTCTAATGAAACATTTTGGCACTGGAGAAAGGGATGATGTGTGTTTAGTTTTTAATAAGAAAGTAATTACTCACAATTATTTATTAATCTAGTTTTCTAATCAACAGGCTACAATAGATTGTTTCTTTTTATGAATAAGGTAATACATACATGTATATTAATTTACTCAGGGATGAATACTGCTTCTTATTTGTGCTTCTAATCTGCAGAGAATTTCTTAATCATTTCTAGTCACACTTTAATGAAAATATTTCCACTTTTCCTGATTGCCTTTCTTATAGCTTAGAGTACTTCACTAAGTCATCCCTAAACATGCACAATTTGCTTTCATTTATGCAGGGAGAGTCCTCTTTCATTTACTCAGATTAATTGTTAATAGATTATTCTCTCTTAATTATTAAAAAGTAATGGTAGTGATTCAACAGCCACTTGGGAAAAGATTCTATCCTTCAGTACTAAAAGTCAGTGGAGGAGAAAAAGTTCTTGTACCAAATACAAGTAGCAGGACTCCTCAGTGGGCAGCTCTCTCAAACAATGATGCAGCATGATTTGGGCAGTCTAAAGTTGCCCATATCTATCAGTTGGTGGAGGAAAAGCTGCAGACAGAGAAATTTCATTGAGACTGTCCCAACATAGGTACAAGAGGAGCAAAACACAGAGCTCTTTCTGTCTCAAATTTGCCATGGCAAGGGCCAATGGAGCTAGCACGCCGGACTCCATTGAAATTCATTGTTGGCATCAAAAGCATTTCCTCTTTTCCAAACTGCTCCCCATTTGCCTTAAGCCCATTGTGAAGAGCTTCAAGGGGACTATTAAAGAGATTTGGGAAAATATTTGAGAAAACGTGAGAAATCTTAATGTGAAAGGTAAGACCTAGAGTGTCAGCTTAAGATGACAGGATTTTGAGTGCGGTGACGACACAGACAGAAACACAGGGACAGACTCTGGTGTGCTTTCAAAGTGAGTGACCTCTGTGTGTCCAAAGTAACACAAAGAGAGGGGATGCAGTTCTGTCTGAGCCAAGTGGATCTCTGGGGAAAGTCCTGGCTGTTAGTAATCAAGGTCAGGACAGGAAACAGGGAAATGTCACAGCAGAGGAATGTGGTTTAAAGACAGCATGAGAAAATTATGCTTCTGGGAGTTCTAAGACAGTATTATTTACTAATTTGAATGTTGGTTGATTAAAGAGAGAGCAGGAACATAGAATAGCTTCTATAAGAGGCCTTGATACTGTAGACAATACTGTGGAAAAACAATATCTTTATTCACAGTGTTCTACAGTGGCCTATGCTGTGCACTGGTTTACAGTGGGTATATTTCATATGCTGCAAGTTGTCATCTTTTTAATCACTTTAATGCTTTATGCAAGATACTATGCTTTAGAGATACCACCTCACCCTAGTTAGAATGGCCATAATCAAGAACTCTAATAACAACAGGTGCTGGAGGGGATGTGGACCAGAAGGGAACCTTACTGCATTGTTGGTGGGAGTGTAAACTTGTTCAACCACTTTGGAAAGTAGTATGGAGATTCCTCAAAAGACTCCACAAAGAGCTCCCCTATGACCCAGCAATCCCACTTTTGGGCATTTACCCAAATGATCACAAACAGAACCATACTAAAGCTACCAGCACAACTATGCTTATTGCAGCATTATTTATCATAGCTAAGATATGGAACAAACCCAGATGCCCCTCAGTAGATGAATGGATCAAGAAAATGGTAAATATACACAATAGAATTTTATGCCTCCATCAGAAAGAATAGCATTGCCCCACTTGTTAGGAAATGGAAAGACGGAAAAAAATTATATTAAGTGAAGTAAGCCAAGCCCAAAGAAATATAGGTCCCATGGTTTCCCTTATTTGCAATAACTAGTATATGTCTGAGACAAACAGAAACTGTCAGACAAGTTGATGTTAGGTGAACCCCAAGATAAGGTTCAAATGTTTTTTTCTTTCTTGCGATTGTTTCCAACATATTTATAAGATGATTTCTTTGTTGCTTTGTATGTACTTCCCCCATGGTATAAGCCCTGCTTTCACTGTATTTGATGTTGATATAATTTGTGGAAGGGAATGGAAATAACAAATGGTTTAAATAGGGTTACAGGTGGACCCATTACAACAATTAGATGTACAAGACGTTCTATTGAAAATCGAACTTTACAACTTTGGCGGGGTGGGGGATGGGGGGCTGAGGGGAGGTGGTGGTAGGGGATTGTGGGGGTGGGGGTGTAGAGGGGAAGGGATGGTATGGGGAAACAAAGGAGGAAGCAACAATAGTTGATAAGAAATGTACTCACTATCTTGCCCATGTAATTGTAGTCCCTCTGTATGGTATCTTCACAATAAAAAAAATTATTAAAAAAAAGTTACTATGCTTTAGTGCTTCACACAAGATAATACTCTTTGTTCAAGTGACAGCGGCAACTAAAACTTGTGATCTGGATGCAATGATTTAGAGACACTTGGGACAGAAAGTAGTTAAGAGTACTGTAGGGAAGTTGCACTGCTGCTGTCTTCAAACAAGCACAGGCAGTGGCTCTAAATGTCAAATCTGGGGCTTCAAGGCTGTGCAGCAAGTTGTACTAACAGGAATATACCTATCAACAGCTCTGCATGGTTGCTTACATATGAATTCCAGCCAAGTTTTGGCTCTTCAATAATTTGTATATTCCCTGCTCCATGATCGTTCACTCCTTTTCTGCTTGAAATAGAATGCCAACCAATGCTTACATAATTTCTCCCACTTTAAGGCCCAGATCTTGAAATATATAGCCAGGCAATGTTCGTTCATTCTAGGCAATTATTTATAAATAGTCAATCATCATTCTCTTAGCTTCTGCTGTAATTATTAGTAATGGTAGAATTGGGAATTAAGGAATTAAAAACACTATGGGAAATTTAGGACTGCAATTATTTTGCTTAATGAAGAATGTAAAGAAATGAAAATGATTATTGTGTAAAAGTTTCATTTGCTATTTATTTCTATATTCATGAAGTCTTATAATTTATTTTGCATTCTTATGCACACTCAAAGGCTATTGTTTTGCTTCATGTTTAATGCTACATTAAAATATCTCAACTTTTGTTTTTCATTATATTTAGGTTTTAACTTTGATGCCTTGAATCTTGTGTTATGAGAACCAACCTCTTTCTATTTTCAGAAACAAAGTGCAGTCTGGTTTCCTAAGACACAAAGAACATTGAATAATATTTGTTTAACTTGCATATTTAATATAGTTGTATATTAATTTACACATTGTTTAATATACTTATTTAATTAATTTGCATATTAAATATGATGTGTCTTTTACATAAGTATTTTATAAACCCTTTCTCAATTCATAGGGTTACCTATTTTAGTTTAGATAATGTCTCTAGCTAAACACGATTCCTTATCAGTATGGCTCTGTCTTTTCTCAACGAAGGCAAAACTACACATCTAGGCTTCAGTTTTTCAGTTTTATTATAAAAACCTCTTCTTTTCATTTCCCATCCACTTTATCACCATAAAAAAGATTACTGCTTATTACTTCTAGTTAGTTAAAAAAATATTGCCAAGAGAAGTGGCAGACTGAATTTTAATGGACTCATGCATGTGTGCGTGTGTGTAAGTGTGTAAGTCTAAATACATGATCTATTTATATACAGGTTTCTTGTATAAGCTTTTAAGTTCTTTTCATTGAAGAATAGTTGAAAACCATACCTAAGCAGAGCTAAGAGAGAGGTTTCAAATGGTGTTAGCCTGAACTTGTTCTTCTTGTAGCGTGCAAATCAGATGCCTTTGTCTCTTCATAAAACACCATGCTCACTAACTCAATAACGTTTCGTTGCACTACTTCTGTCATAAAAGTCTTGGTTGTTATTTTTTTAATGACCTCCAAGTGCATTTTTGTTTTTGTTTGTTCTGGCAATACTGAATTGAATCCAGGGCCTGATGCTTGCTTACAACTGTTCTATCAGTTGAGTTGTATTACCATACTCTTCCCCCTTTTTTGTTTTCTTTTGTTCTGAGAGTGTAGAACCAGGGGTTGAATTTTGAGCCTAAAGCTCTGGCTCAGTTTTTGTTTTATTTTGCACAAATCTACCTTTTGAGCCATGCTTCTACCCTAGGTTTTGTTGGTTAATTGGAAATAGAATGTGTTGGACTTTACTACCTGGTCTGCCTTTGCATCATGATCCTTCAGGTATGAGCCTCCTGAATAACTATCATTGTAGGTGCAAGCCATTGGTGCCTGCAGTGCTGCTTGTTTTTGAGATAACTGCTGCTAACTTTGCTTGGACTTGCCTTGAATTAGTGATCCTCATTGTGAATAGCTAGGATTACCATTTCTGGTTACAAAAAATTTTTTTTAAAGGAACATGAAATTCTGGTGGCATTCCTTTTGGAGACCTGATTTGGATAATAATTGATAATTTGGTGATAATCCATAGGATATGGATAAGGCAACTATTTGAAGCTTGTATCAATAGGAAAGGGACATAATATCATTTCCCATTATGATTAATTATCCATAATACATATACAACATAATATTTTTTTCATCCATTCCTTTGCTATTGTGCACCTAGACTGATCTCACAACTTGGCTCTTTTAACAATGTTGCAGTAACTCTCAGATATTGATTTGCACTCCTTTGGATATGTGCTCAAGAGTGGTATGGCAGAGTCATAGGGTAGAAAATATAGAAATAGAATTTTTTAGGTTTTTTTCATAATCTCTACTATGGAAATCAACATGGAAGTTTATGTAAAATAAAAATAGTAAAAAACTTAAAAATAATGGTGGTTTACTATGGCTAACTTTATAGCTACACAATCTCCCTTAATATTTTGGTTAGTCCTATGTCTTAGGTGTGATGTTGCGTAATACATAAGATCTAAGAATCAAAATTATTGTACTGTGTGAAATTTCTGAATATTGTAAATATTGGAAATTAAGTTGCATTTTTTCATTAAAATATCATAAGCACTATTTTATTTAAACATGAAAGCCACATAAAGATATTCAGTAATCTTCTTGAATTTTTTCCAGAGTTAGTTAACTGGAATCTTTCATATATAATACATGTGATAATATAGTCATTTAAGACTAAGAACCTTCATGGATGATTGTCTAACTTGAATTTGAACATTAATTATTTTAATGTATAAGATTACTAGGTAATTAATTCTAAATTTTCTCCCCCTCAATAATTTTTTCCTGTAATACAAATTATTGCAATAGCAATGCAATTCCAACTTTTTGTGATAAGGCTGTTTATGGTTTATACTGAATTTCCCTGCATTTATTTTATCCTAGTAGGCAGAGAAGAACAATGGCTTTCTAGAACAGGAAGAGGAGAAGGTAGTCCTGGAAAGGGTATGTGAAATGAAGCTAACATTTTTTGCTTTTGCTTTGCCTAGTGTCAATGGCATCAAAAGGAACAAGAGTAGCAGTGACTAATTTTTACCTCCCAATTCACCGTTTCATTACAATCTCTTTGTTTGCTATTCTATGACATCAATGAATTATACTTCTGTACCTTTCCCTGGGTAATTACAGAGCAAATGTAAGTTAGATTATGAGAGCTATTATAATCTTGTCAGTGTGTTTGTCTAAAGTCTTTTTATTTAATGCTTTTGTGTGAAGAAATTTTCAAAGATTGCATCTTTTAAATATTATTATTCTTCATTGACCTTATAATGGGTGAAACACCAAAGAATATACTCATATTCTTAGTTGAAAAATGAGAATTTTAGAAAACCATCATCCTCACAGAACTTCAGTGAATAATAATCTTCACAGTTTGCTAAGATTTTCTAATATCTTTTTTCCTTGTGAAGATATACTAGACAAACCTATATTTTGATATTAAAATATAACTTATTAATAATTGTTATTTATATTGTTTTAAAGAGCATCAAGTATATTTTCCAGCTGAGCATCTCAGACAATAACATCGACTGTAAAGTTTCTCAGCTTAACAAACAGCTTACATTTATTAGCACCACTGACAGCTCTGAGCACTGTGATAGGTCCTTGGAGTAGGGCACTGAGCACTTACCCAACAGGAATTTAGACACATAAGGACAACAGAGAGATAGAAAAAACTCCATTGAAGCTAACTTAGGGAGTGATTAGATGGAGCAATGAATTTCATAAGAGCTCCTGTAACCCTTTCCACATTGTAGGACAAATCAACACATGCTTATCTGACATTTGCCTCCTTCTCTCTGGGGCCTCCAGAGCTGCTGTCTGGTTTATAGACAACCATTGTCATTTTATATCCTCATAGGGTGATCTTAAGATTACTGATTCTATTCATTAGGACTCTTCCTAAAGCATCTGTCCCTGCCAAAGGCGCAATCTCCCAGTACCATCACTTTGGCACTAGGATTTAAGCATACAAATTTTCAAGAAACACAAAGATTGACCACAGAACAGGGACTATCAATGGAAATCTTAATAATGAAAATTGATATCATTATAGTTAAATAATAAATAAATAAAATGATAGTATCAGTAAATTGGTAATGAATAAAATTATAATCCATAAGCCCATATGGCTTGCTAAGTAAATAAATGAATCAATGAGTGTGAAGAGAAACCTATTTACCACAGGAAGCCAATGAATAGATAAGTTGAAGAAATTGAAAAGTGTGTGTCTGTGTGTGTGTGTGTGTGTGTGTGCATGCACACCCATATGACAGAGAAAATAATGTAAGACGGAGAGAGACTCTAGGTGTCTGTGTTTGAATTTAAAGAGAATGGTAAAGGAGAGACAAACAGACAGAAACAAAGAGACAATGTCTGTATTTAGATTGAATAATAAAACCAGGAGAATTGTAAATTATAATGTTAAGTTTGATCATAAGCTGTAAGTATTTCTTTGTATTTTTCAACAAAATTTCAGCACGGTTTAAATTGTATCTTAATAATGTTCCTCTTATTTCTACTCTCCAAGTAGCTGGTATTAAAGGTAAGCTACTGTGCCTGGCTTGAGTGTTCTGTTCTTAATAGACCACACACACACACACACACACACACACACACACACACACACACACACACACATGCATGCATACACACACATGCACAATACACACAATCACCGATATTGAGGAAGCTGATAAATATCTGTTCTTTTTAAAAAATATGTTTTACTTTCTTAAGGGAATGCAAATGCATTATTAGGGCAATATTTAGGAGAACTGTGTATAAGACCTTTCATAATACTGAATGATTATTTTGTTGTTTGAATAATCTAGCCTAGACAGGCTTTCTCTTGGTTTTTATATTAGAAACTCAGCTTGCATGTAATTATATTTTGATGTAGTTTTTTTAATCCACAGAAAATTATGTTGAACTAAAAATTTAACATCACACTTTTATGGCATCATTTGTTATGGCGTCTAGAGAGACAATTAATTTGCAATATTTCAAATCATAGTATTTCATTATTTTTCAAAGCCAGAGTGTAAATTACTTGGAAAAATATTCATCAGAAATTGCATACATACTAATTGACAGTGAAGGACTGGGTATCAGAGTCCTGTTGAGTTCTATTGTAACACTACTGTTAATATATCCCTACCGGCTTGTGGCTCCAACATGGCTAATCAAATATTTGTTATACATTTTATAATATTAAAAGTTGCCAGTGATTTCCAGTACCTTTCCCTCCCTTACTGCAGTTGTTTTCTTGTTTTGATATTTTAATGAAGTACACCTGTAGAATGAGTTTACTGATAATTCAAAAATTCTCATTGGTGTTTCTTTTTCCTCTTGATACTCTTGATATCAGGTATGGCAGAGCCTGCCTTATTTTCTTTAGGAACAAAGTGCTTCAGTTGTTTTTCAGGGAAAGCCTCCGGAATCCCCTCAAGGATGGCTTGAAGACAACTTCTCAAGAATACGCATGTGTAAAGAACCCAGCTCATCTAACCAAGGAGCTTTGGCCAGCACAAGCTATTCCCACAGAAAAGAAACTTATGCCTGTGAAAAACTGGTAGATAGATTATAACTATAAAAAAAAACAACAACCTTAAAACATCCTTTAAAACATTCCCATCCCCCTTAGAAATTTCCCAGGTCAACCTATTCAGGAAGCAAATCTTAACTTATAGTTTCAGGCTTCCTGGTAGACAGAATTCCTATTCTATTTTCTAAAAAAGTGTTTTCTATTTCCTAAGAAAGAAATGAGAACTCTTCATTCACTTAGTTACTGATTATTAAAAATTACTGATTATTAAAAGACTTTGGAACATTATGTGATTTAATGAACCAAATCTTTAATATTAGGGTTTATTAATCTCTCAGACATCTGAGTAGACATGGTCAATATTGTTGAAATCACTCATCACCCCTTTTCTTCTGAACTTAAAGTATATCATTGACTTTGGCTTTATAAAAAGAAAGCTAGCCAGGTTTGTTGGCTTATGCTGTAATCCTGACTATACAGAAAGTAGAGATGAGAATGTGATGGTTGGAAGCTTGATCAAGCAAAAAAATGTTAATCAGATCCTACCTCAGAAAAGACTAGTTGCTGCTGGTGGTGGTATATACACTTATAAACCTAATTAATTAAGAGGTAGATTTACAGATTACAATTTGTACAATTTAGTCTTATACAAGAGGGAGAGTCTACCTGAGAAACAAATTAAAATAGAAAGATCTGGGAATGCACTTCCAATGAATATAGTTCAAGGTGCTAGAGAATCTCCCTAACAAGTATTTGAGGCCCTGAGATGAAACCCAGTACTACCAAATAAAGAAAGGAGAGAGAGTGACAGTGAGCAAGTGAGCAAGTGACCAAGCGAGAGAGACAGACAGACAGAGACAGACACAATTAAAATGAATAAATACTTGATTTACTAGGAAACGTATAATGAAGCTATTTAACACATAATTAAAGTTGACACTTAAACTTTCTGTTGAACTTAGGTGTTTTGCTAGTAATTCTTTCAAACATGAAGATGGTTTATAAACACAGAAGGTATAGAAATATCTTGTTAACATATCGAAATAGTTCAAAGATGTATGTAAACAAACAACTAAGTCTCCCAACTACTCTCTCATGAGTAATTTAGTAGTCAAATTTCCAGTGTATTTTCTATGTACCTATTTGCATGAAGTCTTTTATATATGTAATTATTTTTAAAATATGAATTGGCATACACTTTCCATCTAGCTCTGCAACCTGCCTTTTTACATAATATATGTCTTAGAGACCTATCCATGTTATTAAAACTTTAGAGTGTTCCATAATAAGGATGTACATAAATCTTCTCAACAACTTTTTCTGAGTCTGTTGTGAAAATGTGACAACTGAAGGCTATCAGAATATATCTTCCTTCAGAAATAAATGCATAAATGCATAAATAAATAAATAAAAATAAAAGGTTAACTGAGCTTGCTACAGCTAAGGAAAAATGTACCGTAGGGCTTTGTGTGGACTAATTTGAAATATAAGGATATACATTTGTTCATATATATGAATATGTATTAATATATTATACATATGAATATATTTAGATGTATGAAATATATAGTAATTTTTCTTTTCTTTTTTGATCATTTAAAAAGGAATGATCATTCTTTCTTATTGTTATTATAAAAATGATGTACAGAGGGGTTACAGTTAAATAAGTCACATAATTAGTACATTTCTTTTTGAACAGTGTCACCCCTTCCCTCACTTTCTCCCAGTTTTTCCCTCCCATCCCTACACAGGCTTCATACTTCATTTTCAAGTGTCTATCTAGTGAACATCACTGTGGCTGCATTTGTTTACCACTTGTCCTCTCATTTCTGTGTTCCCCCCTTACTCTCCCCCAAACAGATAAATTTACAAACAAGACAAAAGGTACAGAAAGCAGAATAGCAACAAAAGAGAAAAGAAAACCAAAACAAAAAGCGAAATAACAAAAAAGTTCCTGTTTCCATTTCTTGGAGTTCATTTAGATAAATATCGCTTTATATGATCATATGCACATAGCTATTGAGCCTTTGTGATCCTCTCCTAAAAATATCTTCCTTTGGTATCACTGTGTAAATGTCTAGAGTCTGCTAAAATGAATCATGTCCAAGTGTATTTTTTCTTTTATAATCCAGTGTGTTTACTTGTATAGGCACATTGCAGTTACAACAAATGAGGGAAAAACATGCAATCTATGTTTCTTTGGGTCTGGCTTCTTGGCTTAACATAATTGTTTCCAAGGCTTTCAATTCCCTTACAAATGGTACAATATCATTCTTTTTGATGGAAATGTAGAATTCCTGTGTGTGTGTGTGTATATATATATATATACATAAATATATATATATATATACACACACACAAATGATCCACTTGTTCATTGATGGAAATCTGGGTTGATTCCATATCTTGGTTGTGGTAAACAATGCAGCAATGAACATGGCTGTACTGATAGCTTTAGAGTGGCCTTGTTTGTGTTCATATATATATGTATATATACATATATACACACATATATATTTATATATTAGAACACAGTATATATAATACATATGATATATATAAGAACAAAATATATACAAATATGTATTTAATTCAGTTAATTTTCAAATATTAAAACTTAATTCTTTTTTGTTTATTCAAAAATTGTATATTCATTGAAAGTATCATACATACATTGCTCTGCTTTGAGAATGGTAGATCACTAGAACTCACCCCTAAGTAATTACTCACTGGTAACTTCTTTACCATCTGTCCTTCCTGTGATTTGATTTCTTTCAGGTTATATTTCCTTTCTAAATTTCTGTAAAGGAGTTTCACTGGGTTCTACTTATTTTCATTTCATATTAAAACCAGAAGTTGATGTTGTCTTTTTTCTTCTTTTTTATTTGATCACTAATATTGGAATCTTATAGACCCCTCCCATCCTTTTGTTGTTTTGAATGTGTTCACAGACATAGGAATTTGCTGTTCATTTTAAGTTCAGTAAAACTCTGCAGTAACCTTATCTGGGCCACTTTTTAAATAAAAGAAAAAACATTTTACTTTCTTGTATGTTTTCAGTAAAGTAAATCTCTTTCGAACTTTACTTTTTCTGAAGATGAGTGAGGTCAACTTCAAAAGTTGTAATGGTCCTCTTGTCTCCTTTCATTTTTAAAGTTCAGAATCTTTCCTAATTTATGGCTCACTGATAATCCTGGATATCATTTGGGGGGGATGTGCTAAAAGGTTTCATTCTGTATATACAAGAAATCCTTTAGTTCTGTAAATTAAAAATGTATAAGAAATTATTATAAGAACCAGTTGTTGTGGTGCATACTTGTAAACCCTGTTACTTGGGAGGTGAAAGAAGGATGGAGGTGTGAGAAGAATCATTGGACATCCTGATCCTGTTCTTTAAAACATTCATATGTCATGCTATGATTGATCACTATTTTTTATCTCTTCTCATTTTAGTTATCTGAATTTTTTTTAGGCATCGGTTAAAATTTTCCTCTTTTTCTGTAACTATAGTGTTTAGAAGGCTAGGAAGTATGAGCTCAAGGAATTGGCAGATTTTGCTTCTGGTAAAGGTTATTTTCTTGGCTTATAAAATGGATTTGTTCCTTTTGTATGGTTACATATTCTTTTCTCAGGGCTTAGGTACATGGAGAAAAGAGCAAGCAGGCTCTAAAGTATAGTTTTCATTTGTGTTCTTTAGATAGTATTCAGGTTTGAAATCAGGGATTACAGATGTGAGATATCATGCTTTGATTTATTGTTTTTTCTTATAAGGACCCTAATACTATAATCATGACCTTAACTAGGTGTCACCTAAAGACTACATCTCCAAATCTCATCAGACTGAGAGTTAGAGGTTCAACAGATGGATCTGAATGTGGGACCAGGAGACAATCAAACCACAGCATATAGCAAGAGAAATGTATTTTACATTTTACTAATTGTCAATTTTTTTCCTTTTAAAAATTAGCTGTTCATGCTATTTAACACTTTTATCTGACTTCTAGTAACATTTTAGACATTCTTTTCTATTGGGAATATTAACAATTTGCCATCTATATTAGGATTTCCCCATCACAGAGTTAGCCATTTGTATTTCATTTTTATTTGTTTATTTTTAATGTTCAGAAAGCTTAGATACCAATCTTTTATTACATTTTATATCAAATTTATGCTGAAATTAGTCACTGTTGATGAAAATTATCAAACTATGTGTCTATATATGTATATTTACCCATTTTCTAGCAAAATTTGTTATTCTTAAAATCTACTTCATCTTTTGAGTCCATTTGAATCCATACATTACTAATCTTTATGCATCTGTAATATGAAACTTAATAGTTATGGATTTTGCTCAGAGTCACTTAGAAAAAGAAAATTCTTCTGATTCTATGCATGCCAATAGTAAATACATCATATAAATTTTATACTTGTGTTTCCTTCTTTCATACTATCAAACATAAAACACACATGAACGAATAAAAATCAAAAGCAATTAATCAAAATGTTCAAGTAAAAATACATGTTTACTTAGAAATACAAGATTTAACACTTATAGTTCTATATCAATAACTAAATATTCTCCTATAGATCTTTGACATGTAAGTTCAAATGCAAAGCATTTTAATAGTTTTCAACCTTGTTGGCACCATGCTGGTTTTCCATATTGCATTTTTCTTCCTTCTTCATTGTCAATTCTGCTCCAGCAGTTTTAGCAGACACATGTGGAGCATCGGGCTCTCTGCCTTGCCATTGACATTAATAGTGCTTCGTGTGGATGTGATGTGAGTGTTAAAGCTTTTCCATGAATTGGTCCAAATGCTCAGTTTCTATATTCTATATAATTCAGATATACCTTTAATATATTCACTCTTTTGAAGTCAAAAGGACATTGCATTCTGACTTGGTACAATCAGGAGGAGGAAATTCACAGTTAAAGATCAAACTTGCAAAAGCCAAGCACAATAGGGTTGTGAACCAGTAGCATTAAGTTGGCACCCCACTGAGAGTAGGTATAGAAGGCTTTGAGCACTGACAGTAAACTGGTGTTGACTTTGCTCAGAATGGATATTTTTATTTCATGAGTCTTCTGATGTGACATTCCTTTCTCATTTTATCCCATTTAAATTAATAGGAAACCTCGCTGTGCTATGCCTGAGGCCTGTTGTGTATCTATGTTCAGTGGAGCTAAACCTGTGATTCTTTTAATTTATTTTATTTTTAATTTATAATGCCTGAAAAATTACTGTTTATTACTTTTTTTTTCATGGATTCGAAGGCTTTGTAAGCTTCTCCCTGAAGAACCGTCATTTCAAGAAGATGATAACTTATCTCTCCCAAATTGTAGGTTTTCTGAAGTCCTGTATTGTCTCACTACTGTTTAGTTTAGATGTAAATTTTCCATGCTCTTTTTCTATTTTAACCAGACTTCCATCCACTCTCCTGCATGAAGATTTCTCAATTAGTGTACTTAACCAGACATTGTTGTCCTATCATCCTCTTTGATTAGTCAATGGATATACTAATTAGATAGTCCCATCTTTTCTGTATCCCTGATATAACTGCCTTCTCTTACCAACCTGATCTCATTTATTCATAAAACCCTGTCTACTGACGGGGCTCATCTACTCATTTCTCTTATAAATTCTGAAGACTAGAAATCTAAAAAAAAGTCAACCTAGCTTCCATATGTGGAAGCTAAACCTAAAATTCATACATATTTATTGACATGTACATACATGTCATATACATGCCATATACAAAATGATATATATGGATAAACAGAAAACACAGAATATGAATCAAATTAAGGGACTTATTAGGAGGAGGAGGGGGATTAGAGTGGGAAAGAGAAAATGAATAAGTTTGAAATACATTTCAACTAAATATCAAAACAGCATCATCTTACTGAAAGCTATTAGTCCACAGAGAAATGGCTGGTTGGGAAATAGATTCAGGGAGGAGGGGGACAAGGAGCATGAAAGAGGATGAATATGGTCAGAGCAGACTGTCTGTATCTATGAAAATACAGCAATAAAACCCAATAAAAGTGTTTTGGTTAGAAAGAATGGAGAAAGAGATTGGAAAGGGATGAGATTAAAGTTTATTATAAATATGTGGAAATGTACAGTGAAATTTATGAAGTCTCTCATCTTGCATAATTCATATAAGCTAATAAAAAATGAAGACCTTCTGAGAGCTGGAATCTCTCTCAGCATACACAAAGCCCTGGGTTCAATCCCCAGCAATGAAATATTTTAAAGTTATGGTCATAAATCTTGGCTCCTTTGACTTAAAGTCGCTTAAGTGGCCTATCTCAATATTTAGGGTGTTTTTATCTATATAATAATTTAAGAAAAGGTTTCCAATCTGAGACCTCAGTGTGCTAGGACCTTGAGGGGTAGTGATAAGAATCCTCATGATGTTTTTGTTTTAAGATATGGATAACTAATGAAAATAGTAATATTCAATTCAATTTGTGGATCCAAAACTCTCAGTATTATATCTTTGATTAGTAACCACAGCCTATAAGAAGTATTGTTAATGTAAATTGGCATGGAAATTAAGTGGAAAACGAATATCATAGTAAATGGAGAAGAGACGTGGAGAAAAAAACATGTTATCAACTTTTGAAAATATTTTTGTTTCTCGTACTCTTGGCATGTACAAAAACTATCCCAAGATTTTCATTAAACTGAAATACGGGGTCCATCAAGATAAATGAAGAGGCATTATTCGGTAATAGTCTAGCAGACATACAAGTAAAAATATTAGTTCAATCAACTCATATTTGTGTTGCTTAAAATTATAAATTCTATGTATATGCATGTGCAGTGAAGGTTTTTATATTTATGCTAATGACCAACATAATTAAAAATAATTATCAAAGCTTTTTATAATAATTTAATATATATGTCACCTGAGAGCTGGAATCTCTTCTGTCATATCACAGTAGATTTGAGGTATATTGTACTCAAAGTCTGACTTTGTGCAGGCATTAAGTGACACAAAAACACAAAATCTAAATCTAGACAAGGTTAAAATTTCCCAAACTAAGCATTGAGATACAGGAAAGTGAGTTATGCTAGAACAAAAGATGGAGTGTTGTTTCCATATCTGACAGCATAGATCACATTGCTGTAGATTACAAGACAAATCAGAGCAAAGTGAAATAACTGTCCCAAAGTCTATAAAACAATACATTTTATTTTATTTTAATGAGTTTTTTTATTGTGAAAATACTGTACAGAGGGGTTACAATTAAATGAGCAAGGTAATGAGTACATTTCTTATCAAGCAGTGTTGCCTCCTTTGTTTTTCTCCTACCATCCCTGCCCTCCCATCACCACAACTACACTCCCCACCACCACCCCCAGCCAAAGTTGTAAAGTTTGTTTTTTCAACATGTACATCTCATTGTTGCAATGGGTCCACCTGTATCCCTATTTAAACCATTTGTTTTTTCCCTTCCCCTCCACAAATTATACCAACATTAAATACAGTGAAAACAGGGGTTATACCATGGGGGGAGGGACATACAAAGCAACAAAAAAAATCACCTTAGAAATATGTTAGAAACAATAGCAAGCAAGAAAAAAACCCACTTGGGTCCTTATCTTGGGGTACATTTCGCCTGACATCATCTTATCTGACCTTTTCTGCTTGTCTCAGACATATACTAGTTATTGCAAATAAGGGAAACCATGGGACCTATTTTTCTTTGGGCCTGGCTTACTTCACTTAAAAATTTTTTCCAAGTCTTTCCATTTCCTAACAAATAGGGCAATGTCATTCTTTCTGATGGAAGATTAGAATTTCATGGTGTTATATATACCACATTTTCTTGATCCATTCATCTACTGAGGGGCATCTGGGTTGCTCACATATCTAAGCTATGGTAAATCATGCTGCAATAAACATAGTTGTGCTGGTAGCTTTAGTATGGTCTTGTTTGTGGTCATTCGGGTAAATGCCCAAAAGTGGGATTGCTGGGTCATAGGGTAGCTCTCTGTGGAGTCTTTTGAGGAACCTCCATACTACTTTCCAAAGTGGTTAAACAAGTTTACACTCCCACCAACAATGCAGTAGGGATTCCTTCTGTCCACATCCCCTCCAGCATCTGTTGTTATTAGAGTTCTTGATTATAGCCATTCTAACTGGGGTGAGGTGGTATCTCAATGTTGTTTTGATTTGCATTTCTTTTATGGCTAGACAGGTTGAGCATTTCTTCATGTCTTTATTGGCCATCCTTCTTTCCTGTTCAGAGAAATTTCTCTGTAAGACTTCAGCCCACTTATTTATTTGGCAGTTGTTTCTTTGAGGATTTGTTGTTGGGGGATTTAATTTTTTGAGTTCAAAGTATATTTTAGATATCAGACCTTTGTCTGTTGTATGGCTAGTGAAGATCTTCTCCAAACTTTAAAAACCTGAAAAAGGAAATCAAAACAGAATTTAGAAAGTGGAAAAACCTCATGCTCCTGGATTGGAAGGGTCAACATCATGAAAATGGCAATACTTCCCAAGGCTATCTACAAATTCAATGTGATACCTATCAATATTCCAATCTCATTCTTCCAGGAAATAGGAGAGCCAATCCAAAAATCCATGTGGAACTATAAAAAACCCAAATTGCGTAAATGCCCAAAAGTGGGATTGCTGGGTCATTGGGGAGCTCTATGTGGAGTCTTTTGAGGAACCTCCATACTGCTTTCCAAAGTGGTTGAACAAGTTTACATTCCCACCAACAATGAAGTAAGGTTCCTTTCTGTCCACATCCCCTCCAGCATCTGTTGTTGTTAGAGTTCTTGATTTTTGCTGTTCTAACTGGAGTGAGGTGATATCTCAATGTTGTTTTGATTTGCATTTCTTTTATGGCTAGGGATGTTGAACATTTCTTCATGTGTCTATTGGCCATCCTTCTTTCTTCTTCAGAGAAGCTTCTCTTTAAGTCTTTCCCCCACTTACTTATTGGGCAGTTGTTTCTTTGAGGATTTGTTGTTGGGTGGTTTTAAAACCATCCTTAATAGAAAGAATAGTGCTGGAGGAATATTAATACCAAATTTCAAACTCTACTACAAAGCCATAGTAATCAAAATAGTTTGGTACTGGCACAAGAACAGACCTCAGGTCCGATGGCATAGAATTGAAAACCCAGAAGTGAACCCACAGACCTATAGCCTTCGATAAAGGAGCTTAAAAAATAGAATGGAAGAAAGATAGCCTCTTCAGTAAATGGTGCTGGCAAAATTGGTTGATCACTTGTAGAAAACTAAAGCTAGATCCTTATATATCACCCTGCACCAGAATCAACTCCAAATGGATCAAAGACCTCAGAGTCAAAGCAGACACTCTGAAAACATTACAGGACGGAATAAGAGAAACCCTCAGTCTCCTTGGCACAGGTCAAAATTTTCTTAATAGAGACCCAGAAACACAACAAATCAAAGGAAGGTTGGACAAATGGGATTGCATGAAGTTGCAGAGCTTCTGCACGGCAAAGAACATAGCTAGCAAGATTAAATAATACATTTCCTGAGCACACATATACTTTTAGCAACCTGACAAACCATGGAACTAACTCATGAACCAGAGAAAATTTCAAGACCTGTAGACAATTAGATTTTGTAAAGAACAACAACTTATAGGATTAATTTAGAACAAGACACATGAGTTTTACTCCTTTATGTGATTTCCCAATGATTCTCCCAAGTTCTAGTTCTTCATTTGAGGTCCTTTGTGGCATTTTTACCCAGGTAGCAGTTTTTCTAGTGTTAACACAACACATATGAATGCTAGTTACCATTCTCAACCCACAGTATGGCTCTTCCTTCTTCTTTCTCATTGATGGTTTCCAATATTTATGAATACTGTGAGTGTTCTTGGATTTATGTCTCTTCTTTCCCCTATTACCAATGATTCATCAAGAGCTGTCAATTCCTTCTCCCACTGTCTCCCACTGCCCTTTTCTCTTGTGCATTTCCCAGCCGTGGTTAACAGTCTTATTACTGCTTACCTAGTCTACTGCTATAACTCTTCTCCCTGCCTCCAGTCTTGCTTCTAATCTCATTGCACATTCAGCTGCCAAATTAATCTTCCTAAAGCACAGTTTTGATTATGTCACCCCCTGTTCAATAACCTTTACATTCCTCTTCTTTGCCTACCAAAGGAATCTCTAACTTTCTTTCCTTTGACTTTGTAGGGTATGCTTATAGTTATGGGTTTAGCGTTATTTTTTTTTTAATTTTTGAAATGCTTGTCAAACTTAGCAATTTAACATTTAACACACTACTCCTAGAAGATGCATGTCACCAAAGAATATTTTCTTTTGGTAAAACAGTGGCATACATCTGCAACCCCAGTTACCTGGGTGGTAGAGGCAGAGGTATCTTGAGTGTGAGGATAGCTTGAATAAAACCTAGGATGCATTTTTTGAGGGGGTGATGTCTTAAAGTTTATTAATAACCTTTTTAGTCCTTCAATGGTAGCTATTATATTCACTGCTTAATCACACATATACATGAAGACTCATAGTTAATATAAAGAGCAGAAGATAAACAAAAGGATGAACTAAGTACCAGAAGCCAGAGGCAAAGATATTTGTGAAGTCTGAGCACCAACTTTGAATGTGATCTTCCAGATTGTTATTAAATATATACTGGAAGGTGGGATGGTAGAATACACTTTAAATAATAGTTTATCATGTAATTTAAAACATTGAGACCCATGAGTGTGTAGGTTTCCTCTTATACTCTTACTCTGGGCTCTATGGATGTTAGGAGCAGGCTTAATTTTTATCCTTCAGATCTAAAGCTTGATTATATTGTCTGTCATCTGTTAGATCTTTATTATTTATTGACTGTGGGAAACAGTGTGCTTCCTTTACTTAAAAATTCCAGAGGACTTTTTTTTCTTTCATTTTCCTTGGGGTGCCGATTATAGTTTCTTATAATTTCTTGCATTTTGTAAGTCTGAGTATCTACATGTAATCTCTGGTTAATGAAGTTCATATAATTCTGTATATCCTGCATTTGTTGAATACTAATGGTGGTTAAAATTCTTTTGTTTTCTGGGTAGATAATAGAAACCCAGAACATGCTTTAAGAACTGATACATAAGCTTATGGGATTTGAGAGAGACAAAAAGATGCATGGGCTTATGGGACTTGACAGCTGTGACAGTTTAGATACTAGGAAACTGACTCAGAAGGAATTAATGATGTATCCAGGGCTTATGTTTCTTAGTAGTAAACTGTACTAGAAGATAAGTTGCTGACACCCTCTGTCATAAGTACAGATCTTGTTAGCCCTTTAGATTGAACACTAATCAGCAAAGGTCATTATAGCAGGCTGGTTACTGGTGGCTTAATTCCTGTAATCCCCACTACTCAGGGGGCTGAGATTTGAGGATCATGGTTGGAAGCCAGTCCAAGCATGAAAGTCTATGAGACTATTACATCCATTTAACCACCAAAAATCCAGAAGTGGAGATGTATTAGAGGGCCAGCCTTCAGTAAAATAGTAAAGGAGAATGCTATGGTCCTGGGTTTAAGCCTTAGTAGAGGTTAAAAAAAGACATAGCATTAATACCTTGAATACCCATAGTAATATTTCCTGTAACTAATACTGGTGATGTATAAAAAGTTCATAAAGAGATACTCATTTTATAAACACTGAAAATATCTAGAGGAGACTAGTTTGTGTGTATCCACAATTGACCCACATTGAAGACTGTTTTGGCATAATTTGTCGATAAGAGAGTGGGATTATATCACAAAGATTATTTTATAAAAAAGATTTAGTAGTAATATCACTTAGAACATCCACCATCAATATATGCTTGTATAAGGCATTACTGTGAACAAATATTGTCAGGTCATAACTAATTTCTTGCAACAGTAAGCAATTTGAAAAGGGTTCATAACCTGAAGCCTACTTAAACACAAAGTGCTTATCCTTGGATATATTTATATCTGAAGTTGTCTAGATTGGTATTGCTTCTACATATTGTAAGACTTGTCTGACACATGGAAAAACAGAATGTTTGAAATATTGATGGTTAGCAATGAGTCCCTTCTTCCTTTCTAAGTCTTACTAAGTCACTAATCCTTACTAAGTCACTTATCCAGTAAAAGAAAAAGTTCAGTTATATTTAAACTATTTTTAACCTACTACCTAGAAAACATGAGATTAAAAACAATTGGCCATGTATATGTATTAGTTGCCTTAAGAAAATATCAGGTGAAGGAAACCTGACCTTCAGAGGACGTGATGTGAAAATCACTTCCAGAGGGATGCTAATATTTGTGGAAGCACTTATAGGAGTAGAATATATTAACTGAATTTCACTGTTTTCCTTCTGATGCTTTTCTTCAGATATCCTGTCTGCTTGACAATACTCAGACATAAAGGAAATGTTGACAGAGGTGAGAATGGGTTTAAATCATGTAAACAGGACTAGATACCTTATCAGCTTCCACACTCTGAAGTCATTCTTATCTGGAATGAGATTGGGAGGTCTGCTCATCTCAGAAAGGAGAATTACTTAACTTTCTAATATAAATGCTGATAGTGTTTATTATATCATACCACGATAAAAGAAAGAGAAAGAAAAAGAAGGAACAGGAAAAGAAAGAGACAGAGAGAAAGGAATATATAAAGCAACATGATTTTGGTCATTTAAACACCCAGTTTCTAGAGTATGATGTTGCTAGAACGTCCCTAAGAATGAAGACTTTGAACTTGGTGTGGCTTGAAATGAGGTCACTGAAGTGTTTTGCTAGGGCATGCATGGCAGTGGAAGAGATGCACTTCCAGGGCGTGTTTACAGCACACCTTGCAGAGACAGTGGCCTAGGGAAATGGAGCAGTGCTCTTCTGGGATTTGGGGAAGCATCACTGCATGTTCCTCTCCTCCCTTGAGCAGCAACCCTGTTTCCAGCTAGGTGACTACTATCCTAAGGTCCCTTGGCTCAGCTTGCTACTCAGGTATCAGACTGTGCACCTGCTAGGAAGTGGTTACATGAGCCTCAGGAGGCTCTGGTGCAAATCCAGAGAACTACTAATTGCGTTTCTTCCCATCTAACTTCGACATCTGCTTCCTTTTCACTTGGCTGATCTCCACCGATGCCTTGAGACTAATGGCTTTAATGTGATCTAATCTTATTTCTCTTACCTTCCTAGAATTGCAATTAAAGGATCTGTTGGTAGGTTGTCTGCCATAGAGAATTCAACATTAATTTTGGTTATATTGCTAAGGATTCTGATTGTCAGATAGGAAGATTGTTGATAGGCAGAACTCAAAGATGTTCAAGATAAAATGAAATGATATTTTGGCCTCATTTCTCAAAGTACTGAGTTATTGTGCCATGTCAAAAATTAGGTAGTTATCAATATAATTATAGATGTTGTAATTTCATGTAAAATAGAGAGAAATTCAAAAAAGAAGGAAATGATTATCTTGGCACTTAACCCTAATTCTTGTTAAATCTTTCATCCTTCTTAAGTCTTATCTTCATTTAAAATTTGTCTGAGATTGTTTTGAAGATTTATGGCTATGCAACTTAAAATTATTTCATGGCTCCATCTATTTCAAAATCTTTATGAAATTAAGATTTATGGATCTGCTTTCACAGAATTTTCGTGTATATTTGGCCATTTTATTTATTTCATTTGCGCTTCACTGGTTGTTAAGTCTTGGGCTATAGAAATGACTGAGGAGGAGCCCTTATATTCAGAGGATTCATGGAGCAAAATACTACATGGAGAAGGAAGGTAATCAGGAGAAGGCTGCCTGAATTTGGTGATCTGTAACTTGGAGGTAAGATATCATTGAGAAAAAGAGAGTAAGATGAAAGCTATCTCAATCCATTTTATTTTCTATAACATAAATATCTGAGACTTGGTGATTTATAAAGAAAATAAGTTCTCACCTTACAATTCCAGAGGCTGAAAATCTCCAGCCTTAGCTGTTACAACTGGGGAAAGGTGGAATCACAACAAAGTTTTGATTTGTAGTTTCCTAATAGCAAAGAACACTGAACTTTCCTATCTATCTATCTATCTATCTATCTATCTATCTATCTATCTATCTATCTATCTATCTATCTGTCTGTCTGTCTGTCTGTCTGTCTGTCTGTCTGTCTGTCTGTCTGTCTGTCTGTCTGTCTGTCTGTCTGTCTATCTATCTATCTAGGCCACTTGTGTTTCTTCACCTGAAAAGTATTCTGTTACATGCCAGTTTATTGGAGTTCTTAAATTCTTTGTTCTGATTGTAAGCCTACACCAGTTGAAAAATTTCTCAGTAAACATTTTCTCCTGCTTTATAAACTGTCTCGCCATTATGTTTTTTTTTCTTATTCAATTTGATTCAGTCTGTTTTGTGACTATTTTTACATTTTGAGCTATTGGAGTCCTTGGCTACCCCTGTATCTTGAAGTTTTAACCCTTTTGTCCCCTAGGTGTTTCAGTTTTTAGGTCTTACTTTCAGCTCTTTGACTCATTTTGAGTTAAGCTTTGTATAAGAAGTAGGGATCTAGATTACTTTCAGTCCTCTATGTGACAGTATATTTTTTCCAGCTCCACTAATTGAAGAGGCCGTATGGTTTTTTTTTCTCTCTAATACATAAAAGGAACCATTCTCACAGATTGGATGGCTGTAGCTTCATAGGCTTATTTCTCAGTCTTTTATTCTATTGGTTTTTGTATTTTTGTTACTTTGGCTCAGTCTGTAATATAATTTGAAGACAGTTATTGTGATACTTTCAGCATTGTACTTTTTACTTAGGATTGCTTTATCTATTCTGGGTATTTTATACTTCCATGTGAATTTTAGAATTGCTTTCCTCCTTCTCCCTCTTCTCTCTTCCTTCTCTTCCTCTTCCTCCTCCTCCTCCTCCTCTTCTTCTTCTTCTTCTTCCTATGAAGCATGTCTTCAGGATTGGATTGAATCTGTAGCTCACTTTTGCTAATTTGGCAATTTTACAATATTAATCCTGCTCTTCCATGAGCATTGGACATTTTCCCAACTACTCATATATTTTGCAATTTCATTC
Source organism: Dipodomys spectabilis (assembly GCF_019054845.1). NCBI lineage: Eukaryota > Metazoa > Chordata > Mammalia > Rodentia > Heteromyidae > Dipodomys > Dipodomys spectabilis. Next base: position 13,484,507 of record NW_024870772.1, read on the forward strand.
TTCAGTGTTTTACAGTTTACATTGTAGAATTCATTAACATCTTTTTAAAAGGCTTTTATTGTTTTAAGGAATGTTCCTTCTATTCCTATTTTTTCCAGAGCTTTTAACATGAATGAGTGCTGTATTTTATCAAAAGGCTTTTCTGTGTCAGTGGAGATAATCATGTGGTTCTTGATGTTGGATCTGTTGATGTGATGGATTACATTTATTGATTTATGTATGTTAAACCATCCCTGCATCTCTGGGAAGAAGCCTACCTGGTCATATTGTATGGGTTTTGGGTTTTTTTTTTTTTTTTTGATATGTTTCTGGATACTGTTGGGTAGGATTTTATTGAGGAGCTTTGCATCTGTGTTCATCAAAAAGATTGGGTTGTAGTTTTCTTTTTTTGCTTGGGTCTTTGCCTGGTTTGTGGATCAGTGTGATATTGGCTTCTTAGAATGAGTTTAGGATTGCTCCCTTTGTTTCTATTTCTCTGAAGAGCTTGAGGAATATGGGTATTAATGCTTCTTTAAAAGTCTTGTAGAATTCTGTAGTGAATCCATCTGGTCCTGGGTTTTTCTTCGTGGGAAGGATTCTGATTTCTTCCTCTATCTCATTGTAGGTTATTGGCATAATTAATTAATTTATTCTTCTTAGTTCATTTTGGGTAATTTGTATTTCTCTAGAAATTCACCCATTTATGCTAGGTTTTTCTTCCTTAGTGAGTACAGAGTCTGGAAATATTTCTTTATAATTGTTTGAATTTTTCCTGTGGCATCCCTGATCTTATTAATTTGGGTCTCCACTTTTCTTTTGTTAGTTAATCTTGCCAGTGGTCTGTCAATTTTATTGATTAAAAAAACAGCTTTTTGCTTAAATAATTTTATTTATAGTTTTCTTAGTCTTCATCTTGTTAATTTCAGATCTTATTTTTGTTACCTCTCTCTGTCTAGCAACTTTAGGTTCAACTTTTTCTTGTTTCTCCAGCAGTTTTAGTTGCATCATGAGATTGTTTACTTGGTCTGTTTCTGCTTTCTTGATGTGTGCACTGAGAGCAATAAATTTGTCTTTCAGGACTTCTTTTGCTGTATTCCATGGTTTCTTTGTGATATATCTTCAATTTCATTGAATTGTAAGAACTTTTGAATTTCTTCTTTGATTTCTTCTGTGACCCAGGTGTTGCTCAGCAGTGTGCTGTTTAATTTCCATGTGTTTGAGTTTTTTCTACTGTATGCCTTGTTATTGAGAACTAGTTTGATTAACATACTTGGTTAAGATTATTTCTAGCCATTTTATAAATTTCTTTTTTATTTGAAGGTATTACAAATGAGATTATGTCCATGCTTTTCATTAAAAAAGTTGTTTCTACTACATTAAAAAAAAAAATAGGAGTTCCAAGAAGATGGCAGAGGAGAAGCTGGAGGCTAAACAAGCTCTCGCATAGAAAGCAGTTTTAGTTTCCAGTGAACAGTCCTAAGCCAGAGAATCACACCAAGTGTGCCATCACACTATAGAGAGTTAGGTCAGAGAAGGAAAATCCAGGCAAGGAGACAGATCGGAGGATTTGCCAGCAGGTGCGGCTGAGGTGGCAGCGGTGGCGGGAGTGGCCATAGCCGCCATATCTGCAACACAGAGATTCCGGGACAAAGGCACCAGATGTGATAGGTGAGCGGATTCTACTCAACACTAGCAAGAACTGACAAGGAGCAGACATCTTCATCCTGTAGTTTGCAGACCAGAGACGACCCAGGAACCAAGACTCCAGCGTGAATAGAAGCCTGACATCCTTACTCCTTCTCAGGAAGCAGAGGAGGGAAGGCCATCCCTCCCCTTCCCCCCGCCCCCCCACTACCGGAGATCTCCATCTTTGATACTGACAAAGGCCCAGCTGAGCAGCTAGCTCCAACTCAGGCCTTGGAAGAAAACTAGAGTTATTTAGCAGGTCACAAGAACCTGACCTGACCAGACTCAGCTCCACCAAGGGAAAAGTCACCCAGCTGGGACTGCCAGCCCCAGGAGTGGCTTTCTTCACTGGGTAAACAGAGACAGAGGCTGCCCCTCCCTACAGCAGCCTTGACAATCAATTGAAATTCAGTAAACATAAACCCTGAGAATGGCTCCAGGCTGGCCTCTGTGAGTTTCTCAGAAGCTAGCTCCTCAGGGAAAAGCAGCTGTTTGCTGAAAGGCCTCAACTCTACCCCGAACCTAGCCTCATCATAGCATCTCCAAACTAGAGGAAACAGCCATCTCCCTCTTTTGTGATACTGAAAGCAGATCTCTCTCCCATTGAACTAGCTTGGGAGGAGGATCACAAAATCCTGAGTAAAGCAGGCATTTTTCTGCCTGCTCAAACAAACTGACTTAAGAAACCATCTAAGCCACAGGAAAATCAATCACCACAAGCAGACCAGAGACTCCAACAAAAGACTGGCTATGGACACAAGGGAGATACAGAATTTCCCATCCCCCCAAAAAAAAAATCAAAGAATTCTTTTTTTGTATCTTTTATACAAAATATTTTTCTAAAACTTTTTAACTTTAAAAAAATTTTTGTTTTCTATTAACTTCTTCCTTTTATAATTTTTATTTTAGGGGTATATGTGTGAGTACTTTTTTTTCTTTAAAAAATTATTTTTGTTTAGCTCTAATGACCATTTGATCCGTTTTTTTCTTTCCTTCTCATTCTTTTCACATTTTCTTCTTTCATTCTCCTTTGCATGACTTAATTGTTGTTCTGCTCATCCTCAGATATACCCGTAGTTGATTACTAGACCTTAGCCCCATTGTGTACACAATTAATCCAGAAATTTATTACTCAATTTAAAACCTCTTAGACTTAAATTCCTTAATAGCAGTACTACCTCTTTATACCTATATAATATTTTAAGCATTTTTATTTTTAAGTTTTTCACATCTCCTTTTTATCCCTCCTCTTCTCTTATTCTTTCCACGTTCTTCTCTGAGTATTACATTTACATTTTGCATAGTTTTAATTTTTGTTTTTCTATTTTTTCTTGTCTTTTTTCCTTCTCTTTCTTCTTTTTTAATCTCTCTACTATCGTTCTATCCAGCCTATTTCCCTTGTTGAGATTATGATTTAGTTAAGTTAACTCTCCCACTGCCTTTCCACATCCCTCTGTGCCTATTTTTACCCACATCTGTCCCTAAGCCTAATAATTTCTGATTTGCCAAATTCTTCTTTGTGGTTCGTACCCATTAATACATAGTTGTTTGATGTTGAATAGGTATATTTGTTGAACTAGATTGTGTCTGCAGACTTTTGACTACAGACTTTGGTTGATGCTTGCCTTAAAATAGTGTGCTAGCACAAAACTGGTGTTACTTTCATCCCAAATGGGCAGAGCAACCCAGAAAAACACAAGACAAATGGCAAGTCTGGATATCTCAACTCCCACTCATGATAATCATGGGACAGAAAAGATAATGAATAATCCAAAGGAGAGTTCCCAAAAAGCTCTACAAACACTACTGGTAAACATGGTAAATGAAAAGATTGAAAACCTGCAAAGGACTCTGTATGTGCATGATAGGGAGAGAGAGGAGGCAAAACAAAGGCTAATACAGGAATATGATGACTGTGAGGAAGCTACTCAAAGATTGATACAGGAATTGTGTGAGCATCTTGAGAACACTCAAAGAGAAATAAAGAAATGGCGTGAACAGGCTGTGATCAGTGAAAGAAAAAGTAAGGAATGGCATGAGCAGGCTGAGAACACTAATGAGAACTACAAGACCTGCGTGTAAGTGAAAAAGCTAATCAAAGAGTAATACAGGAATTGAGAGAGCAGGATGAGAATACACAAAGATCACTAAAAGCATTCATGGAATCTATTAACAAAGAGCTGAAGGAAGTCATGGAGACCACAAAGGGAATGCCGAACTGAACCCAACAGAAGGAATGGGAGTCCAAGGAAACCATAACCAATCAACTAAGTGATTTGAGAATAAACACTGAACACCAAATTAAGAAAGTAAAGAAGTTCATATAAGATCTAAAATAAAGCTCCAAAAAAGACTTTGAAGCCATCAAAGCCGACCAACTAGCAGGAAAAGAAATAAAAAACACAGTAGAAAGTCTTGATAGTAGGTTAGACCATGCAGAAGATCGAATTTCGGAGACTGAAGACAGCGTAGATATTATAGAGAAAGAAGATATAACCATCCAAGATAAATCCAAGAAATATGACAGATCTATTTAACACTTGGAAGACACCATCAGAAGGCCTAATCTGAGGATAATGTGTGTAGAGGAGAACTTAGAGACAGAAGTTAATGGTCTAATGGGCTGGGAAGGTGGCTCAGTGGTAGAGCACTTGCCTTGCATGCTCGAGGCCCTGGGTTCGATTCCTCAGCACCACATAAGAAAAAAGCCGGAAGTGGCGCTGTGGCTCAAGTGGTAGAGTGCTAGCCTTGAGCTGAAAAGCTGAGGGAAAGTGCCCAGGCCCAGAGTTCAGGCCCCACGACTGGACCCAAAACAAAAAACAAAAAAAAAAAAAAAGTTTTTTTTAAAAAAAAAAAAGAAGTTAATGGTCTAGGAAATATGTTTAACAGGATTCTAGCAGAGAACTTCCCCAAAATGAAAAAGATAGGCCTATTCAGATACAAGAAGCTTTTAGAACTCCAAATAGACCAGACCAGAATAGGACATCCCACCATCACATTATAATCCGCACAGGATCAATTCAGACCAAGGAAAAGATCCTTAAAGCTGTCAAGGAGAAAAGATTAATAACCTATAAAGGAAACCAATTAGAATCACCTCAGATTTTTTAGCAGAGATAATCAAAGCAAGAAGAGCCTGGAATGATGTATGCCATGCTCTAAAGACAAACAACTATCAACCAAGAATACTGTACCCAGCTAAACTCTCCTTCATAACTGAAGGCCAAATAAAAACCTTCAATAACAAAGAAAAATTGAAACAATATATCCCCACCAAACCAGCCCTACAAAAGATTCTTAAAGATATCCTACACATAGAAAACCAACAAGACTACAATAAAGGCCAACAAACCGCACCCAAACTGAGAATCCAAGAACCATAGGAAGAACTCAGTAGGTGAAACCCCCAAGAAGATGGATTAAATGGCAGGAACTCCCAAATACCTCTCAGTCCTATCGCTCAACATTAACAGACTAGGCTCTCCGAATAAGCGACATAGACTGTCAAGTTGGATTGAAAAGCAAGATCTTTCTATCTACTGCCTCAGGAGTCACATCTTGCCCATAAAAACAAAGAGAAAGTTCATTACTGAACACATTCTATGAAGCCATCATAGCCCTCATCCCAATACCAGGTAGGGGACTCATCAAAGAAAGAGAACTATAGACCCATTTCTTTGATGAACATTGTGGCAAAATTTCTCAACAAAATTCTGGCCAATCGACTTCAACAATTCATCCAAAAAAATCATACACCATGATCAAACAGGATTCATTTCAGGGATGCAAAGCTGGTTCAATATATGCAAATCAATTAATATAATTCATCACATCAACAGGAGCAAGGATAAGAACCACATGGTTATCTCAATAGATGCAGAAAAAGCATTGGACAAGATCCAACACCCTTTTATGATAAAGGTTCTAGAAAAATTAGGAATCCATGGAACATTCCTCAATACAATAAAGGCAGTATATGACAAACCTACAGCCAGCATTATACTTAATGGTGAAAAACTAAAGCCATTTCCTCTTAACTCAGGAACAAGACAAGGATGTCCACTCTCTCCACTTCTCTTAAATCTAGTATTAGAATGCCTAGCTACAACAATAAGACAAGTTGCAAACACAAAGAGGATCCAAATAGGGAAAGAAGAAGTAAAACTCTCCCTCTTTGCAGATGACATGATCTTGTATTTAAAGAATCCCATAGACTCCACTTCCAAATTACTCAAGCTGATTCAAAACTTTGGCAAAGTAGCAGGGTATAAAGTTAACCCACAAAAATCAATGGCTTTTCTGTATGCCAACAATGAGAAAAGTGTGGCTGAAATTAGGAAAACAACTGCATTCTTAATAGCCCCACAAAAAATAAATACCTAGGAATTAACTTAACCAAAGAAGTGAAGGACATCTATGATGAAAATTTTAAAAACTTGAAAAAGGAAATAAAAACAGAATTTAGAAAGTGGCAAAACCTCTCATGCTCCTGGATAGGAAAGATCAACATCGTGAAAATGGCAATGCTTCCCAAGGCTGTCTGCAAATTCAATTTGATACCTATCAATATTCCAACCTCATTATTCAAGGAAATAGAAGAGGCAATCCAAAAATTCATATGGAACAATAGAAGACCCCAAGTAGCAAAAACAATCCTCAACAGAAAGAATAGTGCTGGAGGAATATCAATACCAAATTTCAAACTCTACTACAAAGCCAAAGTAATCAAAACAGCCTGGTACTGGCACAAGAACAGACCTCAGGACCAATGGAATAGAATTGAAAACACAGAAATGAACCTCCAGACCTATAGCCATCTAATATTCCATAAGTGAGCTAAAAAATAGAATGGAAGAAAGACAGCCTCTTCAGTAAATGGTGCAGGCAAAATTGGTTAAATACTTGTGGAAAACTAAAGCTAGATCCTTATATATCACCCTGCACCAGAATCAACTCCAAATGAATCAAAGACCTAGGAGTCAAAGTAGACACTCTGAAAACATTACAGGATGGAATAGGAGAAACCCTAGGTCTCCTTGGCATAGGTCGAAATTTTCTTAATAGAGACCCAGAAACACAACAAAGCAAAGAAAGGTTGGACAAATGAGATTGCATGAAATTGCAGAGCTTCTGCATGGCAAAGGACATAGCTAGCAAGATCAATAGAAAGCCCTCAGATTGGGAAAAAATCTTCACTAGCCATACAACAGACAAGGGTCTCATATCTAAAATATACCTGGAACTCAAAAAATTAAATCCCCCAACAACAAATCTTCAAAGAAACAACTGCCCAATAAATAAGTGGGTTAAAGACTTAAAGAGAAACTTCTCTGAAGAGGAAAGAAGGATGGCCATTAGACACACAAAGAAATGCTCAAGGGCTGGGAAGGTGGCTCAGTGGTAGAGCGTTTGCCTTGCATGCTCAAGGCCCTGGGTTTGATTCCTCAGCACCACATAAGCAAAAAGAAAAAAGCCGGAAGTGGTGCTGTGGCTCAAGTGGTAGAGCACTAGCCTTGAGCTGAATAGCTGAGGGAGAGTGCCCAGGCCCAGAGTTCAGGCCCCATGACCGGACCAAAAAAAAAAAAAAAAAAAAAAGAAATGCTCAACCTCTCTAGCCATAAAAGAAATGCAAATCAAAACTACATTGAGATACCATCTCAACCCAGTTAGAATGGCCATAATCAAGAACTCTAATAACAACAGATGCTGGAGAGTATGTGGACAGAGGGGAACCTGACTGCATTGTTGGTGGGAGTGTTAACTTGTTTAACCACTTTGGAAAGTAGTGTGGAGTTTCCTCAAAAGACTCCACCAAGAGTTCCCCTATGACCCAGCAATCCCACTTTGGGCTGTTCACAAACAAGACCACACTAAAGCTACCAGCATGACTATGTTTATTGCAGCATTATTTACCATAGCTAAGATATGGAAGCAACCCAGATGCCCCTCAGTAGATGAATGGATCAAGAAAATGTGGTATATATACACAATGGAATTCTATGCCTCCATCAGGAAGAATGACATTGCCCATTTGTTAGGAAATGGAAAGACTTGGAAAAAATTATATTAAGTGAAGTAAGCCAGCCCAAAGAAACATAGGTCACATGGTTTCCCTTATTTGCAATAACTAGTATATGTCTGAGTCAAGCAGAAAAGGTCAGATAGGTTGATGTTAGGGAAATGAACCCTAAGATTTGTGTTAAAATGTTTTTTTTTTTTTTCATGAGATTGTTTCTAACACATTCCTAAGATTATTTCTTTGTTGCTTTGTCTGCCTCTCCCCCACAGCATAACCCCTGCTTTCACTTTATTTGATGTTGTTATAATTTGTGGAGAGGAGGGTAGAAAACAAATCTTTAAATAGGAATACAGCTGGACCCATTGCAACGAGACATACAAGTAGTATGTTGAAATTGAACTTTACAACTTTGGTGGGGGCGGGGGCAGTGGGAGGATGGGATGGGAAGGGGAAACAAAGGAGGAGGCTACAATGCTTGATAAGAAATGTACTCATTATCTTCCATGTAACTGTAACCCCTCTGTACAGTATTTTCACAATACAAAAAAGAAAAACAAATTAAATATTAATACTGCCAAAAATATTTTGAGAAATGTATGTTATGATAGAAGATACTGTTATTCTTAATTCTTCCCATTGACAGTTTTAATTTCCTAAATTATATCAGGACTCATAAGTGTGTATTCACATCTTCTTGTGTTCAGATTTCATTTGGAAATGTGAATTGCCTTTCAGTCTATTTGCTTCCCAAAGTTTCACATGAATTTTAAAGGAATATATCACATAAATACAGATAGACAATATTTATCCTGGATTTGGAAATTCATTTTATTTTCCTTCCTTCCTTCCTTCCTTCCTTCCTTCCTTCCTTCCTTCCTTCCTTCCTTCCTTCCTTCCTTCCTTCCTTCCTTCCTTCCTTCCTTCCTCCCTTCCTTCCTTCCTTCCTTCCTTTCCTTCTTTCTTCTCTCTCTCTTTCTCTCTCTCTCTTTGCCAAAAATTTGTCTTTAACATAAGACCTTGTACTTCACTCAGCTTACTGTCTTAGACCTGGTAATATTAACACTGGAACCACAGCTCCAACTCGGTTTTTTGCTCGTTAGATGGAGACGGAATCTTGGTGACTGTCCTTCTCAGGCCGACTTCACACTGTGATGCTCCGGATTGGTTGAGTACGTGTGTGATTCTACTTTTCTATAAAATTTCTTATAATTGCAATCTAAGACCAGGCACATATTCCTCTTGCTACTTACTGTCATCCAAGATTGGTTCACTGTGAGAGATCTAGCTATATTTTAATTTCAGATAATTTTTAATATATATAGCATATTCATTAAAAATGATTCATTGAATAAACTTCAACTTGCCAGGGGATGTTTTGTATTATACTGGCAAGTGTAATGCAAGTCAGAGAGTAGAGTTCAATTAATCTGCCCATACCATGGCTCCTTTCTACTGATTCACACTTCCTAAGATTGCATCTTTAATGGAAAAGGCCTCCTCCTAAGTGGAAACCAGCACTGGGGATTCCCCAAAAATGAAAGGAACAGGAATGAGAATAGTCACACCAAACTAAACAAAATACTATTTTAGGAAGAAAAGGTTTTCTTATTGAATCCCTTCCCCAGAAAGTCCTCCTTTATACAAACTGTGTTTTTGAGGAATATAAGAAAAATGGTTGAAAGTAGAAACTGCTAGTGTAACCAACAAGTATTCTTTTCCAAGATTCTTCTACCTTTTACAATTGAAAAGTACTTCAAAACTGAAACATAGGTGAAATGAATGGAAAGCCACTTCCATAGATTGCCTCATTGCTTTAAGAAAATTGAACAATAGCAGCCTTGAATATTCTCCAACGTAATACTGTTCTGTTACAGTGTGGCATGTGAGCTTCACAGGACTAAAGATGTAGGCGGGGAGCATATGTAAGGCCATTGACACATTTGTCTTGACCTCTTGGAGGGTGTAATTGTTGAGAGAAATGGGAATCAAAGCTACAAAGAGTCTTTACCAGTGACAAGTTCCAGAGTGTCCTAAATCACAGAGGCTGAGCTGTATGCCAAAGCCAGGCAGGAATCAAAGTATGGTATTATGTTCCTGGGCAGTGGGTGGAGCAAGTGGGTGGCAAAAGAAGCTTTACTAGTACATGACCTAACTTTAGGTTAGAAATGGCCTTTAAGTTTCTGAAGACGCTGAAGCACAAAAAGAAGAAAAGCTCCATTCACCTATCACCCTGAGCAAAGATTTAGCAGATGAAACTACAGGTGTTTTACTGAAAAGAACATGAGGAGAAGACTTGAGTCAATTCAGTTTTTCATTTGTTCCGTATAAAAGTCTCTAGTTGAGGACATTCTGAGACCTTTACAGAGTTTATACAACATTAGATTTGAAAAGTAACTTTTCATTGCTTCTTTCCATTAAGCTTAACAATTATAAATATAGTATTCCCCACAGTGTATACTTAAGATAGATGGGCATTATTTGTACATTTTTAGATCAATAGAGTATTGAGATTTGTATTTATTATGACTAGGCAATTGTATGGATGACTTTCTAATTTCTTATGCAAAGAAAATTTCTTAACAAACAAAGATGGGAATAATTATACAATATATCACCTTCTGGATTAAGAAAGAAAATAAAATTAAAAGCTTGATATAATCATGATAGCAAAAGACTTGTGATATCCATTGCTTCCATGATATACATTGCTTTCAAGTAAATATTTGTTAAATCCAAATTAAATTGTTATGAGCATGCTCAATTTATGTTGGTATTTTTAAAGTAATACTTTATTACTGAATTACAGTGATGTTTTCCAGAAGATGGGAAGAAGAAATGGAAGCAGATAGAATCAAAAAAGGTATGTCAATGTTTATATTCACAATCAAGATACGTATTTATTACATTTTTTATTTCAACTGTTACAACCTTTGACACATCTTATCTAAGTGCCATATTCATTTATGTGACTGTCAAAGCTTTATGGCATTACTACTGGTCAGATACGAAATAAAATGAGGAAAATATTTTTAAACCAGTGGCAACCATTAGAAAGTGTAATGGGGAAGCATTGTTTATCATCAGTAGCAACTCCAAAACTTCATATATTATTTAAAAATAAACCTAAGAAGAAAATGGGTAAGACCTATAGGGAGAACTTGATAAAACTTTACTGAGATAAATATTTAAGTAATTAGAGAGCTATACCATGTTTCAAAATGCAAAACCTGAATAATGTAAAGATAACTTTCCTTTCTAAATTAATGTTCAGGCTTATAATGGAACAAAATGTTCCTAGACACTATTTGACCTCCTTATTTTTCTCACTGCTTACATAATTTCAAGTCTGCATGTGCTTTCAGTATTACATAAGTTTTCCCATGAATATACTGTGAGCAATATTACTTAACATACATACTTACTGACTTACTTTTTAGCATCACTTTGTCTTGATTTCTCAGAATGCCTACCACTAGGGAGGAATGCAAGACTCCTGAGCTTCCTGTCTTGAGAGACTTGCTACTCAAGAGAATAATACGCTGAGTGATCAGCTTTCCTCTGTGCTGTGGATGTGATCTGTGAAATTTTTCTGTAGTGAGGAAATTTCCCTCTCACCTTCTGGGTTCTCCAGCTGGGTCCTGTAAACCACTCTGACAGAAATAAGAAGAGAAAACCAATCAACCAGCCAACCAAAAAATAAACAACCACCACCAAAACAAAAACAAGTTAATAAGAGAAAAACCAAACACAAGTGTATTATCATGTGTGCTGTACACATACCTGGGATAATGCACAGATGAGTAACTTACAAGAAGTTGAGTTCCATATGCCTGACTTTGTAAGAGAAAGAGAGGAAAGAAAAATAAAATGTGGAGCACAGAAAATGACATTTGAAAATATTAATGGAACTTTAGGAGAGTTGTGGGAGCTGGGACAGTTCTTTGTAATATCTGTCTAGTGTGGCATCAACTTGCTGAGATTAAATTTGCACTTGGTGAGAGGATTTTTGATACTTGAGTTTTCTGAGTTCTTTTGGTAGGTCTTAACTTTTATATACACATGGAAGAGTTCAAAGAACCCAAATTAATTTAGTTCAAAATAGTTCTTAGGCCAAAGTGGCATATTTGGATATTGGAGTATGGTGATCTTCATTTCTAGGCAATAGAATATAGACGAGATGGGTGATACACTGTGATTATGTAGCATTATGTATTATGTAAGACTCAAAATCTCATTTTTACTCACTTTTTAGCCATGAAGAAGAAAGTGACTTGTGCATTGCCTGTGGAGAAGGCTTCTAGACAAGGTGTGAAATCCACCTTTATGGTGGCCTCTAACTGCAACAAAGGCCCTTTGTTCCATAGCACCAAGAAAACAAATTGCAACAATAATGTGAATGAGAGTCACAACTGATATTCTTCCAGTGGAGCCTCCAGATGAGCATTCAGCCTGCTGAAATCTTCATTGAATCTGTGATTCCAAAGCAAAAGACACAGGTAAGCTGTGTCTGAACTCTAACCAATAGAAGCTAGTGACTAATCGATGTATGTAATTTGTACCTTCTAAGTTAATGCTAATTTGTTATATAGCTAAGAAAATATAATAGTCAAGCCCCGCAACCACAAAAAAAGAAAATATATTAGGTAATTTAATAATTTAAAGACATTTATTGAGGCCCCTGAGCAAAAATAAGCCAACTGTGGCAGCCTGTTGAAAATGCAACAATTATTAACTAAATTGTAACACAGTTAAATGAACAGTCAAAAGCATGGACTTAATGAAGATTTAATAACATTAAGAAATGTCAATTATATTAATAAGTTAGTGTAAAGTTCTAGAAAATTAAAAAAAAAACTTTCAGAGAAGTCCCCATGGAATACAAGGTTATATCTAGACCACGGGATTATAAAAATTTGCTTGGAATAATTTTGGAAGTTGGACATTTGGTTTGGAGGTCCCATTCTGTCTGTGTGTACTGTGACTTGGTAATTTATTGACTGCTCACTTCCTATTTTTCTTATCAAATATTGAGATGCTATAATAAAGACTTACTGTATAGGTTGTCAAGAAGATTACATAACTTAATACAATGTTTTTAAAAGTGCCTGACCAAAAGTAATCAATTCATAAGTATTTTCATTCCCATTAAAAATAATTCTTTAACTAAGGAAAGATATGGCTTTCAGTCTTTGAACCAAGTTCTCACATTTCAGTATATACTTTGAACTGATTAAGTTCTGTGTGTGTGTGTGTGTATGTGTGTGTGTGTGTGTGTGTGTGTGTGTATGTCCATGCTTGCATTAGAGTCAAGTGATATAGGATATATATTCAGAGAGTACTACAATACTAGAGTTAGCCATTCTTTATCTTTTGACATTTATTTGACATTTATTTTCTATTCCCCCTTTAATATAATAGAATAATAAAACTTTGAAGCTGAGAGGACAGTGGACATTATCTAGTCTATTTTTTGTGGTTTTCCATTTTTCTTTTATGAGTAGGATTGGTGACATAACTGGGAATGTTAATACTGAAACTATCAGAGATGTCTGCTTTTTATTTCACCTAAGATAATAAAATGTACAAATTAATTATCTTCTCATTCGTTCTCTCCTGTTGTCTCTGTCTCTTATTCTCACTCTCCTCTCTCTCCACACAGGCACACAGTGAATATTTATGCACATATTTGTTTTCCATTTCTTTAGTTATGAGCTCACTTATCAACAATGTCAAAGCATTTCCTTTCTTGGCTTCTTCCTGAAGGAAATGTTTATTATGAATTTTTAAAATCCACAACCAAAATAGGATTTCATAAAAGAAGTGCTGACAGAAACTTATTTATTCTCTTGAGAATGCAGCACTGTGCATAATAAACATTTAGTAAATTGTTAAACAGCCTATGATGAAATGTTAACATAAATAAAAGAGAGTACTTAAATGAATTTTCATCCTTTTTGTTTTCCTCTTGCTGAGCTACAGAGTTTTTTCAATAAATAAAAAGAAAATAGTGGAAGAGTTGAGAACTAAATTCTCTAATGGCCTATGTCTATCACCTGTCCAGCTTTTCCTCCTGCTACCTACCTTTTGCTTGTGTTTTCTTTTTTTTTCAGTGAACAAGATCAACACATCTATAACAATAATGACAATACCAATGACCACCCAAAGGAAAACAAAATCCAAGTCAGTTTTTACTAAGCAATGTGCTAATCTCTTGAAAGCTTTAACTACTTAAGGACTCCCTTCATTCATGGTAATACAGTAAGCAGTCTGTATAAAGAGATTGGCTCAAAATAGCTCCTATGAAAGATGATAGGATAAAGAAACCAGTGGGCATCATGTGGTACACTGACACATTTCATTGTAAGATATGGAGTACTACTTTATATAAAATATGGAGAGACTATAATTAGTGAACTGTTCAAAATATTTGAAAACTCTCCTCTGTATATTTTAAACCCAGCTGGTAAAAGTCTGCTCAGATTTCAGAAAGTGCATGTTCTTAAGAAGTACACTGGCAGAACTTTCAGAATAACAACACATTATCTTGCCAGACAAGGTTATCTATTAGTTCTACCAAAACTCTTTCTTGAAAACCAGCATCTAACATTTCTGACTTTAATTTCCTCCCTTTCTGAAAGCTCTGCGGGTCAGAGTTCCTACATCATGAACTTACTAGAATTTCCTTTTCGAAGTGGACAGATATGTATAGCAGCATGTATGTATACATATTTACATACACATATTTGAACACATTTTAATTTTTAGATTTTACTGTTTGGATTGGAGTATACTAGTAGTAGACTGTGTTCAGTTGTGAGTGGTCCTGGGTCTGATTTTCAGAAAGCCCTGGGATGTGATATCCTTCCTACCAAAAGATATTCAATTTAGGATCGAATGGAATCCATTTGGCTTCATTTGCTATTGGGCTGAATGCTGTATTTATTTAGGTTGAGCCTATAGTATTTCACTCTTGTAGATAGAAGCTATCTACAAGAAAACTGTTCATGTTAGATAACATTTTTAACAATTTGGGAAGCATGATAAATTGTGGGATTAAGATGAATTTAAAAAGAAATAATTTCTTATCCTTTAGAAAACTTCCGAAGATACAAATTAAACATCAAGGGCTGGGAAGGTGGCTCAGTGGTAAAGCGCTTGTCTTGCATGCATGAGGCCCTGGGTTCGATTCCTCAGTACCACATAAGCAAAAAGAAGAAAGCCGGAAGTGGCACTGTGGCTCAAGTGGTAGAGCGCTAGCTTTGAGCTGAAGAGCTGAGGGACAGCACCCAGGCCCAGAGTTCAGGCCCCACGATCAGACCCCCTCCCCCCCCCCAAAAAAAAAACCCAACAAATTCAATATCAATAGTGTCAGTGAGATTGATGTCCACATACCTGCTTTGCCCTTTTTTGTTGTTCAGATACTTTTTGTAGCCTGAGACAAATAGCTTCTTTATCATAGGAAAAAATGATATATTCTACCTCTAAAATTTTCCATGTTAATACTTTTCCTCTCAATGTTTATGTGCAGGATTTTTATGTGTTGTGTATCTGTGTTTTCCACTTCTCTTTTCCAGCTGAGATTCAACTATTCAGATGGGTGAACTACATTTTTTAAAGGTGGTAGCACAATACAGGAGAGCAGTTTGCAGCCTTCATCATATAAACAATAGGGAATTGAATGTTCTATACTCATTGTATTTATGTGAAATATATGAACCCTAATTAGTATTACTAGCTATATAGGTATAAAACATTTTTGTTATTATATGTATAGAAAACTTATGTAATAAAATAAAAATAACATTACATATATAGCATGTAACTATAGTATACTACCAATAACTTTTCTCAGCATAAATTCTTCTGGTATCTTTGAGTATGAGGTAATATGTTGCTTTCAAACATAAAAATAATCTTTAATATTTTAATATATATTTATTGTAAAGATACTGTACAAAGGGGCTGCAGTTACATGAGTAAGATAATGAGTATATTTCCTATCAAGCACGGTTACCCCCTCCTTTGATTTTCCCCTACCATCTCCTCCCTCCCACCTTTCCAACTTCTCCTTCCCTCTGCCCCCAAAGCTGTAAAGTTCTTCTCAACACAATGTCTTGTATATCTCATTGGTATAATGGGTCAACCTTTATCCTTATTACAGCATTTTTTAACATGCTTTTTTTTCTCAAAATATCTGATACCATACAACTACCCAGTAAGCCAAAAGAGGGTAATGACTATTTGAGGAAGGTTTCCTGATATACATGATTTAGTGTCTTTAGATTATCAATATTTCATCTTGATCAATAACATTTCTTTTAATATCTCTACTTTCAACATGATTGCAAAAATAATAAGTAAAACATGAGAAAAATAATTTTCAAGTGAGGACAAGAAGAAAAAGATGTGCTTTAGTTTTTTGACTAGGAAATAAAAGATAGAAGAGCATCTTTAGACAGTTCACTTCCGTAAGAGTAATTCATGGCCAACTATTTCAGAGAGTAGCTGTCAGTGAGTAGAAGATGTAGAAGGTATGATATGTGGAAATAGAACTGATAATCTATCACTTACAATTTAGTAGGCTAATAATAGTCTTATGTTCTTTGAAATATTAATAATATGTACAAAATACATCTCAGACTGTCAGTTCACTCTGACACAAATTAAATTGATATGTATCTAGAGATTTTATTTACTGATGCCTTAAAACATGGTATTTTGGCTGCTGCTATTTCAAAGTGTAAGTCTGATATTCTGAAATTGAAACATTTTGCATGGCTTCTTTTTATGCTGGTGATCATTTAAAAATTTGTTCGTTGTTACATATTTTATTTTGCACAGCTGCGTCAAAGTGAAGTCTGGAGTTACTGTTCCTAATCAAGAGAGGAGGTAAGCAAAAACTCTCGTAGGGTGAGCGTAGTCTCTTATGCCTGTAATCTTAGTTTCTCAGGAGACTGAGGTGAGAAACATTAGGGTTAGAGAATAACCAAGGAGGAAATTGTACACGAGATGCACCATTTCCCAGATAAATAGAAAGCAAACATACATTGGAGGGTTGTGTTCCAGGCAAGTCTAGCACAAACTAGAGAAACTATTTGAAAAATACCTAAAGAATAAAGGGCTAGAGGCATGGCTCAATGGTAGAGTGATTGCCTGGCAAGAGCAAGGTTTTGAGTTTAACTCTTCCTATCATCAAAAGAAAGGAATATTGATCATAATAAGTTTTTATTTTTGTTCCCACCAACCCTGGCAATTGAATGTTCAGTAAGGGTATTTTAATAAAAGTAAATTGTTTAGAGACATTAAAGATAGTGATATAGTAAAGAATCTCCACCAGTTTAAGTATTTTTTTTCTTTGCTCCTTGGATGCTTAAGTATTAGAACAAAGACTATGCTCAAAGACTATTTATTAAATAAATAAAATCATCTAACATTGATGTAATCTCACTGACTAGAATTAGAAACATGCAATACTATTGTTTCATTTTAAAATTAGATTTCTCCATTTAAGATAACATTTTCAAGGTTTCATAGCAAAGCTTAGCTTGAGTTTATCTAATGTTCAAAAGCCTATGGGTTTCCAGGAATAATCTTCCTAGAAATCTTTTTTTCAAGAGGGAGTAGACAATATTTTAGGGGAAAGATTAGGCTAAGTCCAAAGGAACTGATATAGGATCATATGGTCTTGGAAATTCCCTACAAATGAAAGCTATTATGAGTCTAACATGGTGGTCTTGATTTGCATCTATTCCAGGTCTAGCCTGTTTATTGAAGCCCATGTTAGCTTATCAGACATTGAAAAATGAGTTGAAGTAACTGCTAACAACAAACAGTAAAACAAAATTTTCATTGTTGATTTCATTAAGATTATGACTATTCCATTATGTAAACATGGAACTTCTTCCATTGCTAATCCTCCATCATGTACATGTATCACAGAGTCCAGATTATTTCATTATTAATTTCCAATAGTTAAAAATATGAGCACAGATAAATAAATTATAAGGTCAAATATGCTCAGTGATTTATTGAAATGACAAGAAAAAGACTCTTGTACAGAAATTAGCAGATTTATTTCTAAATTTAGAGAGAGACTTATTAGAGATTGGTTACAGATCACAGTAGTTGAAATATGTAAAGAATGTATATCTGTATAGATATTTTTGGCATATCACAATATTTTTGTTGAATCACATAAGTATACTTAATTTTTATTTTGCTTTCATTATCATTTCAATTGTTTTTATTGACAATTTATCAATTTGATTTCACGAGTCAATTAATTTTACTTACAACTTAAGCCTGATAATGATCATTTACTAAAATCGAGTTCCAGGAAAAGGTTTAAAAAACAGATAATAATGCTTTGCTGATGTTTGCTAGCAAACAAAAATCAAATAAAAATTTTAGTTTCTAACTTCCATTTGTCTGTAGTTTAACATTTATTTTCAAAAGGATAAATGGTAAATTTCTTTCAATAATGGAAAATAAGTTTTAAAAATATGAGCTTACAGTATGATACAAAGCTGTATTTAATACAAAATAAAGTTCATGAATTATACCACTAATATATGTTACTATTTTTTATCCTTAAGTAGTTTAACAAAAGATTTATGTCACATGTCATTACAAGGTATCTTGATCAACATCCCCCCTCCCATTGTTCTCTCCCATCACTTCCAATGCCATCATCCCTCCAATTTACCTAGTTCCATTTTCACATTTGTGCATTGAGAATTATGGCTATGTGTGCTTACTCTTCCTTTCTCTCTTTGTCTGCCCCTTCAACTTGACCTTACACTCTCCACCAATAATGCATGTTCCAGCTCATTTGTTAAACTATAAGTTTGTTGTTTATATGGTTAATATGTTTGTGTACTAAATTGTGTCACTTTGAGTATACTTATTGGAATATTCTCTTATAGTACAAAGAAAGTGTGCCACAAACTGTGCATATATGTAACTTTGCAGATACTGCTTTCTTTTCTCTATACATTCTAAAAAGAATGGGATATAAAGAATACTTATGGATAATGTTCAATGTTGTTTGCCTCACTAGTTGAGTGAGAAGAAGGAAGAAAAATGTGATGAAATATTCCATAGCTCCTCTAGCACATTAGATGCTTATAACAGGTGAGATACATACTACTATAGCTATTTTATGGCTCCCAAGAACCAGAATTTTATTATTATTTAAGTACTATGAGCACTACATTAATGAATCCTACATGAATACAGCAGATGCAACTTCAAAAGGTGCCTTGTAGAAATATGTGACATGTTCAGTTAAAAATAAAAAAGAAAAATGTCTGTAATAAGTCATTCTGACCCTTTGGTTGTTGGGGAGTAATAGATTTCCTTGCAAGAGAGACTCGTGTATCCCAAACTCTTTTTCATCTCTTTATTTATAAAGTGGTTACATTACCTCTGAGTATGAGTTTTTTAAGTGGAGATGTCTAGACCTTATAGTTACAAAGTACCATTCCTATACTGTTTTTTTTTTATCAGCTATGGTAGCTTTAATTTCTAAGTTGTCCCTTTATAAATCCAAGTCCTACTTTATCCTTTGCAAACTTTATCCTAAAGCTTGGATCCACACCATTAAGACATTCCTTTCAAATGCCAAGATATGCTCAGTGTTAGGTAAAATGAGTGTATATGTAATCCTAGTTAAGTGTATGCTAAAATATTCCACTATTACAATTTCTTTATGTGGTTGCTAATCAAATGCCTTGCTGTTGGTACATGGATCTGCCATATATCGATGAATCACATTTTACATTGTCAATCAACTGTATACCCCTAGATGTGTTTGACAAAATATACCTCAGAGGAAGATGCTTGACTGACAGCTGAGAAACTGCCCAGAACTAAAACAGAAACCCTACTGTTATTTGAAACTTAACTGCCAGAAATTGATTTGGTTGTCACTGGTATTTCCCCTCAGGGACAGAGCTTCATAAGTAAATTTAAATTCTAAAGAGCCAATATTAGAAAGCTAGGAAACATTGAATTTAGTCTCTTAATTATATCTTTATGCTAGGAAAGCTATGCTATGCTCTGGTAGGGTGGCAGTATCAATTTTAGTCTAGAGGAAAAGGTAAAAAAGTAGCTCATACAAACAGGTGAAGTACAAATATAAGTAGAGAACCTATTTTTAAATGTGCAAATGACAACAAATAATGTGTAATTGTTGACACTGTATAGATTCAAAAACAGAAATAAAGGGGATTCCTTTAAGCTCCATTGACAGATGTCTCTGAAGATGTATTAACTTAACATTCTTTCCTTGCCTCAGTGAAGCTTTACAGTTACACACAGGGGTCCATACTTTAAGGCAGGGGGTAGAAAGAGTTCTCAGTAGGTTGGAAAAGCTCATGATCCATTTCCATAGCTTAGCCTGGGGTAAGGCATAGCTTACCTTTGAGATACCACAGAGGAAATTCAGAAAGCAGATGATTTTCTTCAGAAAAGAGAAAATGGCAGGATTATTCCCATCCTGCATTTAGGCTATTCCTTGGGAACGTGCTTATAAAATGATATGAGGGACATGCGTGAACAATTTGGAAAATGGAGAAAGAAATGGGATGATAACTCTCTGGAACAATTTGCTGGGCAATTTTTATAACCCTGGGACCCAAACACAAACATTAATGGGAGAGATTATGGTTTTCAATTTAAATCAATAGCCAATTTTCATCCCAGCTATTTGTCAATAAGAACTATAGATATGACCAAACTTTCCCCTGTGGCATTACGCTTTTGTCTTCTTATTGCTCTCAATTTACTATTTCACTTGAATATCTCCTTTTTCAGACAAATAAACATCTCCTTGAAATTCATTTGATTCTGCTACAGTGGCAAAGTAAACTCTTGCTATAGAAAAATTGTTCCTCTGGAAAATCTCTTCTTCACTATGGAAGAGAACAGATACTGCCCAATGTTGTCAGGTGGTAGGGAATTTAAGGTCCACTGTGTTGGGAGGGAACATCTGTCAGGAGGCTTGACCATCTCTTCCTGTTGTAGCTGAGTGTGTCCCATTAAGATGCTTTGGGCTTGTCACATAGGCAACTGAACAAAGTGAAGAAAGCTTATTTGAAAAAAAAAAAAAAAAAAGAAAGCTTATTTGCTGTTTACCCTCAAATTACCAGGTTCTTGGCTCTCTAAATTTGGCTCCGGGACTCTCTTCAATACAATCTACTGCTTATGTAATGTACTACATTGTAGAAACTAAATAGGTTGGAAAAACTAGTCCAAATGTGCTAGTCTTCTGGCTACTGTGTAAATATTACAACCTTTCTTTGACCCAGAATTCTGTGTTTTTTGTCATCATCTTAGTTTTCTTCTGCTATATCAGAATATTTATAAAGAAAATAATTTGTTGGCCAGTTCAACATCAAGGTGGTGACAATGCTGAGCAATTTTGTGATTCCTTACAATATGGCAGAAGAGCAATAGGCATAGTCTTCCGCCCCCCCCCCCCCCCACACAAACACACACACACACAAATATACAAATGCTGAGGAAGGGAAGGAGAGATATAGGAAGGTAGGAAGGGGGAAGAGAGAGAGGGAGAGATAAATCATTCATATGAAACTGGGGGCAAGAGAACACATACAAAAGAAACCTCACTTTTATAACAAAGTTATTACTGAGATAACATTAATGTATTCATGAAATTGAAGATCTCACAAATAAATAAGAACTCCAAGAAATGGAAACAGGAGTTTTTGTGTACTGTTTGCAGTTAATTCCTTTTTCTTTCTTTCTTTTCCCCACTTTGGTTTATTCCCTGTTGTCACTGTTGCTTTATTTCTGTGCCCTTTATCTTGAATATACATTTATCTGATTTGGAGAAAGGAAGAGGAATCACAGGCACGGTGGGATAAAGAGTGAACCAATACAACTGTGATACTCACTAGACACTACGTTGGAAATGAACTTTATAACTTTGAGGGGGGCAACATGGGGAATTGGAAAAAAGAGTGAGGGGGTGACACTGTTCAAAAAGAAATGTGCTCATTACCTTACTTACTATAACCCCATTATCTTACTAACTATATTCTCTACATCATCTTTACCATAAAATTTAAAAAAAATACCTCACAAAGGTTCCATCTCTTGATGATAGAAAAAATTATTTAGGACCCTGGGTTCCTAGACAAGCTAGTAGGTTGAAAGCAGATACAGAAAAGACATTATTTATTTTAGAACATTTGCCTCTGCTTTCTCTATTTCCTTCTAATTTCAATAACAAATAAAGTGTCACCTTCCAATATGTTTAATTATAATAGGGTGAATATTCAGAGCACAGCAGATCTGCTGCTGCCTTCTGCCCTGATCCATCTTCTTTCCCACATAACTCCCTTCCCCTGAGGTTCTCAGTACCTGTGTGTCATTCTGTGACTCTGACTCTAGAACTTCTTATACACTGGGCTGGACTTCATTCACTGAATTCCTGAGCCAACAACCTGAGAAGGCCGCAGATGCAATGGAAGAGGAACAGCAGTCATTGCCTGTGACGGGGCTGCAGCTCTAGTGGTGTCTGCTGGCTGCTGAGCCAGGAGACTTTTGTAGACTCTGCCTACCATGAGAAACAGCAGAAAGTTCTGAATCTCCAGAACCATATGGTAGTGATTATATTTCAACCTACTGTTGGAGAAGGCATTCAAACAGCCTTCTGAAACTGTGGGAAGCTATTAGCTTGCAAGGAGAGCAAAACCTAGACTCTCTCTAGCTGTTTATAATTAAGGAATCAAAGTTGAAAATACCAATTGATCTATAAATTGATATATATATATTTTGGATATATATGTATATATATAGAGAGAGAGAGAGATAGATACAGATATGCACACACAGACATGTCAGCATAGCGTGATTGCCTAAAGAAAGATCAAAGCCACAAGAGTACTTGCTTATGTTTGGACTTTGAACCATGGCAATAAAAAATTAATAACGTAAATAACTAGTAGAGGAGTGTGAACTTGGATAAAGACAAAGAAAAATGAGAAAGATTGTTGTAGGGTGAATTATTCCAGAAGCCACATTTTGGAGGATGGAATAGTGGAGTCCTTATTACAACACTAACAGTCTACAGGCTGCCTGATATAACAAAGGCCTGCAGCCCCCAAAATACACATAATAGGGTTAGGAAACAGGCCAGAGAGGAAAGAAGGAACTAAAACAATACCAACAAACAAATTTAGCTCCAATGGAAAGCTGAATTGCGATGCCATGATGACCAGAGATAAGCTCGCAGACAGAAGAGAACACAGGTGGCAATCATGGAGACACACATGGCATGGCGAAATGGCATCTGTCCTGCTCAGGGCCTAAATAGGGTCAGCACAGGGGGTAGATCCACAGGAAATTCCCAGTCCCAGGCACTGGACTGACAGGTTCAGTACGCTATCAGCCAAGTACCTG
Organism: Dipodomys spectabilis; assembly: GCF_019054845.1. NCBI lineage: Eukaryota > Metazoa > Chordata > Mammalia > Rodentia > Heteromyidae > Dipodomys > Dipodomys spectabilis. The sequence continues at coordinate 13,507,620 of NW_024870772.1, forward strand.
CCCCTGCCTCCAGGGATCTAGGCACATTCATCACCTAGGAGGCCAGGGGCATTTCCTTCCCCCAGCATGAAGACAAGATGCTAGACTCTACCATCCACCATGCGGCCAATATGGTGCAAGCCAGACCTAACCTCCTTACTTCAAGATCAGAGACAGGACATTGCTTTGTAGAAGCCAAGAAAAGGAAATTAAGCAAAGGAAAATTATATATTCAACACTACTGAGAAAACAAATAGTATAAAGCTAAAAATTCCAATTCAATTTAATAAGATGAGAGGGAGTTACCAGCAAAAAAAAAAAAAAGTAAATTTACTAGATTTAATAGGTGTTGGGGAAGGACCTGATTGACAAGTAGTGATTGAATATGCAATTCTGGAAGTAATCCAGAATATCCATTTCTCTAGATTCCAGAAGATGTAGTGGGGTGGGATTAGATGGATGATTTGGAAGCACAAGTGCAAGAAATATCTTTATGTAGAGAACTAACCACATTTCCATTATTCCAAGAAGAAAACCAGAGAAGGTTTAGCTATTGCAGACATTAATGTTTGGTACTTGAAACTAAACATTTTTTTCTCATAATAAAGAGGGGAAAGCATATAGTAGTTTGACCTGACACTTAAGGTTAAAAATCAGTTGGAAATATTATTACAATATGTTCATAGGAGGCATGAAGAAATCATTAGAAAATTATGGTTGAAAGGAATCCTTCACACCCATTCTAGGGGACCACGTGGAGGCAGGCAGGCACAGGAGAAAGAATACTATAAGGTTTATTAGTGGAGCCATATTTTCCCAAAGAGGGAGCACATGGCACCTATCTCTATCCAGGTGGCAGGAGGATTTGGGGGCAGGAAGTGAGGTAGGTGGGTCTGGGCAGAGAGAGGAAGTTGCCAGCTGCATGGTGGGAACTCCAGGGCTGGGAGGAGCTCGGGTCTGGGTGGAGCTGCGGACCAAAGGTGGGCACAATGCTTACAAGAGTATCATGATCTTAGAACATTGATAGCCCTTTTCCAGATCATGGATTTGTAATAAAAATTCAAGGGTGACTAGGCACAACAGCATTTCACTTCAAAGGTGGAAAAAATTTTACAATAATCTAAGATAATGGTTCTGTCACTGAATGTAGATGAAAGTTAGGAAAATTTCCCTTTAATATTAGGGATTCTTCACTTAGGGTCTTTGACTTAGATCCCAGAATAAGAATTTCTGAACAAGTTACAATGGTAAAACTTTACAGAATGTTATTAAATAGGTAAATGAGCAAGCAAACAGCCAAGTAATCTTGCAGACAAACAGACAGAATGCAAAGACATGCTCTAACAGAATATGAGTGCTCTCCCAGGGACAGAGACATACAACTCTTTGGCATCAGATATTTATATTGTAAAGGCAGAGGGTCCAACTTAAAGATAGGAAAGGACAGGAGTTAATCTTTGCTGTCAATCACTCTTGGTGTTGTACTTTCTAAGTTTTTGGCTCGTTTACCATTTTAGTTGTTACATTTTGGTCTATCCTTTAGTTAGTTTGGGGAGCATTTCTCTCAGGAAGGGATATATCCTGCCAAACAACTGTTCATTTGGGGCGAGAAATGCATCTCTCAGGAAGGCATGCATCCTTGTTGTAACTCTTTGAAGCAAAGATACTGCTTCTGTGTTCTAAATACCATGTTTCTGAGTTGCCTTTACCAGGCCTCATTTTCCTCAATGTATCCTGCTTCAGTTTTGTTACCAGTTGTTGGGATGTTCCAGATTCTTAGTGTATAGTATCTAATATTAAAATGTCCATTCATTTGACATCATCTTATGTGACCTTTTGTGCTTGTCCCATTCATATAGTAGTTATTGAAAATAAGAGAAACCATGGGACCTATGTTTTTTTGGGCCTGGCTTACTTCATTTAATATAATTTTTTCCAAGTCTTTCCATTTCCTAACAAATGTGGTGATGCCGTTCTTTCTGTTGGAGGCATAGAATTCATATATATATATATATATATATATATATATATATATATATATATATATATATATATATATATATATAACACGAAATGAACCCCAAGATAGAGACACAAGTGGTTTTTTCTTTCTTGTTATTGTTTCTAATGTATTTATAAGCTACCGTGTGATTTTTTTGTTGCTTTTTATGTCCCTTCCCCACAATATAACCCCTGTTTTCACTTTATTTGATGTTGGTATAATTTGGGGAGGGGAAGGGAAAAAACAAAAATAGGGATACAGGTTGACCCATTGCAACAATGAGATGTACAAGATGCTATGTTGAAAAATGAACTTTACAACTTTGGCAGGGGGATTGGGGGAGGGTAGTCATGGAGATAGGAGGGTAAGGATGGTAAGGGAAAAACAAAGGAGGATGCTTGATAAGAAATGTACTCATTACCTTGCTCATGTAACTGTAACCCCTCTGTACAGTATTTTCACAATAAAAAATTATTAAAAATAAAAATAATTCTCAAAAAAATTCTCCAGGTATAAGAAAAGATTACTGAAGAGCAAGAAGCTAGCAAGCAAAGAGTGACTTCTTTGCAAAGTGAGATTGTATCTCAGGAGGTGTGATGGATCTAATCAAATAGAGTGGGTTTCCTAGATGGCAAGACATTGAGGTCATCCCCTACGACCTTTCCCTAGATGGTTGAAGGACAGTTGGGTGGTTTCCAGACCATGAGAAGTCATAGCCATTGTTTTCCAAAAGGTGAGAATAGGAAACTGTGAGTCTGATCAATTCTCCCTCCCTGGTTAATTGGCTTTGCCTACCACTAGCAATAGTGAAACCCTCAAAGCTCATATACAACTTTGATAAATAGGTTCCATTGAATAATGATAAGGACATCAAGAGAGCTCTCTATTAACTATAATCTATGTCATAAGTTTCTTCGTGGCTGCTCTTAGTTTCAAAATATAAAGTCATAATACTGATTTATTTTTTTTTCACTCAGGAAGAAGAGCAATTTTAAATCTATCTATATTTTCAAGATAGGTAAAAAATATTTCCATATAAAATGTGCACACAGAAATTTGTAGTATCATTTTACTAATAAAAAAGGAAAAAGGAAAAATATCACTTTTCCATCAACTACTGAATGGGTAAACAAAATGTTGGTATCCATAGCATAGCATGGCTTTTGGTAAAAATAAGAAATAAAGTACAAATACCTTCTAATTATGAAAAAAGAACCTTGACAATATAGTAAGCACCAAAAGGAAGTTGGTCATGAAAATGGCATATTGTTTGAACTCCATTTATATGAAGTATTGAAAATATGGAAACTCCTCAGGGATTGAAGTTGATGAGTGGTTTCCTAGCCTGTGGTACTGGTAATCAAGAGAAAAACAGAAGTGGCTGCTTAATGGGCATGGGATATCTTTGGGGGATGATAAAAATATTTTAAAATTAGATGGTGGAGATGGTTGTGTAACTCTGAATATATGAACAAGCATTGAATTATACAATTTAAAAGGGCAAATTTGATTATATTATACAAATTACATCTCAATAAAGCTGATATTAAAAATAGAAGAAGAGGTGTGCAGTTTTTAAGAATTATCAAGAATTCCTTCCAATTTAACTTTATGTGAATGTTCTTTTGTCTTCTAGATAGAATGGCTTACATTGTCCCCAAGTGATGAATTTTTAAAGCATTCTTTGACATGCTCCTCCTAAATTTGCCTCTGAGTCATCTGTTCCTCAATTCTTCAGCTTTTCTCTATCAGTAGCTGCAGAATTGTGAATCACTTTTCTAAAATTCCTGTCTCTGCTTCTCTTTTAAAAATATCTCTTTGGAGCTGCTATAAATGGTTTAGGGATAACATTTCCGCAATTTTTTTTTATTATACAACTCTCAGTTTGCTGTTGTCAGTTCTGTATTTTCCAGGTTTCTCTATAAATAAGTATTCCTCTCATCTTCTACATTTGAAATAGATTTTGAGGAATCTGTTTCTTCACTACGGCTAAGCGTAATACCCTGAAAACCTATGCTAAAGTTAAAGATGCTGCATTCCAAATTTAAAATTAAATGCAAATGTCTCATTAAAAAAGCAAAATTTTCATTTAAAGTTATTCAATGGTATAAGTCTCAAAATACCCAATCTGGTTGAATTTAGCACACTGAAGAATCTTATTCAGAAATATTCAATAACCCTGGGGCAATGTTAAATCAAAGTGCATCTGTTTCGAAGTATCTATGCCAGTGACTTCTGTATACATGCTGTTCTCTTCAGTGAAAGCCCTTGTCCATCTTAGTCAATTATGTTACATCATTCTCCAGAAAAACAAGTGGTTCAAATTTTACCCCATTCAGAATTCCTTTACACAATATTCTGACTTCATGATATTGTGAGAATACATCATTTAAATACTGAAGCATACAATTTGTATATTCTATGTTTGATCCTTACACTACATTTCTTTAGTATTATTTCATGCATACAAACTAGGTCTTATCATTTGATTTCAGGTATTTCAGTAATATGTCAACTTATTTTATTTTTAAAATATTTCATTAACTAGCATTAGATGATCATTGTACAGATAATTACTTACAAGTACAGACGTAATAAAAATTTGTGACAGGAATGCATGTTTAATATGTTATATTCTGTCTTCTATATGTCTCCTATCACTTCATTGTTTTTGGTTCCTTTTCTAGCAATAGTAACAATGAATATGTTGTGGAAAGTATAAAAAGAGATAGGAGATGATAGCATCTGGCTACTAAAAGAAGTTTCTATGTATGACTATCATCTACCTTGTGAGAAACTGAAGGGGGGACATAACAATACAAAATATGAATTTTTACTCGGCAACATAAAAACACCAGTAGTAAGTGGTACAGTAATATATTGTAAGTGACAGACAGTAAAACGGAATCTCTTAGGAAAGAATACAGTAGAAAATTCCTGCTGCTGGATTTCAGATAGAAATATTGGGGTAGGAGGTAAAATTTGTGCAGTATTCAAAACTCACTTATTATTTAATTTCTTTGAAAATTGATATGAAATAACTGAAGAGAGAAGGATCCCTTCTGGGCATCTTTGATGGATGCTACCTACCATACACATTATTGTAACTCTTTTGTTTTTATTCCTTTAGCAATTCACTCAGGCATTGAATGACTACTGTGTACCTCACACATTCCTGAGTGTCAAGACTACTATAAGGACTTACACTTTCTGGCTGATGCTCTACCATTTCAGCAATATCTCCAGCTCTGTTTTTGCTGGTTACTTTTGAGTGGGCACTCACCTGTGTTTGTGACCATCTACCTTAGTCTTCTTGTTATGGCTGGGATCATTGACTGGCACTGCCGTGTCCAGATCCACTCTGTGGAGGTGTCACATGAACTTTCTGTCTGGTCTGTCAGGAAATCAAGGTCGTCCCAATCTCAGCCCCCTTCTGTCCCCCACCACTCCCAAATGTTTGGAATGACAGCCACAAAACACTGTGCCAAGCTCTGGGTTGAGCAGGGGATTTCACAAACATTTCTGTTCCAACTGTCTTGAACTGTGATTTCCCCCAATCTCAGTCTCTCAAGCAGCTAGGATCACAAATGTGAGCCTCCAGTACCAGGGTGAAAAATATTATTTCCTAAAAGAGGTAGTTTGTTTGTTGTATAATGAGAAAGCTTATTGGACAATGTAGATAAGATTCAGTGGAGTAACGTATGTGTTTTTACAACTAAGAGAAAACATGCAATGGGTAGAGACGTGTTTTAGATTGTATCTGGCTTACATTTCCAGGAAAGTTTAGTGTATACTTCTATCACATTACAAAGACAATGTCTTCAAATCATGTTCTCACTTTCTATTTAGAGCCTTCATTCAAATGAGTTATTTATTCTAAAACCTCATCCTGTCTCACATTCACACATTATTCTCTCTATGGGTTTTGTTCAGGACATTTCATCACAATGACCTTTTTCAGTCTATGTCATGTCTTGTCCACTCTCCCACCCACCACTCTGGAGTTCAGACCACTGAGGACTTCTACCTATAAATAAAGTAGTGTCACTTGAACCCATTTTTTCAATTTGTTATTTTGTAATTTAAAAGGTCTAAAACATACTGTTTAAGAAAAGTATGCAGTGTTACAACATTACATACTTAAGAGGATGTCTTCTTTTTCAGTTTAATGGGGTTGACTTTTGCTGTGTTCCTCTTCTAGTTTAAGTTCACATGATGGATGACTCCACATAGTTTCTCCACCATGCCCTGGAAGTTATAGTTGCTGCTTCTTAACAAACTACCCCAGTGAGATCTCTTCCAATTGCTTGTTCCTGCTCCCTTGTACTTTTGTGAAATTCTCCTACATAAGCATTATGGAGAAACACCTACAATTTACAGACTAGGGATATGGATTTTTTTCTATTAATAAGAAATCCCAGTGAAACATTTTAGTAGCAACCAAGGGAGTATTTCCATATTGTACCATTACAAAATTTGAAATTACATATTAGTTCAATGTTTAAGAACTATTGGTCTGTCACATTAGTCCAATATTTCTTGGAATGCTAAAGATTATTTTTCTCTATTGTTTACATAGTCCCCTTATTTTGACAGTTTGTTACCCTCTGTCTTAAGGAAATGCTCCAAGGTAATTTGAAAAGGGATTCTAACAACTTCTTCTAGGGAAAATAAAAACAATTTAGCCAATATCTGGAAAAATATTTGAAATACATTTTGATGTGGTAATTAAATAAACACACATATAATTTTAATGCAAAATTGGAGGATGCTTTAAAACCTATTTTCTTTAAGAGATTTCCAACACCATTTCAGACAGATATGTTTTTGCTTTGGTTATAAAGGCAGAAATGACAGTGCTCAATGAATAAAAATCAAAAGTAAATTCCACAATCAGGAGGCTTACTTGCTGCAAACCCTGTTCCACAGGACTTGAGATTATACCCTAGGCAAACTAATAGCCTGCTGATTTCAACCTCGGTGAGTGACAGGAGACCCATGGTGACAAAAGATCTAAAAATATACTGGGATTTGGCCATTAAAAGCCTTATCAGCAAGTCACAAAAATCAACAGAGCATTAGGATTGCCAATGCAGGGATTTAAAAGGTTCCTAGCAAGGGAATATTACTAACCATCCTGATAATCTGTTGACATACAACACTGACCGCCTCTGTCACCACTTTGTAGCTGAGAGCTTTAGGTGATGAAAGGCGGAGTGCGTGGAGGTGGGGTGTCTGCATTAATACTGACAGCCTCCTTGTCCTGCTGAGACTTGTGGTGAGGAGAGTGGGCTCTACAACTGTCTCAAAGTTTAGCATTCGCTCTCAGGTCCGAGGGTCATTAGATTCGCATCCTTCTGAAAAGAAGCTGTACACATTTCAATCTTCCATCTGACACCTCAATAGCCAGTCATTGATTTTTAATACCACAAATACTAATTAGAACCAAAGTACTTTCCATTCGTACTGTAGGTTTATACTTCTCATTGTCCCCAGAAACCTCTTGACACAAAAATTCTGGAAGAAATAAGAATATATTAAAATATTAACAGTTACTCTGTGGGTTTTCATTGCACCTATTGAGAGGATATAAATTTGACATGGTAGGACATATGAGTAGTTCTGGTAATCATTGGCATGTAATGCTATTTCCTGTTTAGATTAATGAATGATCCAAGTGATTGCTCTGTAATTGTATAATTACTGTAATTGCTCTCTAGGAGTTAAGAATCAGAGGTGGGGGATTGGAGGTGTGACTCAGGTGGTAGAGCATCAGACAACAGGCTAAAGCATCAGCCACCGAGTTTTATTCCCAGTCTTGGAACAAAAAAGGAAAAGAAAGCAAAGAAAAGAAAGAGAGAGAGAGAGAGAGAGAGAGAGAGAGAGATAAATAAGAGTTTTAATTCATTTTGAAAAGGAAGGCATATCCTAATTTCCTTCAAGGTATTCAGTAGAGATGAGAATCAACCTAACTAGTATAAGATACCTAGCTGGAGAGCAGAGAAAGAGGAAGTGAAGGAGAGAGAGAGAGAGAGAGAGAGAGAGAGAGACAGACAGACAGACAGACAGACAGACAGAGACAGAGAGACAGAGAGAGAGACAGACAGAGAGACACACAGAGAGATACAGAGAGAGACAGAGAGAGACAGAGACACAGAGAGAGACAGAGAGAGAAAGAGATAGACACAGAGACAGAGAGAGACAGAGACAGAGACAGAGAGACAGAGAGAGAAACAAAGACAGAGAGAGCACAAGAGTACTGAACAACAATTTGGGCATCCATCAATGCAGCCCCTTCAAAACTGAAGTAAACCATGTATGCCATCAATAGAGAACCAGTGGTGAGCCAATTAATGAAAGTTTTAGAGACACTTTTTCTATGCATGTCTGATGGCAATATTTTTTAAAATTTAATTTTATTGTCAAGGTGATGTACAGAGGGATTGCAGTTACATACATAAGGTAATGAGTACATTTCTTGTTGAACATTGTTACCTCTCCCTCATTTTTCTCCCACTTTCTGTCCTCCAACTCCCCCTCCCCACCAAGTTGTAAAGTTCATCTTGTGAGTATCACTGTTGCATTGATTTACCCTTTGTCCTTTGTCTCACCATTTTGTTGTTCCCCTTCCCTTCCCCAAATCAGATAAACATATATACAAGATAACAGGTACAAAAATCAAAAACACTGACAAGAGGGGCTAAACCAAAGGGGGTGAAATGGAAGAAAAAATAACTTCACACAGTACATTAAAAACAACAACAAAGAAAAACCTCTTGTTTCCATATCTTGAAGTTCGTTTTGATTACCATCATCCTAAACACACATCTTTATGATATATTAAAAGAAAATCATTGCAACAGATACAGATGTTACTCTATATTTTTCTCTTTAAGTATTTGTGAGAGCTCCACAAATAATTTTCAATCATGAGCAAGGAAAAGTGAGAGTAAGCAAAGGGATCAGTCTGATGAAAATATTGTATATGCAGGTGTAAAATTCCACAGTGAAACTCTGACCTACCAACATACAGTTAAAAAAGCCAATGAAAGAATGTAAAACAGATCCTGTAAGGTGAAAGATATGAATAGGAAACCAAATGCAAATGGAGAGTGAAGAAAAGTAAGTGCATATGGATAAAAATGGAACAATTAAGCTTGTTGATGTGGGTTTGGGAGAGGAAATCTGATTCTTATCAAGGTACATTGTATACATATATTACTATGTTACTCATACAAGTAGCTTATGCTAATAAATATGAAGGAAAAGGAGAATCTGCTCAGGAGTTGTCAGTCTGATATTCAATAACTCATATGAATGTGAAAAATGTTAACAGTATCAAAGTGAGAAATTAATGGAGTCCTGGGCTAGGAAGATGTTGATCAAAGGCAACAGAACATCAGCTGGACAGTAGGAATAAATTCAGGAGGCTGTTTGTACATCTTTGTGACTCCACTTAATGCATGCAAAGTATCTTTGACAATTGTGAAGAATAGATTTTAATTATTCTCCCTATAAAATTATAAGAATATATAACAACCTATATGTACGTTATCTTGATTTATTTGATTATTTCACAATGTGAAATAATCAAAATAGCATGTTATATACTGTGAAGTTAATTCAGATGTTTCTTTTGTCAATTTAAAAAGAAAAATATAGACAATCCATACAGAAAGGGTTAAATTTCCTGATTAATGATTTCTTTTTAAAAAAATTATTTTTTTATTTATTGTGAAAATAATGTACAGAGGGGTTATAATTCCATGGGCAAAGTAATGAGTGCATTTCTTATCAAGCATTGCTGCCTCCTCCTTTTTTTTTCCCTTCCCACTTTCCCATCTCTTCCCATTCTCCCCTCCCACCTTCCGAAAGTTGGAAAGTTCTTTTTCGACATAACATCTTGGTGCAATGGGTCCACCTGTACCCCTATTTAAACAATTTATTTTTTTCTCTTCCCTTCCACAAATTATACCAACATCAAATACAGTGAAAACAGGGGTTATACCGTGGGGGAGGGACATACAAAGCAACAAAGAGATATCTTATAAATGTGTTAGACACAATAGCAAGAAAGAAAAAAATGAGTCCTTTACTTGAGGTTCATTTTGCTTAATATCAACTTATCTGACCATTCCTGCTTGTCCTAGACTTATACTCGTTATTGCAAATAAGGGAAACTACGAGACCTATGTTTCTTTGGGCCTAACAAATCGTCAAAGAAACAACCACCCCATCAACAAGTGGGCTAAAGACTTAAAGAGAAACTTCTCTGAAGAAGAAATAAGATAGCCAATAGACACGTAAATAAATGCTGAACTTCTCTAGCAATAAATAAAATGCAAATCAAAACAACATTGTAATTCCACTTCACCTCAGTTAGAATGGCTATAATCAAGAACTCTAATAACAACAGATGCTGGAGGGGATGTGGCCAAAAGGGAACACTACTGTAAACCTGTTCAGCCACTTTGGAAAGCAGTATGGAGGTTCCTTGAAAAACTCCACATAGAGCTCCCCTGTGACCCAGCAATCCCTCTTTTGGGCATTTACCCAAATGATCACAAACAAGACCATACTAAAGCTACCAACATAACTATGTTTATCACAGCATTATTTACCATAGCTAAGATATAGAACCAACCCAGATGCCCCTCAGTAGATGGATCAAGAAAATGTGGTATATATACACAATGGAATTCTATGCCTCCATCAGAAAAAATGACATTGCCTCATTTGATATAAAATGGAAAGACTTGAAAAAATTATATTAAGTGAAGTAAGCCAGGCCCAAAGAAACATAGGTCCCATGGTTTCCCTTATTTGCAATATCAAGATTTCTAAAGATAGTGCTCATTTAGGGTTTGAGTGAGTAGTGATTTTTTTTTCTATGCAACAAGAGTTATCTTGTTCTGATATTCAGGGCTTCTGAAATTCTTCAACTAAAATAATTCTTTGAAAAGTTTGAGCTTTCAGCATGTATTTTACATGTCCTTTGCCATGACATGGACCTGTCTCAGTCTTTGGTTTATAACAAGAACTACTGGAAATTGGTGAAATAATTACCTGTGTGAGCTCAGTTTTCAAGGTTCCAATAAGATGTTATTAGATTGCTGTTGGTGGGATGCACTCTTCTGTTGCTTAAAGCTATGATAGGAACTTGATTCCTCTTTATAATTTTTGTTTTTGTTTGCTCCCTATGCATCTCAATTCTAGGTTGTATTTGTCTGCTTTGCTAAAAACTCATTTCCTAATGCTGAGGACTGAGAAAGGTAGCTCACAATTTGGAAGGCTGAAAATTCAAGATTGGGTGACTCATTTGTTTAGCTTTCAAATGAACACTTCCCTACTTCCTGCAGTATATCTTTACATGTGAAAAAAGGATAAAAAGGGTGGCCTGAAAAAGAGACTAAGCATGTGTTCTGGTCTTGCTTCACAGCTCTCTTAGTACCAATTTAGTCTTATGGTAACCTAAGCGGTGATGAGTATATTTACTAGTGTTAACACTCCATGGCCTAACTACCTCTCACTAGGTTCCACCTCTTCAAGATTTTACTGCTTTCGAACACTGTCACATTGGGAAACATGTTTTTAGAACATGATTCTCCAGGGAGAACAGTCCTAAACCACATCCAAATCATAGCAATAATATAAAAATAGTATAAAAATAGAAACACTCTTGATAAGAAATGTACTCACCACCATAAGGTAGTATGTAAGTGTAACCCCACTGTACATCACCTTGACAATAAAAAAAGGAAAAATGAATTGTGAACGCCTTCTAAAAAATAGTATAAAAAGACCCATTTTGTCACAGATTACCCTCAATCATACTATATCAGAAGTTGTCAGAACAGAAAATCTACAAGATGTTTTCTAGCTTTACTATTTTATAATTCTATAGCTAGTAGCTAGTCATGTAAGAAATGTATGCATTGTTCAAAGAGAAAATAGATAGAATGTGACTTGAAAATGGCTCTATTTTTAAAAAGAAGCCCACTTCAATGTGTTTGTATTATTACCTTTGAAAAACATCCCTTTTCTACTGGTTCTAAAATCAAGGATGAGTATATCCTTCAGAATACTTTACTTTATGCTGGGAATGTAACATAAAGAAATTCCTGAGATGAAAGCTATGTTCTTAAAAAAAGCGGACTTCAGCATTTACTATATCTGGAAAATAACAGACAGTACATTCAACTGTGTTAAATGTCTGAGAATGTATTGGGTAAAAATGCAAAAAATATATATTCTGTTTGACTCTGAATAGTAAATGTATCCAACAATCTTGAAAGACTTGGTATTCATCAAATATCATTCTGCGCACAGACATGAATGGCAAATATTCCTATGATCTTTCAGTGGTGGCTCAGGAGTTTTGTGGATCCCTTTCTCAAGCTGTGACACACCACCAAGGTCAATGATTCAACAGAAAACATTCATAAGCAGTCAATTATGAAGTGTTTGACTCTAAGTCTGTGTCTACAAAAAAAGTAAACACATGTTTGTAAAGTAATAAACCAACACATACTAGAGCAAGCATTAGATTCTTTAATGAGAATTTTATATCTGCTAAGCAAACCTTTCCTAGCATCTTTACTTAGTTTTTTTTTAGCTTATCCATTTTAGTCCATTCATTTGGAGAAATTAAGTCACATCATTATTTCTATAACTAATAATGCTGCTTCTCTATACGTGAATGTGAGTAATGAATAATATTACCATATGAAATTAAAGACTAATTTGAGCCTGGATGAGGATAATTTTTCAGATTACTAATCCTGCATGTTATTTTGGCTTTCAAAACTCTTATTGCTATTTAACACAAATATCTGGTTAGAAGGCTGAAGGAACAAAGGGAATTAATTTTTGCTATACAAGTGCAAAGACTTGTTTTCAATAGAAAGAGTATTAAAATGGAACCCTCGATTTATTGTAGACACAAAATACCCATCAATGTGGGAAATGATAACCCATTCATGTTGGAAATGCACTTTGTATATATTAGAAGATAAATACATCCAACAATGTCTATGTTCTTTTTTGTTTCCTTTGTGGTTGCCCTAGAGACTGGGATATTAAGAATGATACTCATATTTTATGATAATGTTTTGTGTTCACTTTTGAAATATGAATTTCAAAGTATAGATTTGAAAAGAGTTTGGCATAGTCTCCTGAGAACAGTAAAACTCTGCATTGGGAAACCTATTTCTTTTAATTTATCAAGAAATAAAGATGGAAGGGGTGACATTGACCGAGATGTATTGTACTGATAAAGTGCTTTTTTTAATTAAGCCCCATTTATATAATAATTTAAATATTAATAAAAATAAAAATATAGAGAGATCTATGATGTTTCATTTTTTCCAGGATTCTAATTCTCTGTTTTTCTTATAAATTTGAATACATTTTCTTATAAATTTTTTTCCAAAGTAAAAAAATAATTTGGAAAAACTCTATTACTGGGAGAGTGAAAGGATATAGTTGAGATTTAGGATGCTTGCACATAGTCTATGAACATCTGTATGAAAATGTGTTTGTAGGAGTTGGGAAGGTGGCTCAGTGGTAGAGTGTTTGCCTTGCATGCATGAGGCCCTGGGCTCGATTCTTCAGCACCACATAAGCAGAAAAAGGTGGAAGTGGTACTGTGGCTCAAGTGGTAGAGTGCTAGCCTTGAGCTGAAGAGCTGAGGGACAGTGCCCAGGCCCAGAGTTCAGGCCCCACGGCCAACCAAAAAAAAATGTGTTTGTGGCTATGTGTTTGTGTGTTGTCTAATGGTGATAGAAATGTTTCCTTCTCACCCAATTCCCCTTTTATTTGGAAATTGGAACCATTTGAATTTGTGGCTCTTAAAATGATTTTCCTTTGTATGTGGCTACTGCACATTGTGATAATATTTATTTTAATAATTTATTCATATTTTACCACTTGAAGATAGATTATTCTGAGTTAACTGAATAATGGGTTTATTTAGACATTAGAAATTTAAACATGATACTCATCTTTTTATTATTTGATTATCTTGGTTGTGACAGTGACAGTGGCTAGAGTAGACACTCTAAAATGCAGACTCATAGATCTGAATTTAAACTTGATTCAGAACCTGCAACATCAGAATTCAGTCATTTCTTTATTGTGTAGTTCTTGAATTCTATGTTGTCCTCAAAAGCAAGGAAAGCCTATCTAGAATGGTCTCAGAAGTCAGACCTGTGAATATTTGGTGTTAGAAATTTCCCTAAATTATTTTGCACTGTCTTTGCTACCAGAGAAGTAAACTGATCTTCCTGGTCATACAAATATATGCCCTCAAATCAAATGACACACTGACATTTCATACTTCATACTATTTATGTGTGAAATGAATTTGTGTTGTGTGAATGCACACAACATTTCAAATATGTATGAAAATATCCATATACAATTTTTTTCCTTTGTAAACCTAAATTGCTTGTTGCTTTTCAATTTACCTGTTTTACAGTAGAAATGATTACAGACCTCTTAAAATCAGTTGGCCTATTTCTTCTCTTATAATTTTTTTCTTGCAAGGCTGTTGCTTCTCACGCCATCAGAAGTTAATTTGTGGATGTATTTTTACTTTCTCTTTGGTTTGCACCACTGTCAAGAAATCATTAAGATAAAAAATGGGCATCAACATAGAATGGTTCAACTATTCATTACATGTAGCTGCTTACCTATTTATTTGTCATCTTTCTAAAGCATCTTTGTTGAATTTATTTTAAAAAGATACAGAAAAATTTTTAAGTTTTTATTGTAAAAATAGTGTACAGAGGGGTTACAGTTACATGAGTAAGGTAATGAATATATTTCCTATGGAGCATTGTTACCTTCTCCTTTGTTTATACCTTAGGATGCCTTCCCTCTCCACCTCCCCAACTCCTCCTTCCCTCCCCCCCACAAGTTGTAAAGTTCGTTTTCAACATAGTGTCTTGTACCTCTCATTGTTAAAATTGTTCAGCTTGTATCCTTACTTCAGCATTTTTTTCCTTTCTCCTCCCCAAATTAGAAAAAATGTAAAAGAGGCTGCTTTTAAATCTAAATATTTGCTCTAAATGTATAGAGTGGTTCACTCTTATTTGGAGTTTTGCTCTCAGCTACCTGTGGCTAAATTTGGCTTCAGAGTATTAAGTGGAACATTTCAGAATGGAATTCATAAAGTTTAAATAGAATGCCATTTTGAATACAATGACGAAATTTTAAGCCAATGCATTCTGATGTGCTTTGGGTAAGAAGCATCCCTTTGTCCAGCATATCCATGTTGTATATTCTACCCATGCATTAGTCACTTAGTAATGTTTTCATTTATAGGAAATGATGCTTGCTGCTACATTGTTTCAGTATTTGTGTTCCTGTAACACTAATTTACTTATATTGGCCTAAGACACAAGAATGGTGATAGTATCAGTATAAGTTTGTCAAGGAAAAGCCATAAGCTCATACCACCAAAAGAAGGGTGAGTTGTGTCTCATTTGTAACTTTATCATAATTTGGCACATACAGTAAAAACACATAGTATGTACTGTGTTTGGTAATATCTGAGTTTCAGGCACTCAGTGGAGGTCTGAGATCGCATCAGCTATGAATAAAGGCATGTAGTACCCCCCCCCACACACACACCTTCACTAGCTCATACTCTTCCTAATAATCTTATTATTGTTACACTTTGAAAAGTGTTTGATATGTCATTTCTTTCTCCTCCTTTCCTCTTTTCCCTCCCTCCCTCCCTTCCTTGTAAAGCATAATGACCTTCATCTTTACGTGGTGTTATAATAAAATAAACTGACAGATTTGAGTAGAAAAAGTCTGGGTAACTTTCTGATAATTGCCTTTTAAGACATTATTTTCCATCTTGCTGAAGCATTTCCTTCAAGCATTCTTGCACACCAACCAGAATGTGTGCTTAAACTGTAGTAAAAAGGATTTATGTTTGTGTCTAAAGAAAAACTGTCAGGTTTCTCAACATCATATTTACAGCAATAACAGTAAGTGCTTAGCACTATTTTTTGCCAGACTTTAAACTATTTACCCAAATGAACTTGTTTTCCCCCTGTGATGTAAGTTGTATTATTTTACAGACAAGGAAACTGAGGAACAAAGAGATTAAGTAACTAGTCTGTGGTTCTAAAGTTTATGGACTACAGAGGACCTAGATAACAACCAAAAGCAGGTTTTGTGAGTCTTGCCTTACCCAGTTTGGTACTTGCTAATAAGATGCTTTGCCACTGATTTCAGTGTAGCTCTTTTAGGTAAATATCTGTCTCTTATTTTCTCAGTATGGAGCTGAAGATACTGGGAGGGCTCAGAAATAGATAATGATGTGTCTATTGTCACTTATTCAATCAGAGAAAAAAATTCAGATCCCAAGTGTGCATTGTAAACAACACAGGGTCATTTTAGGTTTAGTGAAAAATAAAACACATTTGTTAAAAGTGTTTTAGCTAATCTAGCCAGTCTCTTAAGACAGAAGTCAATATACATAATGTACTCTCTCTCTTTCTCTCTCAATATGCTTTGTTGAGCTTACAAATTAATTTTAGAGATAATAAAGGCTCTCCTTTCAATCTAAATTGTGACTTCATTCAAGGTTAGTGTTAGAAGAGTAAGTGATGGTGTGGCTATCTATGAAAATCTTGCCCTGTCTTTTTATAATTCGTGGGATTCTTCCATCAAATTAGCATATTTTCCATTTCCTTTTTCTTTGCTGCGGTAGAAATAAAAAGGTGACCTCATGTTTCTTATATGCTTTCTACATATTTATGTACATAATGACTAAATTTACATCTTAATTTCAGCATTTAACTACTAACTTGATTCTTGATTACATTAGCTAGTTTTTTTTAACTTAATTGTTCATGACTAGTTCTTGACAATATGTAGATTTTGGATATTGCTGGGCACTGGTGGCTCATACCTGTAATCCTAGCTACTCAGGAGGCCAAGATCTGAGGATTGAAGTTCAAAGCTGGCCTGGGCAGGAAAGTCCTTGAGACTACTATCAACAATAAACCACTCAGAAAACCAGAAATGGCTCTGTGGCTCAAGTGGTAGAATGCTTACCGTGAGCTGAAGGGCTAAGGGGCAGCGGCCAGACCTAGAGTTCAAACCCCACAGCTGACCAAAAAAAAAAAAAGAGTTTGGATATAGACTTTTCATATAATCCATAATTCTTTGAGCTGGCACTGACAGCATCCATTAAGTGGCTTCGGATTTAGTTCTAAGTTTTCCACTTAGCTTTTAAATATTGATAGAGATCATAGAAATTTTCTTATAAAGAATTTTATTTTTAGGTCAGAGATTGGGATTTGAACTTAATATCTGCCATTTTCACCTACTGGCTAGCACTCTACCAACTGAGCCACACCTCTGACCCCTCTTATGAAGACGTCAAAGTGAAAGGAAAGAAATAGATGCAAAGATCAGTTTCAAATGATGCCAAGTAGGCAATAAGTGTGATTTAGTGGTATTATGTTTGCCTAGCATGTGAAAGGGATTGCTCTTTAACACTGCAAATAAACCAAAAAGAGAGAAGCAAAATGTTATCAAGGACAGCATATATTTTCACTATCAATTATTTCATTCCTATGTTGTCTACTTGACAAATCCAGGCAGTTACCGGGGCAGTAAATGTGGAAAACTTTTCTGGACTGAAGTGAGTAAAAGTCTTAATGGACATTTGACAGCAGCTCTTCCTTCAAAGCCTAACAGTATTTTGTAGATAATATCATGCAATTTTATTATAACTTTAAAATGTGAGAAGGAGAATATGATAAGGTAAATACCAAAGTTTATTTTTCTCTACTTATTTTTGAAGAAAATTATGACAAAGCTGGCTTTTAGATACCTCATAGATTGTATGTTTCTGCAGGTGTGATGATTTCATCTTTATGAATATAGATAAGCCAAAGAAGCTCTGTAAAGACTCTTAAATTCATTTTAAAAGAACCTGTTAGGATGTGTATGTTTACTAACCAGCAATCAAAAATGCTAATGAACAGAAGGGCCAGAAAGAAGCTTTAATTCATAAAATCTGGTGCATTAAAGGCAAAGACAGCGTTCTGGTGGAGTTTTTGTTTTTTTTGTTTTTGTTTTTGTTTTGGAAAGATGTAGTCCATTCTCAGATTTTATCACAAGTTACTATGTAGCTGGGTGTTGGTGGCTAATGCCTGTAATCTTAGCTACTCAGGAGACTGAGATCTGAGAATCATGATCTGAAGCCAATCCAAGCAGAAAAAGTCCATGAGACTCATCTTCAATTAACCATCCAAAAAAACTGGAAGTGGAGCTGTGGCTCAAGTAGTAGACCACCAGTCTCCAGTAAAAAACAAACCAAAACCAAAACTAGAACAGTAAAACTAAGGTACAGCGCCCCGTCCCTGAGTTCAAGGCCAACGTGAAGGACTGGCATTCATGCATGCAAGCACACACACACACACACACACACACACACACACACACACACACACACACACACACACACATGTATGATTCTTTTTTTATTTTTGTCTGAAAAACATTTGACTTTTTCTTCACATAAGAGGTACTTGAAAGTTGTAGCAATCATTTAAATGAAGGATGAATTTCATTATTCCAACATGGCCAGAATAGGGATTCCACAACACAATATTTTACATTCTGTGTACATTTGTATAGATTAATTCATCAAGATTTATATAGATTAATTCATCAAGGTAGAGAGAGACAAGAACAGGATGAACTTGAAATCAGGTTATGATGTTGATATTATCAAGCTGGGAATTCAGTGCAGCTTTTTCTTGAACTATTCACAGGTATTACATTAAAGAATTTACTTTTTATTCCATTAACAGAGCAACTCATTAAATAAACCAATATGAATGAACCAGCTAGGTTATAGTCTCATAATTTTGTTCATAGTGCAAATATTTAATTTTTTCACAAGAGAAAACATTGGTGTAAATCGAATGGGATTCTTTCTTTCATCTCTTGTGTAGAAATAGTTATATGCATCTAGGCTCTATCCTTTGCTGCTAGTTTTGATCATGATCATTTCATGCATGTGAGCATAAACTGACCAAATAAATACTACAGCTAATAGAAGCTTAAGAAAATTAACCATAGGTAGCTTGTTTTATCATTGGGTAAAGAAACAGTCCTTTGGAGAGAATGGAGGAGTGATATTCTATGGTTAGGTCCAATATCATACATTAACCACAGTACTTTGTAACAACAATTACTCTGGTGTGAGTTGAAGAAACATGCAAAACAAAACAAAACAAAAGCACAAGTTTATAATGGAAACTTGGCTTGTATCTTTCCTTCCCAGACACTACAGTGATTTAAAAATCATTCAAATATTATTGAAATTGTTCAGTCATGGGCAAGAGATGGTTTCATGACTTAAGCTGACAAATGGTAACTGTTACCAGGAATCATGGTGGCCTTAAATATACCACAACAGTGCTATAGTATAGGTGGATGCCCTGGTCCCTTGCCATTCACTATTCACAACCAGAAAACAACCCAAAACCCACCAAACAATCAGAAAACCACATAGAACTATATAGATTTTTTTACTCTCCACAATAATGACGTTTAGATGCAAGATATAGATTTTTTTGAAGGCTAGAGAGTGAAAGGCAACCCTGCAAGCCATTACAATTTCAATGTTAATTCAATTTTAAGCGGAAAATGGGCAGGATGTTAGAATTCTATTTTTAATTTTTTTCTAAATTTCTTTCCTTTTACACATTTTGTCTTTTGTTCATCTTTCATTCCCCCTTTTTGATATAGGAAGACACAGTTCAGGTGCAGCTGAGTCTAAATCATCTAAAGCAAATCAAACCAGAATGGTCTGATAATGAAAGCCAAAAAATCTGTATGTGCTTTTCCCCAGTGTATCATCAGTGCCACAATGGAGTCTGAAGATTCTATTAGCATTACAGAAAGCTCTCAGGATTCCTTTCACAAATTTTCACTCTTGTATTATGCAGTGATTATTAATTGGCACTGGTGGGTGTACCAGAAGCTCAGTATGGTGAGATATTTTTCTTCTCCTTATTTATTTTTATTTTTTATGTTTTTAGTTTTCTTTGATTTGTTTTCTTGCAAAGAACTTTTGCAATTGTTATCCTATTCTACTTACAGTTTCTGTCTCCATATGTTATGCACTGAATTTTTTTCATTGAAGCATACTGTAAAACACACACACAAACACACATATGGGTGCCTAATGTCTATTCGATACTACACGGAGTACTAGGCAAAGAACAGAAAAAATTGACAAAATAAAAGCTATTATAAATCATGTGCTTATTCACTATGCTTACTTTAATTATACTAGATGCAAGTGTTTAAAAACACATTTTCACTCAGTTCTCAATGCATATCATGGGGCTTCTGGTTTATTAATGGATTATACGAAGTGTCCAGCTGTGGGCAAATGATCTTGCTGTGACAGTCAGTCTATTCCATCTCCAGTGGATACAATGCTTGATGGATAAACACAGACTCAAAGCCTGGACAATTTTTAGATTTCCTTTGGAATTTAAAGTCATTTTTTTTCTAACAGAATTCTTAAGATGTTAAAAAAATCAAAACAAAAAAAACCAGAGCTGCTAGGAACCCTGAGTACAGATGAGTATAAAAGAATAGTACATTTCCTAGAAAAGAAGAGCAAAGAAAGAGGGTAGCATTTAAATCTAGTTACTATTAGAGATACTGGATCAAATAACTCCTGAAGGTAAGTTACCCTTGGTCTTTTAGTCACATGAACCAATTAATTTTTTTCCCTCTTAAATTAGAGTGAGTTGATTTCATTTTCTTGTAGAGAAAAGAAAATATGACTTTTAACACGTACTTGAGTAAACAAGTTTGAAGAAATAGGTCAAGTGATAAAGCACTTGCATAGAAAACTCCAGGTCCAGAGTTCAACTCGAGTATTCCTCTCCCACCTCTATTTTCCTCTAAAAAGAGAAAAAAATGAGTACAATGATAGTTTGCAGCCATGAATAGGTCCATGTCAGTGGCTCTCAAGTAAGATTTGTCAGATGGTTTTTCAGTTGTTACTGAAAAAGTTGCATAGAATTCTTTAACTAGTGTTTACTTTTATTCAATTATTACCCTTCAGGAAAATAAAATATCCCTAAGGAAAGACAAAGTTCACAAGAAGAGATTGTGCATGCAAAAATATATATTGACTTCTCTGTAGCTCAAGGCTAATTTACCTTTCATCTTATATTATATGATGCATAGAGTACACATATCTTTTTAAATTTTTTATTGTAAAGTTACTGTAGAGGGGTTATAGTTACATGAGTAAGGTAATGAGTACATTTCTTATTAAGCATTGTTATCCCCTCCCTACCTCCCTAACTCCTCCCTCCCCCTGCAGTGGTAAACTTCATTTTCAACATAGTGTTTTGTACATCTCATTGTTACAATGGGTCAACCTGTATTTTTGTTTCAGCATTTTGTTATTTTCCTTCTCCACCAGAAATTAAAAAATTGCATATACAAGATGCAGAGCACTGGAATCAAATACAGTGACAACAGGGATTATACTATGGGGGAAGAACACACAAAAGAAACAAAAAAAAATTACATAGTACATTAAAAATGACAGCAGTAAAGATAAAACCTCCTGTATCCCTATCTTGGGGTTCATTTCATTTAGCATCATCTCATATGGTCATATGAGTACATATATCTTATAAAAGTTATTTTTTTCTCCTTTTTGCCATTTTACCTATCATTTCCTATATGTACAAAAATGTTCCTAGGACATCTCTGCCATAAATTCTATCTACTCAAAATGAAACCAATTAGCTTCTCTTCAAACTTCTGTTTTCTTCATCTTAGTTTGTGGCTCCAATATTAAGCTCTGTCTATAAATTAGAAATGAGAGAGTTATACTTGACAGGTTTTGTACTTGTGGTCTGTCTTAGCTAGTTCTGACTGCTAAGACAAGAATTCATTGTTTCTGTCACTCATAGAACAGACATTATTTATTTTTCACAATTCTGGAATCTGGAAAGCCCCAAATTAAAGTACTTGAAGATTCAGTTTCTTGTAAGGCAACACTTTTCAGACTTAGAGACAGTACCTTCTCATTGTGTCCTCACATGGTCCAAAGAGAGAAGAGAGAGAGAGAGAGACAGAGAGAGAGAGAGAGAGAGAGAGAGAGAGAGAGAGAGAGAGAGACAGACAGACAGACAGACAGACAGACAGACAGACAGACAGACAGACAGACGGACAGACAGACAGACAGACAGAAACAGAGACAGACAGAGACAGAGACAGAGACAGACAGAGACAAAGAGAGATACAGGCAGACACAGACAGACAGAGATAGACAGAGAGACTTTTTCTCATTTATAAGAACTAGATTCATGAGTGTTCTATCCTTAGTCCTACCTTCCCAAATTATCATAGGCAAATGCCATCAACCTTTGAATTTAGCAGAGACCTAAACCTTGAGTTCATGACACACTTATTGAGCATATGAAATTCAACCCATCATCCTCCAGTTTTATCTGTTAACTTCCATGTCTTGGGCTGTTTTTATTACTTGGCTAATCAAATAGTGCTGCACTCAACACGAATATGCAAGGTCCTTTATTATATCCCATTTTTCAATCTTTCAGATAACTGCTTTGTACTGGATAATATGGTAACACTGTACTCAGTTTTTTGAGGATTCTCCACATTGATTTCCATAGTGGTTACACTAATTTATAACCTCAAGTTGTAACTGTTTTCTTTATTCCTACATCTTTACCAACCTTTGTTATTATTGATGTTTTTTTATAATGGTCATTCTAACTGGATTAAGATGGAACCTGGAATGGTTTTGATTTTCATTTCTTTTATGAGCAGGGATTATGAGCATTTTTTTCATGTATTTATTGGCCATTTGAACTTTTTCTGAGAAGTTTCTATTTTACTCCTTTCCTCGTTTAGTTACCATGTTATTGATTTGGGGAGGAGGGTTCAGTTTGGGAAGCTCCTTATATAGTCTATATATCAGACCCCTGTCAGACATATTGCTGGCAAAAATTGTCCCCCATTTTGTCAGCTTTTCCTTTACTTGTTTAATTCAGACAATTCATCTTCAAAAACTGAGTATTATCATCTATTGTGATCATCTAATTGCTTACTCATAACTCACTCATTTTATTTATCACTCTGTATTGAAATTTAGAATTTTCATGTTTTTTTAATTGTAAAAATACCGTATAGAGGGGTTACAATTACATGGGCAAAGTAATGAGTACATTTCTTATCAAGCATTGTTGCCTCCTGCTTTGTTTCCCCTTCCCATCCCTTCCAATCTCCCCCCCTCCTGACCCTCCCCACCAAAGATGTAAAGTTCGTTTTTCGACATAACGATTGTACATCTCATTCTTGCAATGGGTCTACCTGTATCCCTATTTAAAAGATTTGTTCTTGCCCTTCCCCTCCACAAATTATGCCAACATCAAATACAGTGAAAGCAGGGGTTATATCATGGAGAAGGACATACAAAGAACAAAGAAATCATCTTATAAATATGTTAGAAACAATTGCATGAAAGAAAAATAAAACATTTGAATACTTATCTTGGGGTCCATTTCACCTAACATCAATTTATCTGACCTTTTCTGCTTGTCTCAGAAATATACTAGTTATTGCAAATAAAGGAAACCATAGGACCTATGTTTCTTTGGGTATGGCTTACTTCACTTAATATAATTTTTTCCAAGTCTTTCCATTTCCTAACAAATGGGGCAATGTCATTCTTTTTGATGGAGGCATAGAATTCCATTTTGTATATATACCACATTTTCTTGATCCATTCATCTACTGAGGGGCATCTGGATTGGTTCCATATCTTAGCTAGGTAAATAGTGATGCAATAAACATAGTTGTGCTGGTAGCTTTAGTATGGTCTTGTTTGTGATCATTTGGGTAAATGTCCAAAAGTGGGATTGCTGGGTCATAGGGGAGCTCTATGTGGAGTCTTTTGAGAAATCTCCATACTGCTTTCCAAAGTGGTTGAACAAGTTTACACTCCCACCAACAATGCAGTAAGGTTTCTCTTCTGTCCACATCCCCTCCAGCATCTGTTGTTGTTAGAGTTCTTTATTATAGCCATTCTAACTGGGGTGAAATGGTATCTCAATATTGTTTTGATTTGCATTTCTTTTATGGCTATAGAGGTAGAGAATTCTTCATTGTCTATTGGTCATCCTTTCCTCTTCAGAGAAGTTTCTCTGTAAGTCTTTAGCCCACTTATTTATTGGGCAGTTGTTTCTTTGAGGATTTGTTGTTGGGGGATTTAATTTTTTGTGTTCCAAGTATATTTTAGATATGAGACCCTTGTCCATTGTATGGCTAGTGAAGATCTTCTCCCAATCCATGGGCTTTCTATTGATCTTGCTAGCTATGTCCTTTGCCATGCAGAAATTCTGCAACTTCATGCAGTCCCATTTGTCCAACCTTTCTTTGATTTGTTGTGTTTCTAGGTCTCTATTAAGAAAATTTCGGCCTGTGCCAAGGAGACCTAGGGTTTCTCCTATTACATCCTGTAATGTTTTCAGAGTATCTGCTTTGACTCTGAGGTCTTTTATTCATTTGGAGTTGATTCTGGTTCAGGGTGATACACAAGGATCTAGCCTTAGTTTTCCACAAGTAGTTAACCAATTTTACCAGCACCATTTACTAAAGAGTCTGTCTTTCTTCTATTCTACTTTTTTAGCTCCCTTATGAAATATTAGATGGCTATAGGTCTGTAGGTTCATTTCTGGGTTTTCAGTTCTATTCCATTGTTCCTGAGGTCTTTTCTTGTGCCAGTACCAAGCTGTTTTGATGGCTTTGTAATAGAGTTTGAAATTTGGTATTGATATTCCTCTAGCACTGTTCTTTCTAGTAAGGATCGTTTTTGCTATTCGGAGTCTTTTATTATTCCATAAAAATTTTTAGATTGCCTCTTCTATTTCCTTGAAGAATACGGTTGGAATATTGATAGGTATCACATTGAAATTGTAGATAGCCTTGGGAAGTATTACCATTTTTACGATGTTGATCCTTCCAATCGAGGAGCATGGGAGATTTTCCCACTTTCTAAGTTCTGTTTTGATTTCCTTTTTCAGGTTTTTAAAATTTTCATCCAAGAGGCCCTTCACTTCTTTGGTTAAGTTAATTCCTAGGTATTTTATTTTTTGTGGGGCTATTACTAATGGAGTTGTTTTCCTGATTTCAGCCCCATTGGTGGCGTATAGATAAGCCATTGACTTTTGAGGGTTAATTTTATACTCTATTACTTTGCCAAAGTTTTGAAGTAGCTTGAGTAATTTGGGAGTGGAATCCGTGGGATTCTTTAAATACAAGATCATGTCATCTGCAAAGAGGAAGAGTTTTACTTCTTCTTTCCCTATTTGGATCCCCTTTATGTTTGCATCTTGTCTTATTGCTGTAGCTAGGCATTCTAATACTAGATTTAAGAGAATTGGAGAGAGCGGGCATCCTTGTCTTGTTTCTGAGTTAAGAAGAAATGGCTTTAGTTTTTCACCATTAAGTATAATGCTGGCTGTAGGTTTGTCATATACAGCCTTTAATTTATTGAGGAATGTTCCATGGATTCCTAATTTTTCCAGAATCTTCATCATAAAAGAGTGTTGGATGTTGTCAAATGCTTTTTCTCCATCTATTGAGATAACCATGTGGTTCTTATCCTTGCTCCTGTTGATGTGATTGATGAATTATATTAATTGATTTGTGTATATTGAGCCAGCTTTGCATCCTTGAAATGAATCCTGTTTGATCGTGGTGTATGATTTTTTGGATGAATTGTTGAAGTCGATTGGCCAAAATTTTCTTGAGAAATTTTGCATCGATGTTCATCAAAGAAATGGGTCTATAGTTCTCTTTCTTTGATGAGTCTCTGCCTTGTTTTGGGGTGAAGGTTATGATGGCTTCATAGAATGAGTTCGGTTGTGAACATTCAACTTCATTGAAGAGTTGGAGGAATATTGGTGTGAGCTCTGCTTTGAAGGCCTTGTAGAATTCCGCTGTAAACCATCTGGTCCTGGGCTTTTCTTAGATGGGAGGTCTCTTATTGCTATTTCTATTTCAATGCTTGATAAGGGCCTGTTTGGTTTTGGCATGTCGATATTTGCTAGGAAAAAGTCCATTTCTGCCAGGTTCTCAAACTTATTAGCATAAAGGTTTGAGAAGTATTCCCTTATAATGTTCTGAATCTTGGTTGTTTCTGTGGTGATGTTTGCATTCTCATCTCTGAGTTTATTTATTTGGGTGTGTTCTCTTCTTTTTCTGATAAGATTTGCTAAGGGTCTGTCAATTTTGTTAATTTTTCCACAAACCAGCTCTTTGTTTTGTTGATCGTTTCTGTGGTTTTTTTGGATTCTAATTCATTTAATTCTGATTTAATTTTAATTATTACTTTCCATCTACTGGATTGGGGTTTATGTTGCTGCTCTTTTTCAAGGAGGCTCAGATGTCTCATTAAATTGTTGGTTTCAGATCTCTCCAATTTGTTGATGTAGGAACTCAGAGCTATAAATTTGTACCTGAGTATGCCTTTGCTATGTCCCAGAGGAGCTGGTAATTTGTGCACTCATTTTTGTTGAATAGCATGAATATTTGAATTTCCTTTCTAATCTCTTCCATGACCCACTCATGATTCAGCAGTGTGTTGTTCAGCTTCCATGTGTTACTGGACTTTCTTTGGTGGCTTTTGGTGTTGAGTCCTAATTTTATTCCCTTGTGGTCAGAGAGAATGCAAGGTATAACTTCAATGTTTCTGAATTTGGACAAGTTTGCTTTGTGGCCTAAAATGTGGTCTATTTTAGAAAATGTTCCTTGTGCTGTTGAGAAAAACATGTATTCTGATGCTGCTGGGTGAAATATTTGGTAGATGTCTGTTAAATCTAGTTGATCTATGCATTTGTTTAGATCTGCAGTTTCTCTGTTGAGTTTTTGCTGAGTTGATCTATCTCGTGGAGAGAGTGGTGTGTTAAATCCCCAACAATTAATGTCTTTGGATCTATGTGGGATTTGAGGGAAAATAGTGTTTCTTGGATAAATTTGGGTGCTCTGTTGTTTGGCACATAGATATTTAGAATTGTAATATCCTCCTGAAGGAGAGATCCTTTAATTAGTATGTAGCAACCTTCTTTATCTCTTCACACTAATTTTAATTTGAAGTCTATTTTATCAGATCTGAGGATTGCAACTCCTTTCTGCTTATGGGGCCCATTTGCTTGGTAGATTTTGTTTCAGCCTATCACTTTCAAAATGTGATTGTTTTTATGGACAAGGTGTGACTCTTGAAGGTAGCAGATAGAAGGATCTTGCTTTTTAATGCAACTAGATAGTCTATTGGAGAGTTAAGTCCATTAAAGTAGAGATAGGACTGAGGGGTATTTGAGACCTCCTGCCATTTTATCCACCTTCTTGGGGGCTTCAGCTACTGGGTTCTTCCTATGGTTCTTGGATTCTCAGTTTGGGTGTGGTTTCTTGGCCTTTATTGTGGTCTTGTTGGTTTTCTATGTGTATGACATCTTTAAGTATCTTTTGTAGGGCTGGTTTGGTGGAGATATATTGTTTCAGTTTTTCTTTGTTATGGAAGTTTTTTATTTGACCTTCAGTTATGAAGGAGAGTTTAGCTGGGTACAGTATTCTTGGTTGATAATTGTTTGTCTTTAGGCATGGCATACATCATTCCAGGCTCTTATTGCATTAATTGTTTCTGCTGAGAAATCTGAGGTGATTCAAATTGGTTTCCCTTTATAGGGTATGGATCTTTTCTTCTTGATAGCTTTAAGGATCTTTTTCTTGGTCTGAATTGATCCTGTGCAGATTATAATGTGACTGTGGGATGTCTTGTTCTGGTCTATCATATTTCTTGGATTTGTCTTGGATAGTTGTATTTTCTTTCTCTATTATATCTAGGCTGTCTTCAATCCCTGAGATTCGATCTTCTGCATGGTCTAACCTACTGTTAAGACTTTCTACTTTGTTTCTTATTTCTTTTCCTTCTAATTGGTCGGCTTTGATGGCTTCAAATTCTTTGTTGGAGCTTTGTTTTAGATCTTGTATGAACTTCTTTACTTCCTTAATTTGGTGTTCAGCGTTTATTCTCAAATCACTTAGTTTATTGGTTATGGTTTCCTTGGACTCCTATTCCTTCTTTAGGGCTCCATTCAGCATTCTCTGAATTCTTTCAGTTGTCTGTTTATGAATTCCATGAATGCTTGTACTGATCTTTGTCTATTCTCATCCCATTCTCGCAATTCCTGTATTACTCTTTGATTAGCTTCCTCACGTTCACACAATTCCTGTAGTTCTCTTTGTTAGCCTGCTCACACAATTCCTGTCTATCTCTTTGGCTGTTTTCAGCCTGCTCACACAATTCCTTTATTACTCTTTGAGTATTCTCAACCTGCTCATGCAATTCCTGTATCAATCTTTGAGTAGCTTCCTCATGCTTATGAGATTCCTGTATTGATCTTTGGTTTGCCTCCTCTTTCTATATATATCACATTCACATCAAGTCCTTTGCAGATTTTCAATCTTTTCATTCACCATGTTTACCAGTAGTGTTTGTAGAGCTTTTAGGGAACTCTCCTCCGGTTTATTCATTATCATAGGTTCTGTCACCTGATTATCATGAGTGGGAGTTGAGATACCCGAACTTGCCATTTTTCTTGTGTTTTTCCTGCTTGTTCTGCCCATTTGGTATGAAAGTAACACCAATTTTGTGCTAGAACACTATTTTATGGCAAGCATCAATCAAAATCCTGTAGTTGAACAATCAAAAGGGGGCAGATACAATCTAGTTCAACAGATACAATCTATCCAACATCAAACAACTATGTATTAGTGTGCTAAGAACAGCAAAGAATTTGGAAAACCAGAAATTATTAGGCTTAAGGAGAAATGTGGGGAAAAATAGGA
This sequence comes from Dipodomys spectabilis, assembly GCF_019054845.1. NCBI lineage: Eukaryota > Metazoa > Chordata > Mammalia > Rodentia > Heteromyidae > Dipodomys > Dipodomys spectabilis. The sequence continues at coordinate 13,536,553 of NW_024870772.1, forward strand.
TTAGAGGATGTGGAAAACTAAAACAAGAGTGAAATTAACCAAGTCCTAATCTCAAAGAGTGAAATGGATTGGACAGAATGATAAGGGAAAGAGAAAAAAAAGAGACAAGAAAAAATGGAAAAACAAAAATTTAAATTTAAAAATTATCTAATTTTAAAGGTGAAATTGAGAGAAGAGCAGGGATAGGATGAGAGGAGGGATAGAAAGTAGACATGAAAAACTAAAAAATAAATAGTCTTAAAAATTATATAGGTATAAAGAGATAATACTGCTATTAAGAAATTTAAGCCTAAGAGGTTTTGAATTGTGTAATACATTTCTGGATTAAGTGTGTACACATGGGGATAAGGTCTAATAATCCATGACAGGTATATCTGAGGATGAGCCAAACAGCAATTAAGTCACTCAAAAAAGAATGAAAGAGAAGAAAAAATGAAAAGAATAAGAAAAAAAAGGACCAAAAGATCAGTAGAGATAAAAAAAAGCACACACATACATATACACCTAAAATAAAACTTATAAGAGGGAAAAAAAAAAGATGAATAGAAAACAATTTAAAAAAAATAAAAGTTAAAAGTAAAAGGTACAAAAAAAAGAGTGGTTTTTTTGGGGGGGGAGGAGGGAAGTGGATGGAAAGATCCTGTATCTCCCTTGTGTCCATAACCAGTCTCGGTGGAGTCTCTGGTTTCCTTGTGTTTGGTTTTCCTGTAGCTTAATTGGTTTCTTAAGTCATTTTGTTTGAGTAGGCAGAAAATGCTCTGCTTTACCCAGGATTTTGTGACCCTCCTCCCAGTCTAGTTCAGTGGGAGGGAGATCTGCTTTGAGGATCACAAAAGAAGGAGATGGCTGTTTCCTCTAGTTTGGAGATGCTGTGATGAGGCTAGATTCTGGCTGGAGTTGAGGTCTTTCAGCAAACAGTAGCTTTTCCCTGAGGGGCTAGCTTCTGAGACACTCAAAGAGCCCAGGCTGGAGCCATTCTCAGGGTTTATGTTTACTGAATTTCAATTGATTGTCTAGACTGCTGTAGGGAGGGGCAACCTCTGGTTCTGTTTACCCAGTGAAGAAAGCCACTCCTCTGGGGGCAGAGCTTCATCTGCCTGGGATGGGTGACTTTCCCCTTGTGGATATGTGCCTGGCAGGACTGGTCAGGTTCCTGTGACCTGCTAAATGACTCTTTTGTTTTCTCCAAGGCCTGATTTGGAGCTAGCTGCTCAGCCAGGCCTTTGTCAGTATCAAAGATAAGGATTGGAATGTTTTTTCTTTCATGCGATTGTTTCTACCATACTTATAAGATGATTTCTTTGTTGCTTTGTAGTCCCTCCCCCACGATATAACCCCTGTCTTCACTGTATTTGATGTTGGTATAATTTGTGGAGGGGAAGGGAAAAAACAAATCTTTTAAATAGGAATACAGGAGGATCCATTGCAGCAATGAGATGTACAAGTTGTTTTGTGGAAAAACGAACTTTACAACTTTTGGGGGGTGGGGGAAGATGGGAAGGGTTAGGAAGTGGAAACAAAGGAGGAGGCAACATGTTTGATAAGAAATGTACTCATTATCTTGCCCATGTAATTGTAACACCTTTGTACAGTATTTTCACAATTAAAAAAAAAAAAGATGGAGATCTCCGTTACTGGGGGGGAAGGGGTAAGAGCAGCCTTCCCTCCTCTGCTCCCTGGAAAGGAGTGAGGATGTCAGGGTTCTACTCATGCCAGAATCATGGTTCCTGGGTCGTCTCTGGTCTGCAATCTGCAGGATGAAGATATCTGCTTCTTGTCAGTTCTTGCTGGTGTTGAGTAGAATTGGCTCACCAGCTGTGTCTGGCACCTTTGTCCCAGACTTTCTGTGTTGTAGGTATGGCTTCTATGGCTGCCGCTGCTGCCACCGCCATGGCTGCCACCTCCACTGCTGCCAGCAAGTGCTCAGATCTGTCTCCTTGCCTGGATATTCCCTGGCCAAACTCTCTGTACTGTGATGGCACACTTGGTGTAATTCTCTGGCCTAGGACTGTTCACTGGAACACTAAAACTGCTTTCTATGGGAGAGCTTGTCTAGCCTCCAGCTTCTCCTCTGCCATCTTCCCAGCACCTCTAGAATTTTATTGTTTAGTGACAATTTTGCCCCGCTAGACTCCTTGTTCCACAAAGATATGCATATTTTATATTAATATTTGTCCTTGTACTAGACATACAATGCTAAACAGAAAGCAAGCATTTACTTCTAATTGACTTGAGTTCCTAAGCCTTTTCAAAGTCTAAAAATTTATCACAGAGTTCTTACATATGTTATGTATTATTTGCTCTGTTTTAATTATTGGCTAAGATGAACTTTAAATAAATTTTATGGAAATTATAATTTTTAATCAGAAGTATGAGAGAAAACCAAGTTTGACCTTCAACTAAAACATCATTCAGCAGTCTAAAAATTTGAATTGTAAATAAGGTATTAAATCCATAAGGTACAAATTTATTAAAAAAAGAAAAAGTTGAGAGAGGTAGATATTCAAGATAAGAGAAGAGTGAAGGTGAAAATCTCATTCAAGAAGGTTTTTAGACTCCAGAAAAACCATGTATAGCAATCTTTTAGAAAGTACTTTTGAGTCTTTTTATACTTATCATGATGCCTTTGATTCACATAGTATGTTTCAAAGAAAGTAGTATGTTGTTTGACAAAAAGTACAATAAAACATGGTCCTACTCTTTTGTTTTTTCAAGCCTAAGTGTTTTATGAAAATGTGTAATTGTACTAGGACAGAAAAGCACAGTGGGTAAAAATAATGACTGAAGGACAGACTAGTTCTTCCAGCTTCAGCAAATTCTTATTAAAAGCTTAGATTTCTCCATCTACAAACTTGATTAATAGTAGCACATATTTCCTATAGTTGCCTTGATGATCAAATGATATGATGTAGCTAAATTGTTTATTGTGGTCTATGGTAAATGGCATATTCTGATTAATTCTATTAAGAGTTAAATAGTAAATGGTCATATAGATTTGAAAAAGGATGACTAATATAGTTAGAACTTCTCAAAACTTTTAATATATTGATATACATTCAAATATACATTATAGTTTAATGTATTTTAAATTTCTTTGTAGGTTAAAATAGTATGTAATATGCTGGGGCTTGTGTATTGATGATTTCATTTGTTGTCTCATGAGTCTTCTGTTTCATATGACAACTTTATAAATGAATACAGAAATGGTAGGACAAAGGTGAACTAATTCAACAGTGATACTCACTAGACACTATGTTGGAAATGAACTATACAACTTGGGGGAGCAGGAAGGGTCAGTTAATCTACACATTTTATAAATTTTATTTAGAGGACAAGACCTAAACACAGAACACTGGCTACTGAGTTACAATTTAGGAACTGCATAACAAAATTTTTGATGGAAATATAAAACCAGGCATTGCTATAGACCACATTAGTTGGGCTGAAATTATATTGTGAGGGTGTATAAACTAGAATTCCATTAAGATTATTAATATTTACTAGAGCTACTGTTTGAAACTTCTTTTAACATTAGAAAAATGTAAGAGCTCTTGGATTTTACTAGTTAGCAAATGGGTACAATTTTAGGGCCTGTCAATTATTCATGGACTAGTAAGATTCAGATTAAAAATAAGAAAACTATAAATTTTCTGCATTAGAAAACTGTAATGGTACTTGCCTATTTCAAAAGAAGAAGATATCCATTTATGCAAAATAATCTGATAATATGGAACGCAATGGACATATAAATAATAGAAAAGCCCTGAAAAATAGAGTGCCAGTATTTTTTCTATTAAAGACAAATTGCATGCACTATGGTAAGAGAAATGTAGTCTGGTCAAATATGTAACTATTCTGTCTTGAGTTTTAATAAAATCATATTTCAAGATTAAGTGTGTGTGCATGTATGTGTGTGTGCATGTGTGCGTGTATGTGCTAGTGATCCTGAGGATTGAACTCAGGGATTAAGAGCTAGCCCTGAACTTTTATACCCATGGCTAGTGCTCTACCACTTGAGCCATAGCTCCATATCCAGCTTTTTGGGAGGTAGTTAATTGGAAATCAGAGTTTCACACATCAGACAAAAATTCAAAGATCAATTTAGTAAACACAGGAAGAGGAAAAAACAAAATACAGGAAATCAAGAAAAAAGTTTTGTGGACTTGTCTATCTTGGCTTGCTTCAAACTATGATTCTCCAGATCTCAGTCTTCTCAGGAGGATTACGGTCATGTGCCACACTATGCTAAAAATTTGAAATCATTATTGAGCCAAAGGCTGCTGTCTGACAGTGCAAGCTTTGTGAAATAAATTACAGTATCAGCCACTGAAGATACTGTGAACCATAACATGGGAACACTCATCAGTATCTAGAACACATACAAATAAAGCATCCATTGGACTGTATCAGAGCAGCATCAGATTAAGCCTGCTTAGAAATTCAGGAAATCCTCCTCTTTTTCCACTTAGTTTAAGAATAATAAACACCTCAAAAGCAGTGCCTATCTTGTTTCTCTTTATACTTCCTGTTGTATACCTTGCTTGATAAATAGTACTTGATTTATAAATGTCTTCTAGGTAGAAGAGAAATTGTGGTTTGAACAATAAAACCACACATCAACATACTAGAGTCAGAATTTGGAGCCTTGTGCTTGCTAGGCAGGCACTTTTCCACCAAAGTCACACTTCCATCTATTATTTTCTGATTATTTTTGAGGTAGAATCTCACCCTTCCCCCCACCCTCCACTTAGTAGGCCTTGTTGTGATTCCTCTATGTATTTTTGTCAAAGTTTGCATGACAGATGTGTCTAGGTTTTCCATTTAAAATGGGATTTCGTAAAGTTTTTTGTTTGTTTGTTTTGGTTTAGAATTGCCATCCTCCCAATCTTAGCTTCTTGTGTAGCTGAAACAACAAATACAAGCCATCATACCCAACTGTTGGTTAACATGGCCTCAAATCAGTCTTGCAAATCTGTAGCCCCCCAGCAGCTTTGCTTACAGGTGTGAGTCATTGGTGCTAAGCTGTGAGTAAAATCCTATTCTTTTTTTTTTTTTTGTCGATTGTGGGCCTGAACTCTGGGCCTGGGTGCTGTCCCTCAGCTCTTCAGCTCAAGGCTAGTGCTCTACCACTTCAGCCACTTTGCTGCTTCTGGCTTTTTCTGTTTATGTGGTGCTGAGGAATCAAACCCAGGGCCTCATGCATGCAAGGCAAGCACTCTACCACTGAGCCATCTTACCAGGCCTAAGATCTTACTTTAAAAAAAATTTCCTCTCAAATTATGCTTTATGAAAAGAATCCACAAGGTCATAGAAATAGTAGTAGAACTTGGATTTTTTAAATTTTCTTTTTTTATTGTCAAGGTGATATACAGAGGAGTTACAGTTACATAAGTGAGATAATAAATACATTTCTTGTCAAACATGTTACCGCTTCCCTCATTTTTCTCCTACTTTCCCTCCCTCGCACCCTTCTTGGCACCAAGTTGTACAGATCATTTTCCACATATTGTCTTGTGTTTATCACTGTTGCATTGGTTCTGTGTCTCACCATTCTGTCATTCCCCTTCCCTTCCCTAATTCAAATAAATGTAAACACAATACCAGAGTACCAAAATCAAATACAGTGAAAACAGGGGATATACAATATCAAGAAGAACATACAAAAGAAACAAAAAAATCAAATAGTACATTAAAAACAACTCCATGTCTTGAAGTTCATTTCACTTAGCATCATCTTATATGGTCATATGTACATAGCTATTGAGGTACTCTGCTCATCTGCTAAGATTATCCTAGACGTATACTAATTATTGCAAATAAAGGAAACCATGGGACCTATGTTTCTTTGGGTCTGGCTTACTTCACTTCATATGACTTTTTCCAACCTTACAAATGGGGCAGTGTCATTCTTTCTGATGGAAGCATAGAATATATATATCTATATAGATATCACATTTTCTTGATCTATTCATCAATTGAGGGGTATATGGGTTAGTTTCATATCTTAACTATGGTGAATAATGCTGCAATAGAAATAGATGTACTGATAGCCTTAGTATGGTCTTGTTTGTGATCATTTGGACAAATGATCAGAAGTGGGATTGCTGGATCATAGGGGAGCTTTTTTGAGGAACCTCCATACAACTCCTTTCCAGAGTGAACAAGAATGGCCAATAGACACATGAAGAAATGCTCAACATCTCTGGCCATAAAAGAAAGACAAATCAAAACAATATTGAAATTCCACTTCACCCTAGTTAGAATGATTATAATCAAGACATCTAATATCAACAGATGCTGGAGGGGATGTTGCCAAAAGGGAATGCTACTGATCTTTTGATGGGAGTGTAAACTTTTTCAAGAACTTAGATTTTTGACTCCAGATTTGTAGTTTGAAAAAAAAAATCTCTGCTCTTCTCTACATGATTGTGTTACTGATTTTTTTTCAGTGATTGGCAACTCATCTCTCCAGGAAACAAATTGTTAGTCATTTGAGTCTACTGAGACTGATTGCTAATGCTCATTATTCAACTATTTCAAAGAATGCAGAATTGATCTGTTCCAAAACATGATTGTTTCACATCTATCTTCTGCAAGTTTTCTTTTTTTTCAGAATAACTATTTTCATCATCTTCATATCTTTTACATACAATTCTCTAATGATTCAGTGTTGGCATAGAGGTTTTGCTAATAATGTCATATACTTCTTCAGGAAAAAGTTTCATTGTTTCATCAGTGCAAACCCATCAGTCTAGAATTTTAGACTTCTGTCCTTGTACTTAAGTTTAATTACAACATGAAAATTTAATTTCTTTAAAATAGATATAGTAAATTTATCTTTAAAAACTCATTACCTTACTTATATAACTGTAGCCCCTCTGTACATCACCTTTACAATAAAATAAAGAAAAAATTTAAAAAGAAAAAGTAAAAAAAAATCTTTGAGGAACAAATTAAATTGAACAATTAAAAAAATGTCTTTGCTAGTCTTAGGGGCTTGAATTCTGGGCCTGGGCGCTGTCCCTGAGCTCCTTTTGCATCTTCGTACTCAGAGCTAGCACTATACAACTTGAGCCACAGAACCATTTCTGGCTTTTGGGGGAGTAGTTTTGTTGGAGATAAAGGTCACATGGAGTGTGCTGCTCAAGCTGGCTTCGAACCTCAGCGTTCCACCTTCTGACTAGCTAGGATTACACACATGAGCTATCAGTGCCCAGCCAAAATGGAATATATTTTAAAAGTATACTTTACATTAATTTTGTTCATTTTTAATTTTTCTTCAAAGTTAGTTTATAACATAAAAACTTTGATTTATTCTTTTTGGATGTTTGATTTCTTATATAATTTTCTGGTTTTTTTCCCCTAGATTTGAAACTATTCTTGTTATTTCTTTTAAAAATGCATTGAGCTGTTTAAGGCAGGGTAGATTCAATATTTCTTTTATCTATCTGGAGACTTAATTATCAGAAACAGGAATTGGGATAATCTAACTGGTCAAAATAATGGGGCAGGAATAGACTGAAATTTTGAAATATGATTGTCAAGTATGACAGAAATAAAACTATAATAAACTATAATCCTTTATTTCCTCATAGCAGTATAATTAGAATTTTAAAACATGGATTTCTCACTGTTGTAATAATGTATCATTATCTAGTATCTATATTACCCTTGTAAATATAAACTATTTTGCAAAAAATGTCTTGATTGTACATTTGATCTCTGTCCGTTTGTTAAGCAAAGAGAGTCTAGTAAGATATATTTGGTACTTTATGAGAATTGAAATGAATAGGGAACTTATGAATGAATATCTATGACAAATATCTGGCCAGATTTTTCTTTTGTATTCAAGTCTATTGTGTGCTCTAGCATAACACAGCTTTCAATGGGAGTATGTGTCACAGTATAAATCTAATGTGGTCCATTGGTTTGCAGCATTTGTCAGCCTTCTTTCTCTGAAAGCTTCTCCATGACACTGAATTAAGAAATATGGCATTTCTTAGATATATCACTTTTTCTTGTCTTATGCTTTATTTCTAACAGAATTAAAGATAACTCAAGTAATTTTAAACTCAAAAAAGCATGTTCAGCTCCAAAGACAAAATTTCAGACTTTGCCCCAACAATGAAGAAGGTTTTCTTTTTAATGTTTCAAGCTAAATTTAAACATCTTTGAGCATTACTGAGCAATACTTATGTCAGATCACTTTTTTATTTATTAAAATACAGAGGAAAATAATATTTTTAAACAATGACAACTTTCCTTCTCTCTTACATATTCAGGCAGAGGTAGGCTGGTTTTAATTATCTGCCAATGTTCACAAATGTCTGCAAAGTATATACATACTTAAGAGGAGACAGTGATGATCTGTTACAGCTTTCTAGTTGATAACAGATAATTTCAAACAGACTAATACCTATTAGATATTTCTTCTCAGAAAAACAATATCATTTCATATTAAAATAATCATGCATCATTTCCATTTCTCATACAATTTTTAAAAAGAAAAAAATCCTCTAAATTGAGGTAGTTGCATTTTGGAGAATTTCTCATGTTTGATGATCAGTAGATATAATCCTTGATTCAACTTGGATCCCTTAACTATTTTTGCTTCTTTTTGGGTAGGTATTCACTCACAGTAGCCAATAATCATCTCAGCCAGAGAAGGAAAAGAAAAAACCAATCTAACCAAGAATAAATATTTCTAATTTTTCTCTTTTCAGGCAAAGAGTTCATGAAGATTATGCTCCTGACTAGACTATGATTTTTTTCTGTAATTTTAGCGAGACCATTTAATGTTACAATGTTAACATTTTAAGTCAACAATGAAGGTTAGGTTAAAAAGAAAGAAATGCAGAAAAATGAGAATATTATTTAACAAAATGAATACAGTAATAAATTATAGAATGTGTAACTTTTTTCAATATAATTGTCACAATGAAAATTTCCTCATCTATAAGATAGAAGAGAGTGTAATGTATCTAGAGGTTTTATGAACATTAACTGATAAATGAATGGTAAAGTGATTTACATGGTAAAAGCTCTCAGTATCTTTGTAGTTTTTATAAAAGCTAAAATTTCTCTTTAGGTCTTGTAATTCTTAGTATTTTGTTATTTTCAAGTGAATGTTTTATTTTAATTCAAAGATCATAGCACTTAAAAGGTTAGAAATTTTTCCCAGGTCTTATTGTTATCCATAAATCCTCAATTTAAAAAAACATCATTTTTGTTTTCTGTAAAAGTGTTTGTTTTTTTTCACGTAAAGTATGGATGAATAAATAGCCCCAAACCAGGAAATATTTATTTTCAGATGTTATTTACATGTTTTTTGGTAAATGATTCTCCCTAGAAATGTCATCCACAAACAGAAGCAGGCTGTTAATACTTAGCACCCCCAAGATCTTCAGTCACATATGAAAAGAATATTGGAAAGTTAATTGGAAAGGAAAATTAAACCTAAAATATGTCCGAGAGTCAGCTTTGACGCTATTTATAGTTGCTTTCACATATTGTGAACTATATGATTTTATTCTTTTCCAATCTCTTGGCTGAATCAATTTCAGACATTGTTCACTTTCAAGATAAAGTATATATTAACATCAACCAGCCACAAGAGGGAAGTCTTGGCTATATTAGAAGTGGTGTGTATATAGGGAGGGGCACATTTTTTCAGCAAAGAAGATTTAAACATGAGAAGAAAAATAATTTATCTCTTTTTTTTTTTTTGAGGCAGTAAGGCTTGTACAATTTTATGTTTGTTAGAGAAAATTGTTTGTGGGTCCAGTACATTATCAGAAATTTTATAAATGTAGAATAACACTTTGTCACACATTTCCCTTAAAACTTAGATCATTTGTTAGATGTTAATTCCAACAGAATTGATTTTAAAGATATATACATATAGATGATATATATATATATATATATATCATCTATATATAATTCTAATGCAATTCATGGAAGTAATTTTAATTGGTACACGCTTCTCTAAGCTGTATTCAATGGGGTACCCATTAATTCTATTAGTGACATCCTATTTATTAGTGACATCCTAGGCATGAACTCCAGCTTCATGATTAAGAAACATACAACATTCTAGAATTAGAATTTCGAGAATTAGAATTTCAAATATGCGATATTCAAGAAATAAAAAGGACAAAACATTCTGAAATAAGATCAGTTTTAAACTATTTATAAATTCATAATAAAACAATTCCTGGCATGGATCTTGCACTTTGATATGGAATATTTTAATTAAAAGCTATTTACTTGTAAGATTTTGTTTGGAGTCACTGTTAGATTGTTTCTGTTTGTATTCATTATAGCTCACCAAATAATCAGCTGAACGTGGTGTAATTACACAATGCAATTAACATATTACCTAATGAATAGAATGCTCTAGCAATCTGTGTCAGAAAATGGAGAACAGGACTCTTAAATTCCAAGTCTGACTCTTGAGACTTATATACTGGCAATGGAAGTGATGAGTATTAAAATACTGTTAAATACAAAGTATGTAGGTTTGTTCTTTAGCTTTCTCATTGGAAGAATGGAGTAAATTTTACAAATATCTGAAGTACTTTCATTTGCAGATATAAAATAAAAATTATAAAGGCATCTAGTGGATACAGAACTTACTTTTCTATTCATCTTCATCACTATGTCCATGTAAGTCTGTGTGCTTTGAAGTTTCAGATACTTTGAGAATACCAGCATTTATTGTAAATTATTTTCTTCAGCTACTTAGAATTTGTCTTAGCTTAATTGCTAACAACATCATCAGGCTTGTTAGTGATCTGTTAATCAAATGAGATGAATGGTTTGACTTTTATTAGACTTAAGGTCATGTGGAAATGCATCTTTATTCTGAAAACTAAAAAAATTAAGATTATTTTGCTTATATATTGAGTATAATTGCATTTTTAATAAGACATAACTTATTAAAGATATATGTATCTCAATGTCTAGATTTTGCTATGGATAAAACTTTTTTTTTTTTTAAAAAAATGAAGTTTATTTAAAAGTGAAAGTGAAAAAAACAAGGAAAAAAAACCCAAAACATTAGCAGACTCCCCCAGAGCCTGAGGATGAGAACTCCCAAACAAGGAGCTTCACGACTTTTATTTAAGGTTGACATTTAAATTGTTTTTTAAGTTATGTGAAACGTTTAACAAAATGTTACATGTGTATATTTTATTGGCACAAAAACCATAGATTCCCAGTGGGAATAGAATCTGTTATATGGTCATAAATTCCCATATATATATGTATGTATATATATATATATATATATATATATATATATATATATATATATATATTTCTTTGTGAGGATGCAATATCAACCCTTTGTATTCAGGAAGATTTTGCCGTAGGACAGTCAACCTCTGCTCTCTTTCCTTCTGTTTAAATAGATGGCTCACAGTCCCACTGTGATTACACATTTATTCTACTGTGCAAAATCTGTATGGGAAACATTCTTACCATTTTCTGAAGTTGTTTTTCACCATTAATCAGGAACATGAAGGTAAAAGATGATTTAGAGAAGACATGGAATGTTTAAGCATGGTTATAAATGGGCCTGACAGAGAGAAATGCTTTTATGAAATATGTGTTTTGTTTCCAACAGGATGGGGAGCCAGATATGAGCCCAAATTGACACTTTTATTTCTCTTTTAGTCTTTTAAAATTAGAGGTAAGTTATATTAATGATAGATAAGGATGTACTATTAATACATGGCATATTAGAATCGCTCTGCCTATGCAGAGGTTAAAGGAAGAAAAATTTTAGCTCTGAGACTATGTTTACATAAAGAATGACTAAGCTTTTTTTTTGATGAGTTGTTGAAGTTGATTGGCCAAAATTTTATTGAGAAGTTTTGCATCAATGTTCATCAAAGAAATGGGTCTATATCTCTCTTTGTTTGATGAGTCACTGCCTGGGTTTAGTATGAGGGTTATGATGGCTTCATAGAAAGAGTTTGGTAGTGAACTTTCACTTTCAATTTTACTGAAGAGTTGGAGGAGTATTGGTATGAATTTTGCTTTGAAAGCCTTGTAGAATTCAGCTGTAAATCCATCTGGTCCTGGGCTTTTCTTAGGTGGGAGCTCTCTTATTTTATTGCTGTTTCTATTCCAATGCTTGTTATGGGTCAATTAAGTTGGTTTAAATCATCTTGGTTTAGTTTGGACATCTCAATATTTGCTAGAAATTCATCCATCTCTTCCAGATTCTCAAACATATTAGCATAAGGGTTTGAGAACTATTCCCTCAGAATGTTTTAAATCTTGGTTGTTTCTGTGGTGGTGTTTCCAAGAAAAAAATCATATTAGGTGAAGTAAGCAAGGCCCAAAGAAACATAGGTCATATGGTTTCCCTAGTATATGACTAGGACAAGCAGAAAAGGTCAAAACTATGTACATATGACCATATAAGACGATACTGTGAAATTAACCCCAAGATACAGACACAAGAGGTTTTATCTTTCTTGCTGTTGTTTTTAATGTACTTATAAGGTACTCTAATTTTTTTTGTTTCTTTTGTATGTTCTTCCCTCATGTTATAACCCCTGTTTTCACTGTATTTGATTCTGGTGCCCTGTATCTTGTATATACGTTTTTCTAATTTGGGGAGGGGAAGGGAAATAACAAAATGCTGAAATAAAGATACAGGTTGACCCATTATAACAATGAGATGTACAAGACACCGTGCTGAAAATGAACTTTACAGCTTCTGGGTGGGGGGAAGGGAGAAGTTGGGGAGGTGGGAGAAGGAAGGAATAGTAGGGGAAAAACAAAGGAGGGGTAACAATGTTCGATAGGAAATGTACTCATTACCTCACTCATATAACTGTAACCTCTTTCTACAGTATTTTTACAATTAAAACATTATATATATATATATATGAATGAGTAGACATGACCAGGGTCCAGTGGCTCACACCTGTAATCCTAGCTACTCATGAGGCTGAGATCTGAGGTCCATGATTCAGAGCCAGCCTGGGCCTGAAAGTCCATGAAATTCTTACCTCTAATTAACCAACAGAAATCATGAAGTGGTGTCATGGCTCAAGTGGTAAGAGTGCTCTCCTTGAGCTGAAGAGCTTGAGGTCCACACCCAGGCCCAGAGTTCAAGCCCAACAACCAAAAAAATAAAAAGAATAAATGAGTAGATAGACTAAAAACAGTTCGATTTCCAAAGTCATCATTTAACTTATTAAACACTAAGATTGTCTTATTTTGTATTTATTCTATAATTGTACTACATGAGAATATATTAGCCCAGGGCTTAAGTTTCTTTTCTGAAAGAAATCTGTTTATTAAACACACTTTCTTTATAAAATGCCTTATGATGCATATTTTAAAATATTGTAAACTGAAATTTTAATTTATAATATGGTAAATTATCTTTAATTTAAATTTTTCTATTGTTGTTTTAAATGCACTTATTTATGGGGAGGGAAATGATTATTTTCAGTTCAAGTAGATCATAATGGTTATCTTCCTATATATTTGGTGTTAGCTTGGAGCAGGGTTTTTTGTTCACTCGTGTATGACCAGAGCTTTGTTTTTCTTCTAAATTATCACTAGTATTCTCTGATTCTCTTTCCAAATTTCCATCATGCTCTGTGAAGTAGTTCTTAGTTAATTGATGGACATAACATTGTTTTAAATTTGGAAATCAAACTGGAATTTTATTTTTTAAAAGAATTACAAAATATTTCAAGCCTTAGCGTCTTTTGTTTTAGAAAGTTATCATATGGCTCTGATTAAACCAATATTTCAGCAATGATATTGGAGTAATTCCTATCTTCTGAGATTTCAATGGAAAGATAAATACAATATTTCCAGAAATGTTTCCTATTAGTTTTTCTAATGCCTTTCTAGGGCTAAGTGGTCTAGCCACAAATTTATGGGCTCTAGTAACTTGCAGGGCCTATTGTCCTGATCAGAATTGTAAAAGGTTGTTTCTAGGCAACACTATGGAGAAGCAGAAATTTATGGAGTTGGAGTCTTTTTCTCATTTCACTGATGTCCCTTTATGTTCTTACAAAACACATACCTTTATCATGAAGTTAAAATTCAGAACATCATGCAACTGTAGAAGAAAAAAATGCATTTATTTTTCTTTTTTGTTCTCTTGTTAGTTATCAGACACTGAATCCTTTTTCTCTGGTTTGGTTACTGTGCTTACAAACTCTTGTTTGTAGGTAGCACTCTCTTACTAGAAGCCATCTCTTTGGTCACCCTTATCAGTGACAACCATATTTTGAATATATCATCATAGATCAACCAGCCTCACAAGCTCTTGCCAATAATTTGACAAAGTTATGAGTTATATCTTATATTTGAAATAACTATCCTGGCTAGCCTGAGAATTAGAGATCATGCAATTCTTGATCACCTGATTCAGATTGAGAGTGAAAGAGATGAGGTGCCAAATAGTTTAAACTAAGGTTGTTCTGTATAATCAGCAGCATACGGCCATTTACTTTCTATGGTTACCTAAAGGAGAGGATAACACTAGTTTAAAAGACAATCCTCTTGGCACAATTTGGGTTTTACTTGGGACTCTTAATTTGAAAGATATTTCACATATGTTGAAATTGCAGCAGAATAATCAGCAGGATTGGTGATAATCTCTTAACTCCTTCAAATCACACATACAAGATAACATACTCCAAGGATTCACAGGCTCTCTCAAATGGGTAAGAAAGTTCCAGAGCACCTCTTTATTCTGCAAATAATGAAGCTTTGCTTAGCCCACTTGCTCTGCTAGTTACCACGTTTCCTGGATGACACCACAGTGTTTCCTGAGGATTCCGTCTTTACTCTGCTGCAGAAGTGATCATCTGGTGAACAGATAATAATAGGATGAACTAGGAAGCATGCTGGGTTGTGAATGTCTAGAAACCACATAGACTTTGCATTGTAATTAATGAAAACTCCCTTGCCTATTATAACCCAACCTAATTACCCATAAAACTTCAAGTAATTTTCACTTGACCCTAAACTTAGTACATTTAGCTTCTTCTTTACCCAGTACCGAAGGATAACTCAACAAAAAAGGAGTAGGGAACATGAAGAAGAAAGTTTGTTCCATCTGTAATCTGTTTTCCTCTGAGAAAGTCAGTGGGACAAGTAAGTTTTCATTTATTCACCTACTTTTGCAATATCATTTGGAAGAAGACTAAACCCACAAAATGTATTCTAAATATTTTTTCCAGTTTTTTTGTATATTTAGCTTTTGTTCATCAATTCCCTTATATAAGATGGGTCAATATTGAATGTAAAGAGAGAGAGAGAGAGAGAGAAAAGAAACAAAAAGGATATTACACTGAATAAATAAAAGAGTTATATATGTCTTGACTGAGTTTTTGTTTGTCTGACATCTTACTTTGTCATCCTCAGTACCTAATGCAATGCTTATAGCATAGGACAGTGTCCAGTCCTAATGAACATTCAAATATTTCTGTGTTCACATTCCAGACTTGTTCAAAGGATAACAGGATATTTGTGGACAATATTTTGATTCTATGATACATAATCAAAATAACTACAGAGGTTATTTTAATTTTCTAATAGAAACCTTAGATATTCTGGAGAATCTGATTATGAATATAATGCCACTACATAATAGTGGCTAATATTAATAGAAGAACAACGTAAGTTGTTATGTTCTAGAACATAGCTTATATATGAATATACATACAAAGGATGCGTACAAATTTACAATGTCTTTAAACACAATCTACATGAATGAAATCTTCCCTAAGATAAGATCCAAATGGAAAAAACAATACCTGAACATCATTTTAACTGAACACCAAGATTCTAACAAGCTTAATACTACTCATCATTTGATCTCCAAAAGTGAGGGAATTAAGAAGAGTAACTGGATATGATGTTTTGCACCTGTAATCCAGACTATCCAGGAAGTAGCCCTTCAGCAAACTACTCCACAGAATAATTGTGAGCTCAAAGCTAGTTCAGGCAAAGTTAGCAAGACAGTATCTCAAAAGGTAACGTCCTCACATGGTAGATTACTTGGCTAGAAAGCTTCAGTTCTCTGATTCAATCCTTGGAAGCAGAAGCAGAAATGAAGAAGACAGAGAGAAAACACCTGAGATGCTATCATTTTACCTGTGTCTTGATAGAACAAAATGTATCATTCCTATCTTCTTGGAAAATAGGGATCATGTATGAATATGTAATATGACTTCATCACTGAGGATATGGGACACAAAGACATTGTTAAAATATGATTATAAGCATAGTGAACTATCCAAGTTTTATAATGTTGATGGTAGATATGAAACAAAAATCTAAAAGAATAGCCAGGCAAATTCTATGAAAAAGGTCCTCTCTTTTATATACATTGTTATTGTTTTATCTTTTAAAAATAACTTGTAATTACCCTCCCATATTCCCAGTGGAGACATGAGAAAAATATTAGTAACTAAAACTTAAATGTATTTGTGTCAATTTTTTGGCTAGAAGAGTGATAGTATATTGACATATAAACTTTATAATGTTTACAACAAAGAATATAAAATAATTTAGATTGCTTTTGAAATTACATTGCCTTAAGTGATGAATATTTTTTTCAGTGATCAGCTTGTTCTGTTTTAAAGCCCCTGATCTCCCATTCCAGAATGACTGTAAAACTGGAAGTATAGAAATTGGAAAGATAATCAAATAAAGACTCATATTCTAGGACAAGGAACAATGGATCATGTTGTTTCAGTCAATGTTACAACTGAAGTAAAAAAAATCTATCACAGTAGATTGTGATGAAATCTTGCACTTAGACATGTACCTGGCTGCCCAGAAGATAACCCACCATGGAGGGTTCAGGCTTTACTGGTTGCCTGTATCATCTTGATAGCATTTTATGCTGACTACATAAACAGCTTATGTTATAACTTTCCTCACATTGTTAGAAAATCTAGCTTGGTCCATGAAGAAAACTGATTCTCCCTTCTGAAAAATATGGCCTCAGAGCCTTTGATATGGTAATTTTTTTATTCTAACACATTTTTATTGCTATGGTCATTGGTTGTCAATACTTGATTTTTTTTTTTGGTGCACTATTGTTTTAATGCACTAGTCATTACTCCTTATATCTTCTTGTAAAACAATTTGTTGTGGTATTATCATTACTCTGTACCAGGCAATCTCCTATGTATGAGCTCATTTCCAACCTGGTTCTTTTGTGATACACATGAGATTGTGTTGTTGTTGTAGTTTGAGATACTTTAAAGGATGACTATTGGAGTGACCCTCCTCCCAATACCAATATATAAAAAAGTGGTTCATGAGAAAATGTTTTTATGATATACAATTTCTTATTCTTGGAAGTTTAGAATTACTCAGTATAAGAAATCAGGGGATTTGCTGATAGCTTTAGTATGGCCTTGTTTGTGATCATTTGGGTAAATGCCCAGAAGTGCGATTGCTGGGTCATAAGGGAGCTCTTTATGTGTAGTCTTTTGAGGAACCTCTCCAGAATCTGTTGTTATTAGATTTCTTGATTATAGCCATTCTAACTGGTGTGAGGTGGAATCTCAATGTTGTTTTGATTTGCATTTCTTTTACGGCCAGAGAAGTTGAGCATTCCCTCATGTGTGTATTGGCCATTCTTATTTCTTCTTCAGAGAAGTCTCTCTTCAAGTCTTTAGTCCACTTATTAATGGGGCAGTTGTTTCTTTGAGGATGTTTTTGGAGGATTAAATTTTTTGAGTTCTAATTATATATTAGATATGAGGCCCTTGTCTGTTGTATGGCTAGTGAAGATCTTCCAGTCCTTGGGCTTTCTATTGATCTTGCTAGCTATTTCCTTTGCCATGAAGAAGCTCTGCAGTTTCATGCAATCCCATTTGTCCAACCTTTCTTTGATTTGTTGGGTTTCTGGATCTTTATGAAGAAAATTTCATCCTGAGCCAAGGAGCCCTAGAGTTTCTCCTATTATTCACTGTAGCTAAAATATGGAACCAACCCAGATATTCCTCTGTAGATTAATGGATCAAGAAAATGTGGAATACATATATATATATATATATATATATATATATATATATATATATATATATATGCAATGGAACTCTATGCTTCCATCAGAAAGAATGACACTGCTCCCTTTGTTAGGAAATGGAAAGACTTGGAAAAAATCATATTAATTGAAGTAAGCCAGACCCAAAGAAATATAGGTCCCTTGGGTTCCCTTATTTGCAATAATTAGTAAACGTCTAGGACAATTTTATCAGATGAGCAGAAAAGCTCAAAAACTATGTACATATGACCATATAAGATGATGCTAAGTGAAATGAACCCCAAGGTATGGACACAAGAGGTCTTTCTTTGTTGTTGTTGTTTAATGTACTATGTGATATTTTTATTTGTTTCCTTTGTATGTTCTTCCCCCTATGGTATACCTCTGTTGTCACTGTACTTGATTTTGTACCCTGCATCGTGTATATACATTTATCTAGTTTTAGGAGGGGAAGGAGAATAACAGAATGCTGAAATATGGACACAGGATGACCATTGCAACAATGATACTCAGAAGACATTATGTTGGAAATGAAACTTACAAGTTAGTAGAGGGAGGGTAAGTTAGGTGAAGGAGGGAAGGGATAGTAGGAAAAAAAACAAAAGAAATGTACTCTGTACAGAATCTTTATAATAAAATATTTTTAAAAGAAAGCAGGGCACTTTAAATAGTGAAAAATAATAGTGAACTTTGAGATTATAATATATTTAATAAAATTTGAGATTATTAAAACAAATTTAATTTGATTAAAAGATCCTTTCTACTCTAATTCACATTAGTACACCAGAACTACTTATTCCTGCCTAATATTTATTTAATACCATTGACTATCCTCTCATTTCTCTCTCCACCATTACTAACTTCACTTTAACAGCACTAGTAAGGATAATAGAAAGGCTTGAGGTGTTTTCGTGTGTGTGTGTCAGCCTGGGCTTGAATTCAGGGCCTGGACACAGCCCCTGAGCTTTATTTGCTCAAGACTAACACTCTACCACTTGAGTCATAGCTCCACTTCCTACTGTTTGCTGATTAATGCATAATGTGTTAGACACTTTCATTCACCTTATTGGGAACAAAGTATAGGATTACACTAACTTCACATCAGCAAAATCGTCATTATGGTGCTTGTCATACTTATAGAGTGTCATAAATAATCCATGAATTAATGTTTAGGAGACTAGATTACTCTTCCACCTCTGGAGTTGCTCGCTGTGGGTCAGAGCTGTAGTCTATAAAGTCATAAACAGCTGTGGGTAGTATAAATGCTCTGATGGCAAACAAGAAACATTGGTCTCTAAAGACTTGTAATCTGACACCTGTCAAGAGCATTCAATTCTTTTTTTTTTTTTTAAAGAATAAAATGGGTTTAACTTGACCTCTTGCTTTGTAGGTTCCTGAAGGGAAGAAGAGAATAAAAATATGGAACTGTTAGAATCAATAGCTTAAGTGATTTTTCAGTATCTTGCTGAGTTCAGATTCTAGAGGTGACAGCATTACCATTTTCCTGATAGTAAATGATTACTTTAGGTTAGTGAGAGCTAAATTCCTTAAGAAAACATTTTTATCAGGATTGCTATACTATATATAATTTAACTGGTAATTATACCAACAACTTAAATACATAGTATTCTTCAATAAAGAAGCTATGAGTGGAAAATAAACATAGTTATCAGCCAAAATTGGTCAAAGACTAAGAGGATAGCTTCAGACAATATAACAGAAACAGAAACAAAAAAAGTGTATAATTAATAAATTAATAAAACAGACATTTTTTCTGTTTTATTAATTATACACTTGTTGTATACCTTTCAGTAAGGCATATAATGAAATTATCATTCATCAACAATCATATATACTACAGTGAGAAGAAATGAAAGAGTTATACTCAAGCATAGGAAATACATAGAATTAAAGACATATAAGAAAATTTCTTCTGTAATAGTGATTAGAACATCATGGTATTTTTATCTTGGTGATAAGTTTTTAACTCTCTGCTGTATCTTTTGGTGATTCTATACCTAGAGAACACAATACAGTTTCTCACTGAGGCTATAACACGAAGTCATCTCTTCAAATTTGTACCTATACCTGGGACACAGAAAAAATGAAAGAGAAGACATGGAGAGTATGAATGTTTTAATCTTCCCCCAAATATAAATGACATATCATTTTCTTTGTTTGCATTCATGAAAATAGATTACAGGAACCATATCCATATCTCAAAGTAGTGCTGTGTTATACCAGAATATTTCCTTCCACTGACTTCACAGCTAAAATCCATTTCCTAATATAAGATAGCTGAGTGAGATGAAATGTTTGGTTGAGAACATGATTATTTTTTCTAAACAATGCTAGTTGACAATGAGAACTTCTTTTTTTTAGAAACTGGAATATACAGATATACACGACTAGCATGTTTTCTCCCTCTAAGTAAGCAACCTGATATAACATTAAACAGTATTTAGAAAAATCTTATTATAACTGAGTCGAAAAGAGGAACTAAGGTTAATCAAATACTGGTGGGAATGAGATGTTTTGGTGGCTCCAATGGAGATAAGCTTGTTTGTAGGATGGAAAATGTGTGAAATCTGTTGAAGAATTTTTTTATTCATTGGTTGCTTCCATATTTTGGCTATTGTGATCAATGCTGTACTGAATACAAGAGAGCAGATATTTTCATTTCATTTGAATTTATAGCCAGTAGTGGAATTGTTGGGCCAGATATAAGTTTAATTTTAATTTTTTCCCAAGGTGATTGTAGCAGTTTATACTTTCATTGACAGCATGTGATGGTTTTCTGTCCTCCACATTCTTTACAAAATGTACCTTTTCAGGTTGACCCACTGTAACAATGAGATGTTCAAGGCACTATGTTGAAAACGAACTTTATAACTTTGGAGGGGGGAGGGAAGCGTTGGGGATGTGGGGAGGGAAGAGATGATAGAGGAAAAACAAAGGAGGAGGTAACAATGCTCGATAGGAAATGGACTCATTACCTTAATCATGTACCTGTCACCCCTCTATATAGTATTTTTATGATAAAAATACATACAAAAATTATCTTTTACCTTTTTGGTAATAATCAATTACTTTGTAGTTTTAAATCACATTTCTCTAGTGATTAGTAATGCTGACCATTTACTCATATAGTAATCAGCATTTGTATGCCTTTTAAAAATTATTCCAGTCTTTTAATTTTTAAAAATTTTGTTTATTTAGTTATTTATGTTTTGTGTTGAGTTGTTTGAATTCCTTATGCAATTTGGACCTAAGCTGTTTATCAGATATATAGGTAAGCCAATGTGGCAAAGATCACAGTGTAATGGTATGTAGCCTTCCAAAAGAGGAAAGCCCTGTCATTTGTGGTAACATAGGATGAATCTAGAGGGCACCATATGAAATGAAAGTATGTATGAACAGAAGAACATGACCTCATGTGAAACACAGAAAAACTTCAACTCATGTAAACACAAATAGAACGCTGGTTACCACGAGTAACGTGTGAGAGAAACTGAGGCAATGTTCTCTGTACAAGACATAGATTGAAAGGATGTAGCATATAATATGAGTTAATGAGATGTATTCTACTTACCATGTCCCATGCATTTCTTTTTAACTGGATTGCTTTGGACAAGTTAATTTCCCTGAGTATCAATAGTTTATTTTACCATCTCTAAAATGAGACAATGCTTATGTTATATGTTTGTGAGAAATAGGGTGAATTATATAAAGTAGCAAACACTGCAAAAAAAACAAGGTTATTATTCAGTTAATGTTCTCCATTATTACTAGTTCACTGAGCCAATTGAGAGAAATATATTGAAGCAAGGTTATGAGATTTGAGTTTCTGGTTGGTCGAGTTGCTAACTTAGACACTTTTAACTTACCTCTAGGTTACTGTTCCTAATTGTAGATGGTTAATTTCACATTGTGAGAAGAGATGGACTCTAAGAAAGGAGACTGAAATGTAATTGATATAGAAAACTCTACAAAGGAAGTACATTGAACTATGTTGCCTAATAAACACATGACTTGCCTAGCTTCAGAAAGTTAAATTGACATAAAAATGCATACTGTGCACTAGGATAAAAATGGCAATAGCAGTTGAGGCAAAGAGGAAATAATAAAGTGGAACTGAAATTAATAAATGAATCACAGTTACATTAGCAGAGGAAGTAAGGAGATATAAGACCAGGATGATACATAGTCCTCATTAGAAATTGCTTCCTTTATTCTGACTTTCCCTCCTCAGTGTCCCACTTGTCCGACCACAACAGCCTGCTGACCCCAGTGAAACATTCTTTTCTCCCCTGTGACTTACAATTCATCAGATTTCCCCAGTCTTTGGCTTAGATTTAGTGGTTTATATTATAATTGCCTACCTTTGTCAGTTACGGTGTCAAGCCAAATGTAAATCCTAGAAAAACCCAAGTATTTGTCTTTCCTAAACTTGAAAAGGTAATTCCACAGCCACATTGCTAGCCACTCTTCAAATCAATGTGTTGTTTGCTATACTTTATTAGCTTGATTTTTCTGCTTGCTTATTAAACTTTTCTTCCTTTTTTCCCTCACTCTGTTAACTCACACTTCTTTGTAGGGAATTTAAAAATCTTTACCTGGGCGCCTGTGGTTCTCACCTGTAATCCTAGCTACTCAGGAGGCTGAGATGTGAGGATCACGGTTCAAAGTCAGCCCGGGCAGGAAAAGTTGGTGAGACTCTTATCTCCAATAAACCACTAGAAAACCAGAAGTGGTGCTGTGGGTAGCTCAAGTGGTAGAGAGCTTGCCTTGAGCTGAAGAGCACCTATGTCCAGAGTTCAAGCCCCACGACCACCACCACCACCACCACCACCAACAAAATCTTTAGTCTTCTTTTTACCCTCTCTGTTAAGCTATCGACTCTTGAAAATTCATGGTCTCTTTTTGTTCATGAAAAGATGAAGAAATGGGGGGAACCAATGCAACAGTGATATTCACAAGAAAATGTGTTGGAAATGATCTGTACAACTTGGGGGGATGGGAAGAAGGGAAAGTGGGAGAAAATGAGGGAGTGGTAACAAGTTTGACAAGAAACGTACTCACAACCTTACCTGTATAACTGTAACCCCTATATAGATCACCTTGAAAATAAAATTAAAAGTTTTAAAAAAACAGACAAACAGATGAAGAAATGGCTCACCTTTCTATTAAATCCCAAATTTTTCATGTGCCTACTGAGTTCCAGCTCTTTCTACCAAACAATAATGTCTACAAGCTATGGTTTATTCTAAATGATCATAAATCTTTCTCTCCCTATAGGATATTCCCTTCAATACAAAATGAGCCTTAATTCCTATATTCTTTAATAAAAAAAATCCTTCACTGATCTACAAACATTTTAAAGTATATTTCCATATTTGGCATTTCTCCCTCTCTTCCTCTTTCTCTCTTCATCTATTTATCTTTCTCTCAGTCATGGGGCTTGAACTCAGGTCCTAGATACTGTCTCTAAGCTTTATTTTGTTCAAGGCTAGTTCTCTACACTTGAGCCACAGCTACACTTCTAGATTTTAGGTAGTTAATTGGAGATAAGAATCTTATGGACTTTTTGTCCAGGCTACCTTCAAACCATTATCCTAATATCTCTGCCTCCTGGATAGCTAGGATTACAGGTTATGAGCCACCAGCCATCATTTTCATAATTTCAATTCTCTAAAGAGAGATATACCCTTCTCTGGCTATAACTCATCCATTTCATATTATATTTTGCCTTACCAATATTCTCAAAATCACAAAGTATATAATTTTTCAGTTTTTTTAAAATTTATTTTTATTTATTTTTTATTTATTTTTGGGTCCAGTCATGGGGCCTGAACTCTGGGCCTGGGCGCTGTTCCTCAGCTCTTCAGCTCAAGGCTAGCACTCTACCACTTGAGCCATAGCGCCACTTCCGACTTTTTTCTTTTTGCTTATGTGGTGCTGAGGAATCAAACCCAGGGCCTCAGGCATGCAAGGCAAGCGCTCTTCCACTGACCCACTTTCTCAGCCCAATTTTTTTTTGTTTATATCATGAAATCATATTCATATCCCTTCCATTCAATGTCATATGATAACTCACACATTTATATCTTCAACACATATTACTCAACACCATTTAGTCTTAGGTACCCATTCCCCAAAAGACATCTTCATTTGAACATCTCATGGCAAAGAAAGCTTAACTGATCCAAATTTTAATTCTTCATTCTTACTTCCCATAACAACTTTTCACAACCCTTCTTATTCTAATTTGGAAAGGCACCAGGAAAAGGCACCAGAGTGCTTCACGTATTCATTAATTAATTAATATATTTTCAGAAAGTTATTTTAAGTTGCTATAAGAATACATACATTGCAATAAATAATATAAAAATAAATAAAATAAATAAAATGCACACATTGAAATAACAAATGAAAGAATCATTTATTAATGAGTCACAGAGGAAGTAGGGAAGATACAAGAACATATAGTTGGTGTTAGATAATTACCATAACCTCTCACAAATTAAATCTTTAATTTACGAACAATCTCCTTGGCTTCCTTTCTAGCTAAAATTACTACTCTGCTTACAAAAATTTTCCAAAATTCTTTTCAACACTTGTCTCTTCTAACCTATTTCTGTAAAATAGAAATATATTTGATAAATTCATCTCATAGTCGTTCCTAACATCTTTAAATTTACTTCTATTGCTCTTAGACTAAATTTATTGATCATTATGCTTTATGTCCTCTGGATTTTTTTTTTTTTTTTGTGGGTCATGGGGCTTGAACTCTGGGCCTAGGTACTGTCCCTGAGTTCTTCAGCTCAAGGCAAATGCTCCACCACTTGATCCACAATGCCACTTCCAATTATCTGGTGGTTTATTGGCGATAAGCATTTCATGGACTTTCCTGCCTGGGCTGACTTTGAACTGTAATCCTCAGATCTCAGCCTCCTGAGTAGCTAGGATTACAGGCGTGAGCCACCAGTGGCCTCTGGATTGTTTTTAACAATCATTTTCTTTTGCTGTGAAAAGAATACTTAAAAAAAATCAGCTTAAGTCAAGAAAGATTTATTTTGTTCAGTTCAGGGTCTCCTGGTTACATTATTTTGGGCCTCAAGTGAGTCATGGTGGCTGAAATGTGGGGAAGAGGAGAGTGTTCACTTCACGATAGCCAGAAAGTACAGGCAAACACAGTGAAGGGTATAGAAACAAAATTTACACTTCTTGGAGCACTCCAGTAAACTCTAAGTAGGCCCCACCTCCTAATTTCTATCATTTTCATTAATGCCATAAAAGTATGTCCGCCAATGGATCAATATACCTACTGAAGAGGTTAGAACCATGGTGGTTCAATCAGTATCCAAAAATTCCAACAATTGGTAACTAAGATTTAGCATGTGAGCCTTCAGGCCCACTTTACTTTCAAGCTGCTGCATTGCTATACTGAGTTATATTTCTTTCTTATATTTGATCTTACCATCAGTATTTTTGGTCCATACCTACTTTACCTGAGATCCCTCCTAGGTTCTTGTTTCTCTGACTTTAGTGTAAATTTAATGCCCTTGGGAAAGTTTTTAAGGACATTGTCCAAATTAGACAGACCTCAACTTTTTCATCCCCTTTCTCTCCCATATAGAACTTAAATTTCTTCATAACACATATCTAATTCTTTTTCTATTTGTTGCTATAAATTATTTTATTTTCAATTGTTATTATAATGGTGGTATGCAGAGAGGTTATAGTTTGATAATCTGGTGAAGAGTTCGTTTCTTTTTGGACAATGTCTCCCCTTCTGTCACTCTCTTCTAGTTTTTCTCTTTTGTCCCACCCACAGGTTGTATAGTTCATTTTCAACATAGTGTCTAGTGAGTACCATTGCTGTATTTGATCACCCTTTGTCCCTCTGTTTTGGTGCCTTTTAATAGATAATTTTATTAAAATGGCTTTCCCATATTTATTTAAATTTTATATGTAGAGATCATATCTAATGCTAGTTTCTTAGAACTGAATAAAATGCTTAGAGAACAAAATATATATTATGACTGGATTGCTGAATGAATATATTGACATTTTTTACAGATCAAGAGAGGATAGATTTTGTTGTAATTTCAAACAAACATTACACATCAATACATTAAAAACACAAATCTTTATTTCCTTTTTTAATATTCAATGTTTTTCCACCATTTCAGAGCTTACCAACAGAGAAGACTATTATAGCAGAAGGAAAAAACTGAAAACTATGAACTATATTTGTCTCATAGT
The DNA here is from genome assembly GCF_019054845.1 of Dipodomys spectabilis. NCBI lineage: Eukaryota > Metazoa > Chordata > Mammalia > Rodentia > Heteromyidae > Dipodomys > Dipodomys spectabilis. Next base: position 13,562,873 of record NW_024870772.1, read on the forward strand.
TTCTTGTTGCCAGTGTCATTCATGTTCATGCATATTTTATTTGCTAAGTCAAGTTAAATAGCTCATCTAGAGTTTGAGCTGTTGTTAAAAAATCATTATTTAGAGAAGAGAAAACATAGTCATCATTCCAGGGAAGTAGCTGTGAATATTTCAAGTAATAATAAAATCTGTCATATATGCCTCTGATCATGTGATGACAGTAATTCCCCAGTTGGTTAAAAAGATTCTGAAGTTAGGTCTAGACTCAGTACAAAATAAAATGGCTTGTTTTATATGATCATGATATAGGGGAGTAGCAGCCCATTTGCTATATATTTGCAGTCTCTGACATAAGTATAATGTTGTTGTTGTAAATAATTAAAGGACTGTCATGTGCAGGGGAAACTGAATTGAGAAAATACATCAGAATTGAGTTCTTAATGAGAAAAAATGCAGTTAAGCATGTTTTATTCAGCTAAGGTAAACTGCACCCTACTCTTGATAGCTTTTTGAAGATGATATAACCTGTTTTTTTACAGGAAAGTGAGATTTTAAATCACTAGGGTGTATTTACATAATAGTTGCATGTTAAACTATCAGCAAAGCTGGGAAGTTTCAGTTTGAGTGCCAATTCCTTTCACATTTCCTTCTAAATTTTAAAGTCTATGAATCCATCATTTAGGCCAAAGGACACTGAACTTTTTTTTATTGTAAAAATACTATACAGAGGGGTTACAATTATATGAGCAAGGTAATAAGTAATTTTGTATCAAGCATTGTTGCCTCTTCCTTTGTTTCCCCTTCCCATCTCCCCCCTCCCCCGTCCCACCCTTTCTCCTCCTCCCCTCCCATTATTGTTGCAATGGGTCCATGTGTATCTCTATTTAAACAATTGTATTCCCTTCCCCTCCACAAATTATACCAACATCAACTACAGTGAAAACAGGAGTTATACCGTGGGGGAGGGACATACAAAGCAACAAAGAAATCATCTTATAAATATATTAGAAACAATAGCAAGAAAGAAAAACCATCTGAGTCCTTATCTTGGGTTCATTTCGCCTAACATCAACTTATCTGCCTGTTTCTGCTTGACTCAGACATATACTAGTTATTGCAAATAAGGGAAACCATGGGACCTATGTTTCTTTGGACCTGGCTTACTTCACTTAATATAATTTTTTCCAAGTCTTTCCATTTCCTAACAAATGGGACAATGCCATTCTTTCTGATGGAGAATAAAACTGTCTTATCTGTCATGTGCTCCCACCATGATGTATGTATTCTCGAAATAAATCAGATAATTTTCAGGTAAATTTTTAGGGTGGCAAAATGTGAAAACACACTCACCTCACCATATCAAGCTTATAGTTGCCGCACCTATGCTCAGATAATATTAATGTTGGGAATAGTAGTTACTATATAAATATTGATAGTGAGTCTTTAAAACTGAAAGTGGTTGTTAGAAAATTTTTCCTCCATAAGATGTGCCAAAAAGGAATTATATTCTGCATGCTTCTGCACAAAGAAAATATATATATTTCCTGTGGCTTTAGATAGAAAAAGTGTACTTGTGTGTTTTAAAATCCAAACACTCCTTACTTAAAGTAGAATAGACAAATTGAAAATGATAAGAACAATGATAAAGAAGAACAATGATAAAACTACAAAGATGATTCACAACTTAAAAAAATATAAGATAAATATGTGAAATAGGTAGAACTTTATTTCTAGAGCTATATTTAAAACAGTCAAAAACAGCTGAGAATAAGAGATTGACAAATACGTGTATATCAAAATTTAAAAAATTGACAAGTGTTGATCTTGTATGTATGTATGTATGTATGTATGTGTTTTTTTATGATGACTATTTTGAGTGGTACTGAGGTTTGAACTCAAAATCTTGTGCTTGGCTAGGCAGGCATTTTTCCACTTGAGCCAGGTCTGTAGCTTTTCTGTTTAGTGACTTATGAAGTAGAGTCTTATATCATGCTGTGCTTGCTTAGACCACACAGGAATATGTTTGTTTATTCGTAGCATAAATGACAGGAACATGTCACCATGCCAAGCTTTTTGTCGAGTGAGATAGGGTCTCTTGAACTTTTTTGCTTGAACCAAACTTAACCTGTGATCCAACTGATCACCATCTGAATAGCTCGGATTTTTATAGACATGAGCTCTTCATGCCTGGCTCTTTATTTATAAATTTATTCATTTGTTCATTCATTTTTATAGTGCTTGGGTTTGAACTCAAATGGCTTGCACTTGTTACCCAAGCTGTCTGCCACTTGAGCCATGCCTACTGTGTTCCATATTTTGGGCTTTTCTGATTAAAAAAATGTTATATTTTTATTTTTCTTGTGGTTTTCCTCAGACTATGATCCTTCTACCTCTGCTTTCAAATGCCTGGGATTTCAGAGAGCACCACCACAAGTGGCACAGCATGTTGATTTTGATATTATGAAAAATAAAGAGTGGCAAAATTATGAAACCCAAAAGCAATTTTACAAGAGGAGAAGGAGATGGAAATAATATACGGTAGAGATGAATATTATAAATTCATTCCTCATTAATGAGCACATTCCCAAAGCAACCTTGATATTGGGGATTCCTTTGGTTTTGGTTTCCATTGCTCATTGTAGTTTGTGTTATTAGCATAAGTGCGGTACATTTTTACTGTTTGAATAGACATCATCGAAAATAGAAAATATGCTACAGCCTGTAGTGCACACCAGAGACTTTATCTTGTGCTAACCAGAACAGAAAATTAAAGCAGATAATAAAGATAATTAAAATGAATTATTGATAAAGAAATGACCCATCAAGGAGCATTTATCTTGCAATCATAAGGCCCTGGGTTCAAAACCTATGGCCATTAAATAATAGGACTATTGCGTTTGACTCTTCAAAACCTAGAAGCTGTTATTTAGCAAAAAAAAAAGAGTATTACCTCAGTGCATTTTAAAATACTATAGTAACTATGATACAAACAAGCACCAAATATATAAAGATAAAAATGAGCCAGTTAGTGAAAATTTGGTAGCAAGAACTTTCTCTATACAGGGAATGGGTTGTTCAGGGGACTAAGGGTAAGTGGTAATGAAAATGGTTCTTTCCATGTTGTAAAGACAGGCAGAAGCTACAGGAAAAGGAAAATGGTAACATACATGGTTGGGGCAGGAGTTTTTCTGAACAGACTTGCAGGTTCTTTTAGGTTAATACTGGGTCTGGATGTATTCTGGGAGTATTGGAGGATATAGGAATGTTTTAAGCAATAAAATGTTGCAATCTTACCCTTTGCTATGTGAAGTTTAAGTAATGTGATTTATGTACAGTTAGAGTTGTAGTAATTGAGAATATTGATGGGAATAATGCACCAATCATAGACTAGAGGGGCCTAGATCCAAGGTACTTTGAAGGTTGATTCAAGAATATATTGGTAATTGATGAGATGAGGAGAAAAGGTCTAAGAGAAGAAAAAGAGAATGACTGACATGAAGAATAATTCTGGAAGGTCAGATCTTTGTTGTGTTCATATAATTATGTCTCCTAATAGACCAAGAATTCATACTGTCAAACAGATTTTGAAAATTTGAGTGTATTATAGTGAAGAGATACAGAAGCAAAATGCACGAGGTCATAAAAATATCAAAGATGTTGATAAATAAATGGATCTAGTGATGTCTCTTCATGATAACCACAGAGCAGGCCATGTACTTTATAAATGCTAAAGACACTGCTTGAAAAAATACAGTCATTTACTCTGTTGTACCATACGTAGTCTTTCATTGAAAGTGGTTCTATCATTGAAAATTTCTCCACTCCAGGGTACTGAGAGACTTGACTCATTAGTAGCCAACACCCGACAGGATGAAGGGTTACTATATTAATTGCTGGACAAATTTGAAAGAACTTTGGAGTTAAAGCAGTGATGGAAGTGGAATTATAGAGCATTGAGTAAGCCACCAGGAAAAAATAAAATTTCATATTCTGTTTCTTCCTTATGAGTTGAAAATAGGTGGAATTGTGGCATTGTATGTTATTCTGGTTCCACGGATGCACTCTTAACCTAGAGTAGTGTGATCAGAACCAAACTACTGTAGTTAAAACCCTTTTATCACCTGAAACTGACTTCTAAGGATTGAGTGATAAAACATGCTCTCAAGAAATGCTGCAGAAATTGTCCACTCATTTTAGTAACTCATCTTTTTGCTTGAGAAGGGTCAAAAAAAGGGTATTAACACAGATCTGGAAACAAGGAGAGAGATTCCTGGTGACACCTCTTCTCCCACTAGTTGAATCTTTTAAAAGGTGATTTTTGTGGCACTATAATAAAAGAGCAGTAGGAGAATCAAAGAAATTAAAATACAAACCATTTTCAGATAAAATGCTGGGAAATCCTTGGGAAAGCAATGTATAATTAATCTGTCAAATGCTTTACCTCACACAGTATTCAGACAAACAACTGAGAAAAATTCTATCGACAAGACAATGGAATATAAACTAACTTGTTGGGAAAGACTACTTTTAATGTTCTCCCTGTATTGTGCATTTTTTTTGTTGTGACAAATCCTCAATATGTAAGAAATATGAATAGCATTTGTAGTTACATTAGCATACATAAAATTACAAGGATTATCAATCCCTGTTTTTATGACACATGTTTGTTATCATCTTTTTATGAAGATAAAACTACTGTTCTTGAAAAAATTGATAAAAGATAAGTCTGTAAAATAGTGGCTTGTCATGGGAAATAAATACTTTTCAGACCAACAGAAGAGTTTCTTGGTAATTCTCACTTTTGAGAATTTCAGAAGATGTTTCAAAATGCAATCTGAACTATGAATCAGCTGATAGAATTCTTTTTTTTTCTTATTTCAGGACAAAAACACAGATAGTGAGCAGCATTTTCTATAACAAATAAACTCATGTAAATAATTTTCTTAATGTCATATGCGTATTTCTTTCTGATATGCCATATGTACTTTGGTCTCCCTAACTTTTATTAAATATTTTCTCCTCTAAGTTCCATTACAGACCTTTCTGATCTGGCTATTGTACTCACTGAGTATATCTTCATCACCTACATACACCACTTTATTTGGCTATACTTTATTCCTTTATAAAGAATAAAAAGCTTGCAATGTCTCAGGGAAGGCTTCCTTTAACCTTTGTGGTCTAGGGTCACAGCTTTCTACTATGCTTACTTTGTCCATTATACTTCCCTCAATTATCCTTAACATATTGCTATAGAACTGCCCTCCATTCACATGGCTCTCTTTTCTATTCATGCATGTTCCTAAGAATCATATACCCTAACTTCTGATATTTCTATAAGTTGTCAGAGTGTCTATTACAAGGTAGGCATTCACAAAATAGCTTTCAATGAATAAATGAATCAATAAGTCAATGAATAACCTCTTCACCTTAGAAAATAGTACTTAGAAATCTGTCTATAATAACAGGGAATTTGAATGAAAGTATGAAATAAAATCTATACACATATATTTACATGTACACACTCTTCATAAAATTTCAATTTGCAGATGTACTAATGTTTATTAATATTATGGAAATAGTAAGTAAACAAAACATTGGTGTATTTTCCACTTGAATATTACATTATTATGTCATCCTTTAACCAAATAAGGAAAATTTAAAGAATATATTGAAAAATGTCCCTTATTCTTATAAAGTGGGGAGATCAGGTCTGACCAGTGCCACCTTGGCTACAGGGTGGATGACAGGGTGTGGTATCTTGTCCTCATGGTGGGGGAAGTTGAAGCCCCCTAGTCCCAGGTGACAGGCATGCCTGAATCCCTGGAGACAGGAGCAGGGACTTGAATGATCAATTAACAAACGTGTCAGTCCATTGCCGGGGATTGAAAGTTTTCTGTGACCTTGCCCGCTGACCTGACCCTATTTAGGCCCAGACCAGCTCAGGCACCATTATGCCATGCTTCCTGTCTACTTGTTCCTATCCTGTCTCTGGTTTCCTGGCTCTTCTTCCATCACCCTGGCATCCTACTTCAGCTCTCCATTGAAGCTGAATAGGCTTGTTGATACTGTTTTTGTTCTTTCTTACCTCTCCGGCCTTCATGGCTCAGTCTCCTCACAGTGTTAAGTGTATTTGCTGGCTGCTGGTTTTTGAGACAGGGGTCCACCATGCAGTTGCCAGCCTTTTAATAAAGACTCTAAGATTGATCCTTCAAAATGTAGCTTCTCTATAACGGGCTACTACAACACCTTACAACAATTATAAAATATTCTTTTCACAGAATACATCAGTTATCAAACAGAATACTATTCATTGTTTTATGTCAATTAACATTCATTTCATAAAATAGCATCTTTTATTCTGATGATACATTTTTCAACTATCCAGAGTTGGATAATCACTAGTGTCATTGATAGACTCCTCTCTCTCTCTCTCTCTCTCTCTCTCTCTCTCTTTCTCTGCCTCTCTTTTATTCTTTTTCTCTATCTTGACCATTTCCACATGGAGTGAGAGACAATTTCAGTAAAAATTGTATATTCTATTAACATTTTCCTATATTCTTCCCTTTATATTCACTTCTCCTCATATAACAAAAATTTTCTTTACTTCATAGCTGCACAATGAAATTGTCCTACACTATGTGTGACATCTTGAACCATTTATATCAGCGATAATTAGGTTCCCAACCACTGAATCTTCTGAACCTGACTTTCAATTTTTAAAATAGAGACAATGATCACATTAGTTATTACAAGAAAGCCTATGGAGAGCAAATCTTATAAATTATGTTGTTGCATGTTATAAATTTACAATTAGCAACTATAAAATGGTGTTCACTGCCTACTGATATTTCTTTAGCAACTGTAGATTACCATAGATTACAAACTATAGATTACAAACTAGAAGAGCCTAACAGTATTAACAACAGCTTCTTTCATACCACTTTATACTTTGGGGCAAAGAAGAACATACCTATATGTCTTAAGTCTTCTCTTTATACATTACTTCTTTCATGTATCTCTTAAATATTAGAAGGCAGATTTCATTTTTATATCCCAGTAAATATGCAAAAAAAATCAGGACAGAAGACCAAGTTTTTCTCTTCATAGGAGGTAAAAGTATGGAAGAAAAAGGGTGTCGACTTTTAAATGATTATGTTTATCCTATATTATCTATGGACATATGAAAATTAAATTATAATTGATTTCTATTCCAGTCAATGAAAAGATTTCATACCTAGGAGGGAATTTTAACTGAGTTGAAACTTCTATTTTGTTTTTTAGCTGATTATTGGATGATTTAAAGTGACTTTGTTTGGTTTGGTTTTGTTTTGTTTTTGGTATGCAGTGAGCACATTAGGAGAAAAGGTGGAAATTGCATGAATAGATGTTTTGGCAAAGATAAAATTTTTAATGGCATACTTAACTAGCTAATTATGATAATTCTCTAATCGACTATTTATGTGTAGATACTCCCAGAAAAATCTGGATGAAACAAACATATCTAATTGTTCTGGTGTGCTTTGTTTTACGTTTTCTTCCTTTTTGTCTTTCTGGTAAAAATCAAATTGAATGGAAAAGTTTTGTCAGAGCAGCATAAAGACATTGTATTGAATGTACATAGAAATACAAAAAACTGTAACAGTAGCTTCTAACCTGAGGTGGTAGGGTAGGCATCAAATTATTTCAAAATGCACTAGAATTCACTAGGCTCAAATGGTACTACTATATTTCAGAGTGAGCTACTTGAAATTTCCTGTGGTATCTTTAAAAACTGAGTCTGAAAATGATTGAATTGGTCTTTCAGGAGTCTTTTCCTGCAGTTTGGATATTCGCTTTCTAAAACAAACTATTTTTGTTAGAGCTGAGAATTCAGCTTTTTCTACATATGTCAGGTTAACTGAGGAATTATTGGGCTGATGAATTATTTGAGCTTGAGGTATATTTTTATAATATGAAGACAGAATATTTGAGTGGAATCACTTTTGCTAACCAGTTTTTTTTTAAATCAATAGTGTCAAGAATATTTTGAATGAGTACTTTCTTAGTCATACAAATAGTAACACAGAGATCAATAAGCATCACACGATTTGAATATTGAATTCTCCCTTAGAAAAGGCCTTAGAAAGTTAGCTCATTGATGTGGGAAGTCTTTAATTGCAGTTGACTTTAGATGAACACAAAATCCAAATGTCAGAAGCTCCTTTGTAATTGGGAGAGCAATGAAGTTAAAACAGCCATGGTCATCAAAGTGCTGAGTTCAGGAAATTCCAGGAAATCACCAGTCCTTTGAAAAGCCAAGAGCAGTTGGGTCAACATTAGCATATATTGTGTGGATAAAGGGCTGCTTTTATTCACTGTTATGTCCCATTTTTTTTAATGTAAAAATATATTTCAATTAAAGTGGCAAGATGATAACGCCTAAGAACACTTGAATGGCTTCTCTAATATGCAAGATTAAAATCAGTTAACAGAGCTAAGTAGGCAGTTTAAGAGTCTCGATTTGAGGCTAGGATGTCAGGGGTGAGGCTCTCTAATACATACATAAATCATGAACTTCTGTGTCTGCATGTTTCATAGCACCATAGAGCTTAAATCTGTGATTTAAAAAAATGAGCAAAGGAATAATGATATAGTTTAAATGACTTGAGGAATATAATTTTGCATTCAGGTGGTTAGACTTGAATTGTGCAAATGGTGAAGAGAGAATCGGGTGATAAATTGGCCTGAACTTTGATGGTTGTACTGAAGACACACAATTTTTCTATTATAATTACTTTTCACATATTGAAAATATAGTGAATCTTAGTGAAATGATTTACAATAATATTAACAACAACAAGGACTAATGGCATTGTTAATGATCAATTGTTAGGATATTCATTTCTTATATGGTAACCCACTTAATCGTCTTAAACCTCAACAGAGCACATTTGTTATTGCCCAAGTCTGGTCATGTGAGAGAATACCATGAAGCTTGAAACTGATGGTCTATAGAGATGGTCATCATAAAGATCGTTTTCTGAGAAGTTTTATTATCTATTTTATATTCACTGGTCTCTGCTTCCTATCTTTAGACTTGGGAAATGGAGTATTTTTTGTTTTCTATTAGCAGCTAACATTCTAACAATATTAATTTCACTTAATATTTATACATGTTAGCTACATCTGGCTAGCAGTTTTTACTTTGCCAGGTTAATTAGTAGCAAAATTTCTTTTGTCTAGTGATCATTTAGTCACAAACACAGAAAATGAAAATAAGAATGACTTTTGTTTTTTCTTTTTGTTGGATCTGGAAAATTAAAGGAGGAAACACACACTCTTTATGTACTACTACTTTCATGTTCAGTAAGAAGAGAAAAAAAATGGACACATCTTCAACAAAAAGCAGTGCAAGTACATGCTGAATATGTGTAGCCAACAAAACACATCTACAATACATTGACGTACAAGATAATTGAAATTGGTAAACACAAAGGAAAATGTTGCCACTTTCTTCAGTGATTAAAATGTTGCTCTGTTAAATGCTGATGATGTTATATTACTGGTCAGGGTTGAAAGCAGTAATTAATACTTGGAGTCTTTATACTGAAGCTTATTGTACTTGGAATACAACATCAAACCTTAGACATATTACCAGCATTTAAAGTAAAACAGCCCAAGTAAGGAGAATATTTGCTTTCTGGTGTGGCTACAGTTTATACTCAACACTAATTGCTAATATTTGTCATTTCACAGTTTATTGATTGGTTGGTCTTTGTTGCTTATTAAGATATGAGTTGCCAAGTACTTGCCAATACATTCAGTTGTTGAAAGTTAAAGAAAGAAATTCTCTCAGAAAATTGCAGAAAGAATGGCTCACAATTATAAAACTAGGTCTCATTATCTAAAAAGTGGGTCTGTCATTTCCAATGACTTTGCTCTCTTATGTTGTCTTTTCTTCTGTTCAGGCTTTTATATGCAGTGCCCTGCAGCTCTGTGAATTCAAAGGCTAACTTAAACTTTCTGTTATTTTCCATTCCCAGGATTTGTTCATTATTCAAGCTGACTGTTTTGTGGTGGTGCTTGTTCAGTACTTCAACAACCATTTATTACAAGTTCATTTATGTGCATGGGACAGTGTGCCAAGTGCTCTATTGGTTTGATTTTTAAAAAATCAGATTTGGTGGGTACTAGATTCTTCAAACAATTTTGTCAGCACCACTTATTTCTTTAGTGATATCATTTGATATAACTAAAAAGCTATTAGTTTACCTTTGCCCTGGAAATTCTTTTAGCATATGTTCTGAATTAATAATCATATGGTACTTTGTCAGTACCTTTAACACTTTCTCTACCTCCACTACTAGCAATCTAACATATTAATTCAAAGATACATACCACATTCAGATTTGAATAATTTCCATGTTTATAAAAGATCATCAAATTAATCCTGGTGAATTAATTTCAGTTTCTTCCAGTCACATAAAAATTCCACGTTTTCCATGTCATTTCTTATTACAAAAGTACTATAGTCATTGTTTTTGTGTGCATTTTAAGTTTTCTTAGGCTCTAAACTCTTTCTAAACCAACTCATCAAACTATTTCTTTATGCTCTCCGCAATCCACATCATTGTATCAGTTTGCTTACCCTAACCATAGAAAGTACCACAGACTGTAATAATTCAACCTCAAAAATTTGTCTTCTCTCAGTTCTGTAGAAGTCTGAAGTCAACTTGACTTCAGGATTGTTTTCTTGTTCTACTACTTGAGACAGGCCTCCAGTCCATTCATGACTGAGTTCTTCCGAAATCTCTCAGTAAGCCCGTAGACAATATTCTTTCTCCTGTGTCCTCACATAGTTTTCTCTCTATTATTATCTGTGTCTACATTTCCTCTTCTTAAAAAGGCACCAAATCTATTGCACAGGGGTCCAGCTTAATGCCTTAATTTTAATTTAATTACCATTTTAAAAATCTTGTCTCCAATCACATTCCAAGGTGCTATGGCTGATATGTCAGTAAACAGGGCAAGCAAATAGAACATCAGAATGGGGCCAATTAACAAGGAGAAGAGTGGACTACAATGAAATGAGAAAGTAAATTAAAACTGTGCAATGCTAGAAAGCACAAACCCAGGGAAACCTTCCCACCACAAGAGAAAAAAAGGGATGGAAACAATTAAGGCCCTTTTCCAAAATTCAAGCTATCCTAAAAAGGACATATGCTTAAATTACCCAAAAGAAAAGAAGAAAAACAACTTAAAGTGGAATCAGATAAGATTAAAGCCCATGGTACTCAACCAATGAGGAACTTTTGCACATTAAGGAAAGAATTACTTGACCAGAGTGACCAGAGTGTGTTTGCCTAAGAGACACATAATTTTTCCAGAACACCAGTAAAGCCTCAATTCTGCTGTAGTTTTGTCTCTGAGTCCATTCTTTGAGCTTACACAGGTAAATTTATTTCTTGAAGTCAGTCCATTACATAATTCCTTCCTGATTAAAAAAAAATCCTTTACCTCTTTCTATATTTCAAATACCATAAATTTATCATTACCTTAATTTTGGCATCTTCAGTATTATAATTTTGTGTGATGTACTTTGTAATAACCCATTCTAGGACCTATATTCTAACCATCTTCTAACAATTGAGCTAACCAATTAATTCTACCTATTCACCACTTTCAGGCATTTTCTATTACTTGGTTTTAAAATGTAGTTTGGTTTCCTTTTCTTCCTTCTATTCTATAACATCTGAGTAAACTCCACCCTGTTCAGGTCGGCTATCTTGACTTTCCACTAGCATTTGAGAAGATTAATAAGACTAGAAGAATATGCCTCTGTAGTAATGTCACTGTTTTAAACAAATGACCCTAATTTGAGGTGACCCTTATAAGAAATATTTCTACTTTATGTGTCTCGTCAAGTCCGTTTCCTTATGTCTGAGTTGACATTTTTGAACATTAATCCTCTGTTAATCCTCCTGTAATCTCTCCTCTGTTCTCACTTCTATCTGAAAATTCAATTTTTTTTTACATTTAGACTATCATATATTACCATAAGAAATGTGTAGTGAACTGAATAATGTGCTCCTCCCTCCTCAAAGGATGCTCATGCCCTAATTTCTGGAACCTATGAATAGTTTAAAAATAGGATATAGTCCTACTTACTCATTATAAGTGTATTTATTATAAACCACATGTAGTAAAGATGCACATGAATATTTGATACTGACATGTAAGTTAAATCATATTATTAATCAATTTCTTTTTTATTTCTTTTTTTTAGATTTATTAGGGCATTACAGATACATTAAAATTATGTGCTTTGTGGGCTATTTTGTATATAGATTTTCTTTTAGGGTGATAAAATGAATCTTAAAATGCATAATAGTATGAGGGCAATGGGCATGGTGGGCTGAAGTCATAATAATAAGTGATCTTATATACCCTTGGATAGTAAAATATATCTATTGATTAAATTTTTTCTCTATCTCTGTCTCTTCTAAGCTAGAGTCACACTTTCAAGCACCAGCTTACCATTTCTATTAAGAATTCAAGCAGACATTGTAAGTGTGAAACTATAGTTTTAAAACTTCCTTCCTAATCGACCCTTTCTCTAATGTTCCCATTACAATTTCATGAAAGAATTTCACTCTTCATCCTGTTTCACAAGCAAAACACCTAGAATTCTTCCTTGATTCTGTGTGTCAATTCCATGTCTGTCACTGAGCAAGTTCTTTCTGCACCATCTAGTATTTTCCCCAGCTCACTAGTTCCCAGTCTCCTCTCTCAGCTACATTTACATATCTTAGCTTGTGTGGGCAGTAATAACTTCCTTTTGTATTAGATTTGCATTATATTTCTGGATGCTGGGGTCTGGGCACACAGTACAAAACTTGCCTCATTTCCTTGAATCAGGAATAAAAAAAGCAGCCAAATTGGAAAGAAATGGTTTTTCATTTAGTGTAATTAAAATTGGATATAGATTAAGAATCTTAGGGGCTGGGAAGGTGGCTCAGTGGTAAAGTGCTTGCCCTGCATGCATGAGGCTCTGGGTTCAATTCCTCAGCAATACATAAGCAGAAAAAGCCAGAAGTGGCACTCTGGCTCAAGCGGTAGAGCATTAGCCTTGAGCTGAATTGCTGAGGGACAGTGCTCAGGCCCAGAGTTCAGGCTCCAGGACTGATAAAAAAGAAATACAAAAGAATCTTAATTACAAAGCAGAGAAAAACTAAATGTCTCATGTAAATAGCCCAATTATATTCTTAATTTATGATGAGAATCTCTCACTTATTTTAACCTTCCTTTATTCTTCATTCCCTCTTTCTCTGATTTCTTCCCTTTCTCGTCCCTCTATTTCAACTTTCTCTGGCTTCCTTTCTTCATTCCTTCCTCCTTTTTTTTCTAAAATTTTCCAGTTCTACAGGGAAACATAAACAAATTAAACCAAATTATGAGTAATAAAATAATTTAATACCCATCTTTAAATGGAAAACTAGAAGTAGGAGATAGGCATTTCTTTATTCAGCCATATTTATTAAGCTCCTTTCAGATACTAGATATTTTACTGATAATAAGAAATAAATAATTAATCACATAGTATTTGTTTTTAAAGAGTTACCTTATCAGGTGGACATGGATATACATGCCTATAATTTCAGTACTCAGGAGGACAAGAAACAGGAGTGTAGTTAAGTTAAAGGCCAGCCTGGGCTACATAGTGAAATTTGTCTCAATGATAAAATAGTTAATGTATAGTAAATAGTTCAGAAAATGATCATTTGTCTCAAGAGATTAGAGTATCTGAAAAGGATGATACTTAAAAATCAATGTTTGGGCTGGGCACTGGTGGGTCATGCCTATAATCTTAGCTACTCAGGAGGCTGAGATCTCAGGATCATGGTTTAAAGCTTGCCTGGGTAAAAAAAAGACTGTGAGACTTTTATTTTCACTAAACTACCAAAAAACCTAAAGTAGAACTATGGCTCCAGTTTTAGAGAGCTAGCTTTGTGTTAAAAGCTCAGGAACAATGCCCAAGCGCTGAGATCATACTCCAGGACAAGCATGTACTAACACACACACACACACACACACACACACACACACACACACACACACACACTCACACAACCAGTATTTGGTAAGATAAAGTTGGTTGGTAAGATGTCTTTATGAGAAAGTGACTAAGTAGAGACTTGACCAATGAAAAACTATCAATATAATACTCAGTGTAAAGAGCTGCAAAGGTCAGTTGTGCTTCAGAAAGATCATTTAAGTCATTGGAGCAATGAAGAAGAGGATGTTGTAAAAAGCTAAACCACAGAACATGATGGCTGCTATCAGGTATGATGAAAAATTATTTTAATTGCAAGTGTGGTAGGAAGCTCTGATATAGTTTTAAGAAGCACAAAATCCTAGTTTACCTCGAGAAAATCATCTGTTCTTGTGTGGAGAATACATGGTAAGGAGACAGAATCACAGGAAGACTGATAAGTGTTCTGCCATCAATTTGTGAGAGAAAACAGTGAGTTTTCTCTAAAAGAATGTTTATGTAGAAGAATGAAGAGACTCTAAGTTTGACTGGACTATAGTAGAAGAGAAATGATAAAAGGTTTACCGAGTGTGAGGGATTATATATGCTATCTAAGATCGCAGGTATTAGTGGCCCCAAGGCATACATATGAGAACAAGACCTCATCTACATTTTGACAATCTGAAGCAGAGCAAGAATTAGCATGACCAAGACTCTGTGTTCATATTTCGGAGTGGATTTTATATGAATCATAATGGGTTAAATTCCAAGTAAACAGTATTTTTTACCTTCATGTGGACTCTACCTTTTGATAATGGACTGACAACCTGATGTTAAAGGTTTTAATAGTGCATTTGTCTGGGATTTTTGAAATGTAATATTTTAGACATATCATGTGCAATACAAGTTTATGAGATTTCTCAAGTCTATAGAAGCCTGATTGAAATGAGTGAACTCATCAAATCCTGTTCTTACTAGGATAAGAATAAATCTAGTTCTAGCTAAGTGCCCCATACTTCACCTGGAGTTAATGGATGCCATCAAATAAAGGTTTGATGACACAGTGAGTCATTCTCCAATTAGGTCTAGTTGTCAGCCTCCTGATGGGGAAGCAAGTGTTTTGGACATTTGCATGGTTTTGCCTTCCCAGAAATGGAAAGAAAGGCCATAAAGTAGGAATTCAAAACTCCTCTTCCATCACTGGGATATAAGTACAAAAATGAGAACATTAACATTGCTGGTGCAACACCCTGGCATTCTTGGGGTGTGTTATGGGAAAACCACTGCCAAAAGTCAATAATTTAAACTGGGTGCTGGTGGCTCACACCTGTAATCTTAGCTACTCAGAAGGCTGAGATCTGAGGATCGAAATTCAAAGCCAGCCCTGGCAGGAAAGTCCTTGAGACTCTTATCTCCGATAAACCATTAGAAAACCTTAAGTGGCGCTGTAGCTCAAGTGGTAGAGTGCAAGCCTTGGGCTGAAGAGCTGAGGGACAGCGCCCAGGCCCAGAGATCAAGCAAAAAAAAAAAAAAACTCCATAATTTAAGTATCAGTAACAGAAATATTCAGTTGACCCCTAGCCGTTTGTGCTTTAGGGCCATCTTCCCTACTCATAGTCCTTGTACAGTTAAACATGCAAATGTAACTTTCATAAAACATACGTAAACTCATGCAAAATGTGTGTTTTCAGTATTTTGGCTTTATTGGTGAGGCAACTACTAATTTCTACCACTTCTCTTTGTGCAGGCTAGTTGGAATCCTGTAGTCAAAGTGTGCATATGATGTATAGGTGGCACCTGTGGCAGGGCTATCTGTCCTTGGGCTGGAATCCCCAGTGCTTGCCTCTCCAGCATTATTTTGTCTACTTGCACTCTTCTGATAATTCTACTGCTAATCATGTGTAGAACAACTATACCTTGGGAAGTTATGAACTGTTGCATAGTTACAGGCTTGAACTGCAGTCACACTGGGGCAGTTGACACTCCTCACCCATTGTTTAAATTCAATACTAACACCTATAGGTTCTTTATCAGCAACCATACTTCCTAGCTTTTTCTTTGTAAAAGTTTGTCTCCTTCCTTGCTGATAGTTTCGGCGATGAAAGTATGTTCATTTTTTTAAAATTATTGAATGATGTTAGCATTTTCACAAAATGTATTGTGATGACCTGGTCAGGCCTCAATTCTTGTGTCTTGTGCTACCTGCTGTCCATGGTACCAAGTGTAATGTTAACTGTTTTGAGGTTTGGTGCTGCTGATTGGCTGGGGAATCTTGCCTTGTTGGTCAGATTACAGGGATAGAGACTGAGCTGGCTATGCACTTGTGGATTCTTTCTGGATGTGGTAGCAACTAGGCTTGAAGCATGGTGGGTCTGTTTGGGACTCTCTGAGGTTCTTTCTGTTCTCTAGATATCAGTGAAACTCCTATATAACCATAACTCCTTAATTTTAAATACTAATAGTGGTGTCAAGTATATCTACATACATTTTGCATGTTATGCCTAATTATTTACAATGAAAAATAGATAATCTCACAAGGCCCAATCTTTTAAAGGTCCATAGCCACTCTTAATTGCTCTACTGTGGGGACAGTAGACACTCAATATCTGAACCATAGAGAGACTCAGATAAGAGCACTGCATGTTGGAATGTAACATAAGAAATATTTCCTAGGTAATTAAAATTTTCTCTTTGGTACAATGAGAGTAGAAACTGAATAGAAGGGGAGATAGAATTTATAGGGAATAAAAAGGTTATACCTTACAAAAAAAATTAGAAAATAACCATAAAAACTAAGTACATGAGCTGGGTATTGGTGGCTCACGTCTGTAATCCTAACTACTCAGGAGGCTGAGATCTGAGGATCACGGTTCAAAGCCAGCCCAGGCAGGAAAGTCCATGAGACTCTTATCTCCAATAAACCACTAGAAAACTGGAAGTGGTACTGTAGCTCAAGCGGTAGAGCACTCGCCTTGAGTTGAAGAGTGCAAGGACAGCGCCCAAGCCCAGAGTTCAAGCCCCATAACTGACCAAAAAACAAAACAAAACAAAACAAAAAAACAAAAAAACTAAGTACATGGCAATTCTGAGCACTAAAGGATGGAAACTATGCTGTAATTGAACAAACAGTATTTGTCAGGATACTGCATCTACTGTAACCAAAATGCACTGCTAATTTAGTGATTTAAAATAAAATTATGTAATTAGAAAAAAGTATTCTGTTTTTGATAATTATGTAACAAATTCAATTTGTTAACTCTCCTGACTCTTCTCAAAGATGTGATTTAGAATCTTCTTATTTTCAGCCATGACTTTATTTATTTGGAGAGAACATACTGTTCTATCCAATGAAGCCAAGATTGGAAGCAGCACTCATACTAGTCCTAGTATGGCATTATCCCAAATAGAATTTCATGGTCACACTTATTTCAAGATATTCTTAGGTTATATACTCAGTGTGGTCAAGTGTATTCAGCACTTGTTTTTGAGTTTTTCAGACTAGTACTGTCTGGAGAGACCACTTTTACTTAAGGCAAGGTGCTGACTAATATTTTTAATAAAAAGAGAGGTCCCAGTGCACAGACCAGGGAGTGATCAGGGATGGCTATGAATCAGGGTCAGAAGAGAAGAAAGAGAGATTATTAAAGGACAAGAGTATGGGATGATGTAGATATCTTGAAAGTGTATTGGCTAAGATCAAAATTTCCCATTGGGCTCAAGCATACCTTCTAGATACTCTAGACACAGGGGATTTTGCTAAGTATTCTGACCCTTGAAATCCTGTGACATGAAGTCTGAATAAATGTACACAATTTGTGCCTATGAAATGCTCACCATATATATCAACATATAATCTATTCCTTTCAATTTTTGTTAATGTCTTCTGCTATATTCTACACATAAATGCAATTTTATGTGATGCTACTTTGGTATTCTCCTTTGCCATTGGATATATTTTTCTAAAACCTATGTTATATAAGTGTATAATTTATACTTGATTACATGAGATGTTTGTAGTGATTTATGTAAAGATGAGCATAGGTCCTCATGATGAGCAATGGAAAATCCTATTATAATTATGTTCTAATAGGAAAAAAAACATTTGAGCACCATTATTTCAAATTACAAACCCTTTTCCAGAAGTTTAAACTGCAATAAATATGAAGATTGTCTTTTGAGTATAATATGTTAATAAAAACACTTTTATAACGAAGGCATAGTTTAATACCATATAAGAAGTTATTATTAGTACTGTGTTAGAAATTCTTAGGAATAGGAGAAGTCCTCAGTTGTTTCAGAAAAATGAGTTCAAAGATTCATATGCTAAGCCTATTCCTTTTTGGAATAAAACAACACCACAGTATTTTTGAATGCATGCAACAGTTTGTTAATCCAATTGTTTTTCATCATCCAATGTGCTATTACTATGCATATGCTGCTATCTACATCTGTCACTCTATATTACTGTAATTGGAAACAAAGAACTAGAGAAGACTAGGAAGCCACTAATCAAGCAAAAGTTGGGAGTTGGGAGAAGGTGGTGGATAGACATCAGGGAACCAACAGAAATCTCTCTGAGGAAGCAGAGCTTAAGAGTCCCATCAAGTTATCCACATCTAGAGAGTCACATCAAATAAGCTATAATTACAAAGCCAGTTATACCAAACAAGAAAATTATAAGCTATCTCCATAAAAAGACAGAATTAAGTGCCTGCTGGTGGCAGTGTTGACAGTGGTGGCAGCAACACAAAGAGCTGGGGCAGAGACAGAGACAGCATGCCCACAAGTTTTCTACTTACTTTCACTGTGAATTAAGAGCAGGAATGGGAAACCACATCTCAACTGGCTACAGACAGACAGGGAGATATCACATCACATTGCAGATTGCCCGAAACACCAAAATAATGTGTTAGTAGTCTACAAAAGACATACTCCCTCCCAGGGAACAACATCTGAGGAAAAACAAACAAAAAAAAAAAACAAGAGAGAAGGGATAGTAGGGGAAAAACAAAGGAGGAGGCAACAATGCTGGATAAGAAATGTACTCATTACCTTGTTCATGTAACAGTAACCCATCTGTACAGAATTTTCACAATAAAAAACTTAATTAAAAAAAAAAACCCTTCTTCTACTCTAGAAGAACACCATTTTTGAAAGTGGCATAGAGCCTGCCAGAGCATCTGGCCAGAAACACTTGCTGGATAAGTGGTGCCCTTTTGAAGAAGAAAAAGGAATCTGATATCCTTGAACCTCCCCTCTCTGGCAGAAAGCAAAATAACTCACCCAGGAGGAGGCAGTCCTGCCCAAGGGGAGGCAGCCCTGACCCAAGGGGAGACAGGTTGAGAAGGTAGAGACAGCCCTGCCCATCAGCAGCAAACAAAGAAAAGCTCATGCTGCAACTCAGCCCACAGCTAGCCAGGCACCTTGGAATTGCAAGATCAAAAGTCTCAAAAAATCTCACTTAGAAAAACTGGACAGGTCATAAAACTGAGGGTGATTTTTGGGCTGGGCTAAAGGGAAGGTCTCAGGAGCTTTCTTCCACCCCCAGGAAAGCCCCAGATTCCAGATACATCACAGTAAGACAAACACCCAAGCTCACTGCAGAGATCCTAAGCAGCATAATATAGCTATCTCCATTCTGTTCTATCACGCAAAGCAAATCCTACCTCAATTTAAGTTAGGCTGTGAGGAGGCCTACAAAGGCTCCAAGTTTGTAAGGCCGACATTATTCTGACCTCTCTATCATTTGAGAATTCATCTGTTTACTTTGAGTTACAAGTACTGTTTAGACAAGCCTGAGTGAGGGAATTTAGGAAACAGTCACACTCTCATATCCAGAAGGCTTCTGCCACAAGGAAAGCTGACCACAACAAGGAAATCAGACATTCCATTAAGTGACTGAATAGTGGACATCAGGGAGACACAAGGTCCCCCAAACAAATTGGAGAATGATTTTCTTTCTTTTTTCTTTTTCATAGCTTTTGTATTTAGTCTAGATATACAGTCTAGATATACAGTGATTACTCGTCCTCTTTCTTAATTATACACATACTTAATTCTGGTTATATTTTTGATTGCTCAATTTTCTGTTTCTCTATTTTCCTTAGTATTTTTAAAATTTCATTATTGTTTTTTATCTATATTTTTAAAGTTTTAATTATTTATTTACTTATTTATTCATTTATTTATTTATTTTGGTCCAGTCGTGGGGCCTGAACTCTGGGCCTGGGCACTGTCCCTCAACTCTTCAGCTCAAGGCTAGCGCTCTACCACTTGAGCTACAACACCACTTCCACCTTTTTTCTTTTTACTTATGTGATGCTGAGGAATCGAACCCAGGGCCTGAGTCATGCAAGGCAAGTGCTCCACCACTGAGCCACCTTCCCAGCCCTTTTAAAGATTTTTGATTGTAGGTGTTTTCCCTTTATTCCTTTTGCTTTCTTTATTCCTCTATTCTTATTTAATCCTGCCTCTATTTTACATTATCTCTCTTACTATTTCTTTTAATTCTTTTAATTTCACTTCATCTTGTTTTCCTTTATTTCTAGTCCTCACCTTCTTCATTTTTTTAGTCTATTGATTCCTATTTGTCTGTGAATTAGACTATATTTGTTTCCCTTTTGATTGTGTCTAACTGGCTCATCTTGTTATCCTTCCAGTTCATATTGTTTTGTGGCTTACAACAGATTTGCCCACTGGCTACAACTTCCGATATTCTCCTTTCCTGAGCCACAATGCCTGTGCCCAAACAGAAAAAAGGAGAGCTAGATTGGGGAACACTTATCTATGACTTTGAACCTCTAAAGTCTGTGCAATTGCACATAATTCGAGCATAGAACATACTGAGCATCCAAAATGATAGGCCCATTCAGATACAAGAAGCCATGAGAACCCCAAACAGCCCAGATCAGAACAGAACATCCCATTGCCACATTCTAATCTGGACAAGATCAATAGAGATAATGAAAGGATCCTTAAAGCTGTGAGGGAGAAAAAACATTATCTATGAAGGAAAATCAATCAGAATAACTACACATTTCCCATCAGAACATAGAAGCAAGGAGAACCTGGAATAAAGTATGCCACACCTTAAAAACAAAAAAAAATTATCAGCCAAGAATAGTGTACCCTAATAAATTCTCCTTCGTAACTGAGAGACAAATAAATACTTTCCACAAGAAGGAAAAATTGAAACAATTTATCTCTATCAAACCACAATTGCAGAAGATACTCAAAGATGTACTACACATTGACAAACAAAAAGAACATAATATTGGCATAGAAATGGCTCCTAATCAGAGATCCAGATAAATACTGTAAGAAATGATAAGACACAGCTCCTAAAAATGTGGATAATATGCCAGGGACTACCAAATACTTCTTAGGCATAACTCTCAATATTAATGGACTTAACTCTCCCATTAAATGACATAGATTGACTAAATGGATCAGAAAGTAAGATCAATCCATCTGCTGTCTTCAAGGGACACATCTCGCCCACAAAAATAAACTTATTTTGAAAGTAAAAGGCTACAATAAAATCTATCAAGTAAATTGTTCCCGTAAACAGGTCAAAGTTGCACTTCCAATATCAGATAAAATAGACTTCAAATTAAAATTAGTGAAAACAGACAAAGAAGGACATTACATACTAATAAAGGGATTTCTCTTACAGGAGATTAACATAATTCTAAATACCGATACACCAAATGCTAGAGCACCCAACTTCATCAAACAAATAATCTTAACCCCAAAACCACACATAGGTTCAAACACAGTGATTGTTGGTGAATTTAACACATCACTGTCACCTCTAGATAGTTAAACATGGCAAAAATTACAGAGAAACCTCGGAACTAAGTAATTGCATTGGCCATCTAGGTTTAACAGACATCTACAGAATATTGCATCAAGCAGTATGATAATATTCTTCTCAACAGCACATGGAACATTCTCCAAAATATATCACATTTTAGGCCACAAAGTAAATGTTTGCAAATTCAGAAATATTGAAATTATTCCCTGAATTCTGTCAGGCCATAACTGAATAAAATTAGAAATCAACAGCAAAATCCACAAAGAAATTCAGTAATTCATGGAGACTGAACAACACTTTTGTTGAATGACCAATAGGTCATTTAAGAGAATCAGAATGGAAATTCAAACCTTTATGGAATTTAACAAAAACAAATTCATACAGTACCAGCTCCTCTGTGAGACAGCAAAGACAATGCACAGTTGAAAATTTATAGCTCTGAGTGCCTACATCAACAAATTGGAGAAATTTCAAACTAACAATTTAATGATGCACCTTAAGCTCCTTGAAAAAGAGGAATAAGCAAAAAAATCCCCAAAGCAGACAGAAAAAAATAATTAAAATTAAATTAGAAAAAATAAATTAGATACTAAAAAATCATAAAAACTATCAATAAAACAGAGTTGGTTCTTTGAAAAAATTAACAAAACTGAAAGATGCTCAGAAAATCTGACCTATAAAAGAAGAGAACACACCCACAAAAATAAAATTAGCGATGAGAATGGGAACATAGTGACAGAAACAAGCAAGGTTTAGAACATTATAAGGGAATACTTTGCTAACCTTTATGTGAACAAATTCAAGAATTTGGAAGAAATGGAAGAATTCTAGCAAATATATCTAAAGCAAACAAAGAAAAATTAAGGCAATTAAATATATTCATAACAAGTAATGAAATAGAAATGGTAATAAAAGAACTCCCATCCAAATAACCCCAGGACCAGATGTATTCACAACCAAATTTTGTAAGGTCTTCAAAGGACAACTCATTCCAATTCTTCTAAAACTCTTCAATGAAATTGAGAGTGAAAGATCACTACCAAACTCATTCTATGAAGCCATCTTAACCCTTATCCCAAAACTCATCAGAGAAAGAGAACTATAGACCCATCTCTTTGATGAACATTGATGCAAACTTCTCAATAAAATTCTGGCAAAACAACATTAATAACTAATGAAAATAATCATACACTAGGATCAAATGGCATTCATTCCAATGATGCAAAGCTGGTTCAACATAAGCAAGTCAGTTAATGCAACTCAATGTATCAATAGGATCAAGAACAAGAACAAAAGTATCATCTCAATAGATGCAGGAAACATATTTGACAAGATCCAACACCCTTTATGATAAAAGCTATGAAGAAACTAGGAATCCATGGAACATTCCTCAGTGTAATAAAGACTGTATATGACAAACCTACAGCCATCATTATAATTAATGGTGAAAAGTCAAAAGCATTTTCTCTAAAATCAGGAATGAGATAAGGATGCTGCTCCTCTTCACTATAGTATTGGAATATCTAGCTAGAGCAATAGGCATGAGACAAACATAAAGGTTTTTCAAACAGAGAAAGAAGTAAAACTCTCCCTCTTTGCCGATTATATGTTCCTATATTTAAAGAAGCCCATATATTTCTCTCCCAAGTTACTTGCACTGACCTGAAACTTTGGCAAACCAGTAGAATATAAAATTAACCCAGAAAAAAATAGATTTTCTGTATGTGAATAATGAGAAAAGTGACACTGAAATTGGGAAAGCAATTCCTTTTATAATAGTCCCCCAAAACAAAACAAAAACAAACAAACAAACAAAAAACCCTAGGAATTATCTTAACCAAAGATACGAAGAAGTTCTATAATGAAAAATTTAAAAACCTGAAAAAGGAAATTAAAGAAGATTTAAGGAAGTTGAAAAACCTCCCATGCTCCTGGTTTGGGAGGATTAACATTGTGAAAATGACAATAGTGGTCAAAGCTATCTAAAATTCAATGCAATGCCCATCAAAATTCCAAAAACATTCTTAAATTATATAGGAGAAACAATCCAAAAGCTCATATGGAATAATAAAATACCCTGAATAGCAAAAATAAGAAAAAAACAATGCTGGAGGATAACAATACCAAACTTCAAGCTCTATTACAAAGCCAGAGTTATAAAAACAGCTTGGTACTGGCACAAGAACAGGCCTGAGGACCAATAGAGTAGAAACAGAGACCCGGAAAGGAATCCACAGACCTGTAGCCACATAATATTTGATAAGTGATCCAGAAAGACAGAATGGAAGACCACCTCTCCAACAAATGGTGCTGGCAGAATTGGCTATAAGTGTGTTGAAAACTGAAACTAGATCCTTATCTATTACCCTGTACTAGAATCAATTGCAAATGGATCAAAAACCTCAATGTAAGACCAGATACTCTGAAAATATCACAGGAAAGGATAGGGGAGATAGGGGAAACACTAGGGCTCCTTGACACAGGTCAAAATTTCCTAAATAAAGACCCAGAAACACAATCATTGAAGAAAGAAAGGCTGGATAAATGGGACTGCATACATTGAAGAGTTTCTGCATGGCAAAGGACATAGATAGCAAGATAAATAGAAAGCCCACAGAATGGGATGAGGTCTTTACTAGCTATACATCAGACAAAGGCCTCATACCCAAAATATACTTAGAGCTCAAAAATCCTCCAACAACAAACCCTCAGAAACAAAAAAAGGAACAATCCCATTAGTAAGTGGGCTAAAGATTTAGAGACTTCTCTGCAGAAGAAATAATAATAGCCAATAAATACATGAAGAAATGTTCAACATCTCTGGACATAAAGAAATGTAAATCAGAGCAACAATGATATTCCACCTCACCCCAGTAAGAAGACATTATCAAGAGAACAAATAATAACATATGCTGGCAGGAATGTGGCTACTACACTGTTGGTGGGAATGTAAACTGGTTCAACCCTTCTGGAAAGAAGTATGGTGGATCCTCAAAAGACCAAACATGGAGCTCCCCTCTGATCTAGAAATCACACTCCTGGGCATTTACCCAAATGTCCACAAAACAACCTGCACTAATGCCACCAGCACAGTTCATTGCAGCATTATTTACCATAGCTAAGAAATGAAATCAACTCAAATTTCTCTGAGGAGATGAATGGATCAAGAAAATGTGGTATATATACACAATGGAATTCTAAGCTTCCATCAGAAAGAAAGACATTGCCCCATTTGTAGGGAAATGGAAAGACTTGGAAAAAATTATATTAAGCAAAGTAAGCCAGACCCAAAGAAACATAGGCTCCATGGTTTCTCTCATTTGTAATAACTAGAATATGCCCAGGATATTCTTAAGAGAGGACCACGATAGCTCAATAGCTATGTGCATATGACCATATAAAATGATGCTTATTGAAATGAACTCCAAGGAACAGAAACAAGAGTGTTTTTTTGCTTTTTGGGGTTTTATTTGCAGTTACTTCTTTTTCTTTCTTTCTTTTCCCCTGGTGTATTTCATCATATCACCTTTTTTTTTTTTTTTTTTTTCATTCTTGCATGTAAGTTTATCTGATTTGAGAAAGGAAGGGGAATGACAGAAACAGTGGAACACAGGGTGAAACAATTCAACAATGTTCTCATTAGACACTATGTTGGAATTTAACTTTACAACTTGGGGAGGAGGGGGTTTGGGAGGGGAGCATTGGGAGAACTTGAAGGAGGGGGGGGTAACATTGTTAAAAAAGAAATGCCCTTGTTACTTGACTTGCATAACTGTAACCCCTCCATACATCACCTTTGGATAAAATTTAAATTAAAAACAAATTAATTATGAGGCAATTAAAAATGTAGTTTAAACATGTAGCTCAAGTGGTAGAATACTTGTCAATCATCTTCCTAAGCTTTGAGTTTAATCCCTAGTACTGCCAAAACGTAAATTGTAGTATAATGTTTCCTTAGCTGAGATCAAGTACAGCTTTGATAAAATTAATTTAAAAAAAGGAAAAGTAGAAAACAAAATTTACTCCTGTCCTATAGGCATTGCTTCATACACTTTTTTGATGAGTAACTGAAACTTTATTCACCAATATGTGTTTCAGCTTTAGTTTCTCTCCCAATTTCTTAAGTTTATTGATTTTAAATTAAGCAACTATTACATAGTCAAGTTTAGTAGATTTCTGATTGGAAATGGATCATTCTTCCTTTATAGTGGCTGATTTGCATGATATATTTATTGCCCTCTCCACATACTTTAATTTTTTAAACAATGAAATGCAGATAGAAGAAAAACATTATTTATATGTCCACTAAGACATTCATTTCTTTCTTTCTTCATGGATATATATTTTTAAATATTATATCAAATGCTCAAAAAGATATAAGCTACTAGAATAAGAGGTGAAATTATAGTTAGATTTTGTGAATACTCATTTTTAGAATAAGTAAAACTATATTAGATTTTGAATTATTTATTGTTAAAAGCATAAAATGTACACAGTTCTTATAAAACACATAGGAAGAAAAGATCAATCTTCAACAAAAAAAGGTAAAAGCTGGTCTGATCTGTTGTCTGATACTATTTAATTGGCTTAAAACCAGTTAAACTCAGAATAATTAGAAAGGGCTAAGAAGCTAAAATCCTTCTCAGTTGGCTTTCAAGTGTATGCAACGTTGTCAGAAAATCACGTAAGCAGATGAGAAAATACATCCACTGCATTGGAAGGCCACAGAATTGAGCTGTCTGAGAATAGTAAATCACAGAGTTAAGACAGAAGACAAGATCATGGTGACAGCTATTCTAAGTCACTAATACAGGTGGACAGGAAGATTGTTATCAAATTGCTGATTATAAATACAACAATTTAACTTTAATCAAAGACATTATAGGGGACATTAGTGTGTAATTACTTCAGTTGATGAAGTATAGGCTTTGTTTCATACAAATTTTAATTTCTATTTCCCTAAGTGTATATAAGATAACTAATAAAATTGTTATTAAATATTTTAAGTAGAGATCCTCCATATTTTTATACAAGTGCTTCGAATTGAGGGAAAACTAATACAAGTCTCCTAAGATCATAAGACTAAGTCATAGACCACTCACTGCTGGAAATTTCTTGGAAAGATTGTACTATGATTTCTAAATTCATATCAATCTTTTAGTCCCTTTCAGTTAATATGTAAATTGCACAGAGTTAGCAAAAGAATTCTAGGGGAAAAACACCTAACAAAGTACCAAGAGGATTTGGGTTCTATTCTTGATTCTGATATAAGCAAAAAAAAATCATCTTGATAAACACACTTCAGTATTTCCTAACAGCATCCTCTTATCAACAAAATGGGTTTATCATACACTCATACAAGTATGGGCTGATCAAATGAGCTGAGTATCATAGAGAGAATTCTCAGATACTGCTTTCATAAAATATTGCTATTTTCTACAGTTATGTATGTATTTCATATGAAATAAACAAGTATATATCTATGTATCTATATATATTGTATACTGTGAATCAAATAACTAAATATATAGTTGTAAATATGAGGATCATTTAAATTACTAAAGTTTACTAAGCCATAAGTTCACATTGAAGGATGTTTGCTGTATTTGGAATCAGATGATCTTTATTTGAATGAAAAAAAAAAAACAAAAAACAAAACAACACTGATGAGACATGGAACTTTTGCAAATTACCTAATCTTCTAAACTTTAATTTCTTCATTAATAATTGCTTACGGCTGAGCAAATAAAGACATGTAATGAAAAACTATTTACTTCTACCTGAAATTTTATTCACCTTATTACTGAAACAAAATCACATAATATAAAATATATGTATTAAACTATTTTAATTATGCCTATATTTTTCCTCTTGAATGGATCAAGAAAATGTGGTACATATACAAGTGAAATTTTTAGTCATCCATTATAAAGGATAATAATGTATCATTTGCAAAAAAAAAATGTAAGGATCTGGAAAACAGTATGCAAAGTGAATTAAGTCAGGCCCAGATAGACAAAGGTTGTGTGTTTTCTCACATATGTGGAAGCTAGAACTATTTTACAAACATGTAAGTAAAGATGTTGGATGTTATGCAAATGCATATGAATGTGTTAACTAAAATATGGTAGGTTCAAGGGAGAACTCAAATAGTATAATTCTTAAAAAAAAAGCAATATCAAAATTCAATAAAATAAACACTAGGAAGTACAGCTTGCAAAGGATGGGGTTGGGCCAAGGGAATAAGAGTAGACAAGTGAAGAAGAGAAGGTGGGGGAAAAAGCAGCAAAAAATTCAATGTATATCTGACAAAATTAAGAAAAATCGAGGAAAGGTTTGGGTTGGGAGGGATGAGTGAGAATGTTTGAAAGGAGTGACATTGATCAAGATGCATTATATTCATAGAATGCTTTGTTAAATGGATTCTCCTTTATTTAATTACTTAAGGATAATTTTTTAAAAAGTATGAGTATATTGGATATAAGCACATTTGAACGTTTTTTATTCTGGAGAACTAAAACTCTGCCCATTGAACAAGTCTACCTTCCATTACATTTTATTTTATTTCTGTGTATCTTTGTCTGTATATCATACCACATAGTTTGGTTTTAATAGCTCTGCATCATGTTCAGGAACTAAGAAGTGTGAGACTCCAAACTTTGTCTTTCTCAAGATTATATAAGGAGCTGATAGAGTGCCTGATTAACAAGGTCAAGATCCTGAGTTCAAGCCAAAGGATTGCCCTTCTAAAAAGTGATTGTTTTAGCTGCTCAAAAGTCCTATGATACTTAACATATTTTGTTGATGTCTGGTATATTCTGACTATATTTTATTGTTTTTATGCATTTTTATTATAAAAAATACTGTACAGAGGAGTTTCAGTTACATGGCAAGGTAATGAGCACATTTCCTATCAAGCATTGTTACCTCTTTGTTTTTCCCCTACCATCCCTTCCCTTCCACCTCTACAACTACCCACCCCCCCCTGCCTAAATTGTAAAGTTCCTTTTTCAACATAATGTCTTGCGCATCTCATTGTTACAATGGGTCAACCTGTATCCCCATTTAAGCATTTTGCTTTTTTCCCTTCCCCTCCCCAAGCTAGAGAAGTGTACATACAAGATGCAGGGCACAACAATCAAATACAGTGTAAACAGGGGTTATACTGTGGAGGAGGAACATACAGAGAAACAAAAAATCACACAGTACATTATAAATTAATTAGAAACAATAGCAATAAAGAAAAAACTACTTGTGTCCCTATCTTAGGGTTCCTTTTGTTTAACATCATCTTATATGGTCATATATACATAGCTGTTGACCTTTTCTGCTTGTCTTAGACATATACTAGTTATTGCAAATAAGGAAAATCGTGGAACCTATGTTTCTTTGGGCCTTGCTTATTTCACTTAATATAAATTTTAAAATATGTTTTTGTCTATTTCTACAAAAAGTAATATTGATATTTTGTAGGGATGGAATCAAGTCTGTACATAATTGGAAGTAGTGTGGACACTTAACCACATTTTATTTTTAAATCATGACCTCAGATTTCATTCATACTTATTTCAAGAGCCACAACATAAATATTTCCATCAATTACATTCTCCAGTAAGGCTATATCTTCTTTATGTTAAACAAACAACATTCACTAATACAGAATCCAGGCAGACAGTATCTTTTGGTGCAAGTGTAGAAAGACTAAACATACTCAATTACACGCTGCTGTCAGCTAATTCTTCCACGTAGTAATATTGTTCACACATTTACAAACAATGTTTGCAGCATGTTTAGTGTGGCATAGACCTGTGAGATATGTGCAAATGAAGAAAT
The DNA here is from genome assembly GCF_019054845.1 of Dipodomys spectabilis. Classification (NCBI taxonomy): domain Eukaryota; kingdom Metazoa; phylum Chordata; class Mammalia; order Rodentia; family Heteromyidae; genus Dipodomys; species Dipodomys spectabilis. Next base: position 13,592,512 of record NW_024870772.1, read on the forward strand.
TGAAATCAGTGTTTCTTATGAGATGTAGTTAAAACATATCCAAAATCAGTCTAAAATAATAAGACAACCTGTGTGTTAGAGAATGAGAGGAGAGATGTATCTTCTTCAGTAAAGCTGGCTGGGCAGAGAGGTACCTGAGGAAGTGAGATTTCGGTTAAAACCTTGGAAGCATGAAAGAGCATGTCACATAAATAGTGTGATAACCTCAGAGTGCATTTTTTTTTTAAATAATTGACTTATCACACTATTCCTTTTCTAGAACTGTACTGGACTGAAAATTTTATAAGACACAACTGTGAGACAAACTTAATACATAGCTATCAGAAATAGTGGGAGAAAAAACGTGAAAATGAATGCAGGTAATAACATACACAAATAGTCTTTCTAGCATTTTCCATATTGATCAACCTTAGGAGATTTTATTTTACCACTTTCTTGGTGACCAAAAACCACTCTCATTTCACCCAGCAAAGAGACTTTGCCCTTCACCTTAACATTATTTAAAAATGCTGGCTGCCATTTTACTCAGTAGACTTGTGTGATGTATCACAACTCTCTTACTCTCTCCCTGAACTGGATGTTTTTCTAATAGCTCAGTGCTTGTTAACCTAGCAAGCAGATATTGTCCTCTCCCTTTTCCCTGCCAGAATAGCTCAACCCTCATTACAAAGGTTGAAAAGGCTTGGTGCTCATTTTTCCATTCTCCCTTACAGCAAATACACTGGTAAATTATTCTCTTTTCCAACAGGGCACAGCGTAACATTTCTAGGAATGTCTTTTTGCGTTAAAAAAAATATTCAACACAACTATGTTTATCACAGCATTATTCACCATAGCTAAGATATGGAACCGACCCAGATGTCCCTCAGTAAATGAATGGGTCAAGAAAATGTGATATATACATATACATATATATATATATATATATATATATATATATGAATTCTATGCTGCCATCAGTAAGAATGACATCACCCATTTGTTAGGAAATGGAAAAACTTGGAAAAAATCATATTAAGTGAAGTAAGCCACTCCCAAAGAAATTTAGGTCCCGTTGTTTCCCTTCTTTGAAATACTTGGTATATATATGTACATATACATATATATATACATATATATATATATGTACATATATATACACACACAATCTTATCAGATGAGCTGAAAAGATCAAAAAGCATGTACAAATGACCATATACGGTGATGCTAAGTGAAATAAACCCCAAGATATGGACTCAAGAGGTCTTTCTTTGTTATTGCTTTAAATGTACTATGTGATTTTTTTTTTTTGTTTCCTTTGTATGTTGTTTCCCCTATGGTATATCCTTGTTGTTATTGTACTTGATTTTGATGCCCTGAATCTCCTATATACATTTGTCTAATCTGGGGAGGGGAAGGGGATTAACAAAACTCGGAAGTAAGGACATAGGATGACCCATTGCAACAATGATACCCACAGGACAGTATATTGGAAATGAACTTTACAACTTTGTGCAGGGGTCAGAGGTAAGGGTGGGATGGGGTGGGGAGGAGTGTGGAAGTTGGGGGAGGGAAAGGATAGTGGGACAACAACAAGGGAAGGGGGTAACAATGATTGACAGGTAGTGTACTGATTGCCTTACTCATGTAACTGTAACTGATCTGTACTGCATCTTTACAATAAAATTTTAAAAAATACCTAGTTACAGAACATTTTTCTTCTATTTTACTACCTTTAAAAATTGGCATATTGAAGATATACTTATAGAAGCTTTTATAGTTTTTTTTTAAATAAAGAACCATTAAGACCCTTTGGCATTATTGAGTTTCTGAATTAACTAAACCCATAACCACACAAAATCAGACTCTCTACTATATGAGATTTGTTGGTAGATTAATTAAGTTGTACAAAACATGACTACATGTTCTAATTTCTACAGTTCAAATGATTATTTGTATAACATAGATCTTAAAAATCATGGTAGTATTGTCATGGACACACTTCTTCACCATGACATACCTTGGATTTCTCATCCATATTGTGTGGATAGCAGTTATAATTATCTCAGAAGTTTGTTCTGAAGATCAATGCAAGAAAATTCATTAAGCATTTGCACTGATACTCAGGAGGGGCTATGTGAGGAAACGGTTCTCATCTTTATTTTTCATGCCATTTTAGCTCCCTTTCTTCTTTAATATGCTGTCTCTGCTATTTGCAATTCTTCCCCACCCATTCCAACTTGTCAGCCTTTCTTTCCCCGCCATGTCAAAGTCACCTTCATGTTGAAAAATATAATGGTCCATTCTTGCTCCCATTTTATATGAAAAAAGGGATAGCATTCCATAATTATTACTATTATCTCTGGCTCCCATGTCATTACACTCAGTTTATTTTTGTTTACTTTTCTAACTAATTAATTTGTTTCTATTTTTGTTTCATCTTCATTGCTCCTTGTGTGATTCACCCACTTTAGAAAATAAAACAAAAGAAAATCCCACAAATCTGTTCCCACAATAGTTAATTTCCGTAAAATGAAATGGAACGTCTTAGTCTTGTCCAGATAAATCCATCTTAAATCAGCTTAATCTTCTTACTTTCACACCTTATACTTTCCTATCAATCTATACAATCGGTTTTACTTCTAATCACTTTAGTGCAAGAAAATTATTCTAATACCATCAATTCTTACCTCATGTCTGATAATTGCAATAAGAAAATAGATTTATGGAAACTGAAGGATAGTAAAAGTTTTAAAAATAAGAATTATTTTCTATTAACTTTTATATTCAAGATAGATACATTTTAAATGATATAAATTTATATGCACATTTAATTTTAAATAAAAATAAATTCTCATTGAGGACCTTAACTTTTTGAAGATAAGCCTGTGATGAATTTGAAGGTATTTTATTCATAAAGAAATGATCATTATAATGCATATCTTTTGCCTAATCCCAAGAATACTTAGATTTTGCAGTAAAGGATTAGAAATACTTCTATTTTATGTGACATCAATGGTTAAAATGATAAGTGTATTAAAGATTCATATACACATAAATATGAGAAAAAAATCATTGAGAGGTCATGGTAGCATCCCATGAGCCTAGAGACTAAGTTATTTAAAGTAAGACATGATGGTAAGATAATTTATCAGATTACTAAGATTTGAAGCCTAATTGAGAACTGAAAATATAATACTTAAATGAATTACAGACCATACTGAAAAGAGAAAATATCTTTGTGCTAATGCCCACAGAAATATCAAATGAACTCCCTGACCTGAACATTTTCATGACTTTGTATTAGTACATTTGCAGTGTCCAGAATGTTAATATACTAGGATCTGAATGTTTTAAAGAACAAATAAAGGATCCATTTGAAATATTTTAAATTTTAATTTAAATCTTTATTTTAAAGTTAAATTTGGGGGCTTGGAATGTGGCTTAGTGGTAGAATGCTTGTCTAGCATGCATGAAGCTCTGGGTTCAATTCCTTAGTACCATATAAACAGAAAAAGCCAGAAGTGGCGCTGTGGCTCAAGTGGTAGAGTAGCACTAGCCTTGAGCAAAAAAACGTTCAGGGACAGTGTTCAGATCCTGAGTTCAAGCACCAGGACTTGCAGAAAAAAAAGTTAAATTTTACATTATTTATGGTACAGATATTCTAGATTTTCTAAGGAAATATTTATTTCAAACTCTATTCAATACTGTTCAGAGCATTTTTTATCCATTTTGGTTTCAGAAAAATACTGTCTTTCTTCTGAGCTTTTGAATATTCTTGCTTTCACAGAATCCATGATGTTATTCTGAAAAAAAATAATTCATGTTTAAATCTTCTTCAAGACACTGTAATTCTTTTCTCTAAACATTAAATTTTTCCCATGTGTTAAAAAAAGTCTAAAGTTTCTCAAACTCCAATGATCTAAAGATGACTACATCACATGTTTAAGTTTAAAATTTTATTATATTGCAGTTCAATTCTGATATATTTTTTCTACCTCATGTTAATTAAGATATTTTTCCCGGATTATGAAACTGGTTTTGTTTAGTATTATAAATGAAAAATTTAGACAAATATAGGATACAAGGGAAGATTACAGATACTAAAAATTTTTACACATTGTAAGGAAAATAAAATTTCATATGTAAATGTAGTGAGTTATGATTTGGCCATATTACTTATTATGGGCCTTAGTTTGAAAGAACATTACTTTCTAAGAAATCACTGATGGGTATGTGTAGTTCTTAGTGAGTAATGAGTATGCATTCTTCATAATCTTGACCAGGACTTGATGGACTAGGTAGTATTATTATTACTAATGTGTCACTGTTGTTATTATTGTTATCAGTTATGGAGAGCTACAAATTGAAACTTCATAAAATTAAGATGACCAGTGTTACAACATGAATAATGGTGGAGACATGTTTCAAACCCAGAGTGCAACCCCAAGTCTGCTGTTATACAATATTTTGAATTCAGTAATTATTAAGTAACTGCACAGCATGTATGACTATAGGTTTGTCCTATTAAAAATGTCATTTTTGAAATGAATTTAGTACTAAAATTCTTGGGACATGAAATTCCACTTTTCTGGTAGAAAGGTTAAGTTTGGCTTCACTAGATTACAGTGCATCACATTGTGGAATAAACAAAATGTCAACAGAAAAGATAATATCCAGCAATGAATTATAGTAAAAATAATATTCAGAACCTAATATGTAGACACTACTATACTAGAAACGGATGCAGTGGGAAACACAGAGGATCCATCAAGCATGATATATGAGTGGAATTTCTTATTTCAAAGCAGTTTGAAAGACAGTAACTACAAAAATGTGCTTGGAAATGTCAGTGTTACTATTTTCTTTATGTGCTTTTTGTTCCATAAACGTGATTTACAAAATGAAATAGATGCAGTAGCTCACTGAATGAAATCATTTTGATAAAGGAACATATGACATGACTCGTGGGAAACTTATACATCATAGATATACTGAAAATAAAATACAGAAATCATCTTACGCTGTGATAATTATACACCATTTTTCCTTGCTTGATAAATTGACTCTCCTAAGATTGTGGATGCCTGCACCCAACTTTCTGCCTTTCAAATTTCTCATACATAAAGTAGAAAAGATATTTAAAGTAGATCACACAGTTTATTTTGGGCTTAACATTTTTCAAGAGACTGTCCATTGGGCTAGGAAAGAATAAAAAGACTCAAGAAATAAAACTAATTGGTAATTTATGGAGACATAAATTTACTTTTGCTTTGCAATTCAACTACAGACTTTTAAAAAAGGTTTTGTCTCACTCCTAGTGGCTTCCACTTCTGCCCTATCCATTAGTGTACATCGACTTTCTGCCTCTGCTGTTCTTTAGGGAAAGTCTGTGTTGTCCGGGTTAAACACACTATGTATTTGAGTAAGTTTTCTATTCTAGATTTGGTTCTTTTGAAAATCCAGTTCCAAGACGTGATTTTATAGAGGAAAAACATAGAGACATCAATAAGTGAGGCAAAGATGAATGACAGGATGATATGCCAAGGAGAGATGGGGCAGCCTCTGAATATCAGGTGGCCCAGATCCATAGGTAAATGTTCAGTAAACTTTCCAAATCAAGAAATAACTGCTTCACTGCAGCGTTGGCACAGATGAAACAGTACCACTAAGTTTCTAAGAACTGTAGTGCTTATCATTCATGTTATGCTGAAGATTCAAGGTCTTTGCCTCCTAGGTCCATTTCATCTTTGGCTTTTCATAAAATCCTTACCACAAAAGAATTGAGAGCTGCAATCATTCTGATCTCAATAGATTTTTAAGAAATGAAGTATAAAAAAATGTAAGGCAATGGCGCTTCATCCACATGATTTTTTGAATGAAGCCTTATCACTTGCTCATAAAACATTCACCCAAAAACTATTTTAAAAAGACATTATTATAGGTAGAATCTAAGTTCTGGAAAGATTTCAGCCACTGGATTGAGAACAACGCATTGAAAGACCTATTTTTATTAGGTGAATTTGGGGTATTCTTGTCATTGGTAATAGGGCTTTAGCAATGGGCTGGTAGGGTATTTAAAATAATATATAGAATGAATAAAAGCATTAAGGCTGGCTGTGTACTCCTCCAAGTGTAGGCCACTCACAGGCATATAGAAACATGAGCAGTTGCTTACCTAGAAGAGAAGTGATAATCCAAAATAAAATCCTGAATATTTTAGGGATATTTTAATCTTGGTTAGAAAACACTCTTCAGTTGGTGCAGAGGCAATGACTTATTGAATAACTGACAGCTGTGGCCTCTGAGGCCACTTTCTCTCTCAGGAACAGAAGTCAGATTTTAGTGATGGGGAAGGTAGTGTAAATCTTTAAAATCTGAGGACATGCTAATCATCTGAAATCCATTTGTCAGACAGATAATGCAAAGAAGTGTCTGTTAATATTGAGATTAAAGACTTGGCTAACATGGATCCTGGACCACATAGCTTTTGAGTCAGAGGATGTAGAAGAAATCTATTTAGAATGGATGTGAGCAGGCATTTAATAAGTATGCTGGATCGTTGCTGCTGAAAGCTACATATGATTGAAATTAACAATGTCTTCAGAGTTAGTGAAGTCAATGGAGAAAATAGATCAAGGAATATTGTTGGTTGTCAGGTGAAAAGGAGAACAGGAAAATATCCATTTCTTTCCATGGCTTAGCCTCAGTTTATCAACTAGCGTGAGAAAATGCTCATCAGAATTATGAAAACTCCCCGATGACAGTTTGCTGCCTTTGGTATGCTTTCCACTTCAGTCTTTTTCAATGCTCATTCTTTTAAGCTCTACGCACCTCTAGCACCAATACAAACATGAATAGATGATCCAGTTTGTGCATGTACTGGCTTCTACATGGCTTCTGAAACTCATGCAGCACAGACCAGACAAAACTATTCTGGTTCCTAGCCACCACTGGTTCAGGACTCTTGTCAATGATCTGTATTGAAACTCTTGGGGCTTTTCAATCTATGCTCAAACCTCTTGCTACATCTTATGATCAATATTCTCAGAAAGTGAGCAACCTCCGAAGTCTGAGACCATATGGGTATGGGATTGGACTTCAGGTCTGTTTGCTTCATGTCCTTTAGGAAACAACTCTTCCCTCCCCTCACCGCATTTGTTCTGACAGGAGATCCACATTTCCCAGGTCCTAGAAGCATAGGAAAGGCCCGTACCGTAGAGTGACTTTGAAACAATGCAATAGTGTCATTACAAAGGTGGTTGTGAAAAGCTCCAAGTGCCCAGTAGCCACCATTTAAATCACTTGATTTTATAATTGTGTAACAATTTGCTATAAAAGAAAGAAGCCGGTGTAGCTTGCATGCCTTTAGATTCAGATAGTCTTAATTACAGAGAAATATGCTTCCATTCTGAAGGCTGCAGTGAATGCCACAGTGGCATTCTGCCTTGTCGACTTTATTATGTGGGGGAATATTTCCAGAATACAACAGACTTTCTGGCTGGGACTTTTGTTTATCAAATACTTTATATGTTGACATTGAGAATTTTCTATTTGCTTTATTTCAGATGGTCATATATTACATAAAATATTAGAAATGATTATTGGTTATAACTTTTCCTAAGTCAGGAAAAATTCAATATCGACTTTATTGTTCATATTTTTCTCTATGTAATATTGAAAAGTAAATTTCTAACTTCTGAATGCCTTTCCAGCTTTACTGCTGGTAATGACGATGGATTATATTTTGCTAGCAGCATTTCTGATTCTAACCCAGTTCAGCCATTTGCTCTTATGTCTTTATGTTGTGCAAGAAGAATATGAGTGATCTAAATTGCTAAAAGGTATATTCCTGGTGTATGCATTGCTCTTCTTTATGTAGACTCCTTCATGATTCTTATTAGGGAAAAAATTCAGAGCAAGACATTATGTAAGTAAAAATATGAACGTGAAGAATCAGAAGTCCTTGAAATGTAATACATAGAGCACACTGACATTTGAGGGTGAACTCAAAGAAAACATAAGGATTAATAGTAACTAAGCAGGATATGGCTGATAAGAAGTAGAAGTTGAACTTTTGAGGCTTGTGTTAACATTCAGTTATGCAGCTTTATCTAGGCTTCAAGAACAAAGGGAGAACTATGCAATAGAATGAAGCTAAAATGTAATATGATAAGACTGTCATCAGCTAAATATGTCACCTGTTCGCCTTCCACTAAAGTGACATTGGTTTTAACACAGTAATTATTGGAGCAAGATATGGCCCTTATTTCAAAAATCCATTTCATGTTTAGTCATATACATTTTACAGATAGAGACAGCAGTTGCCTTCACACTGCCTTAGTAGTAATACATGTTTGAGTCCTTTTGTTTGTGGTTTTGAAGCAAGAACTTGCTGTCATTTCTGCATAGGACCAAGATAAGCAAAGCAAAACCACTCTATGATTATATGAAACTGGCTTAAACATTCTTATTTGTGAGGATAAATTAAACTTCAATCTTTTTTTTGCCTTAACCAATCTTACAGCATTACTTTTTTTCACACAATGGGTATGGTTTTCCACTTTTTCCATACTATTTTACTATTTATGGTACCTATGAAAATACCTGCTCAGTTTATTCACTGTATTTGTTAATAGCCTACTATGTGGGAGACACATATTCTTCTTCATATGAAATTGAACATATATATCAGAAAAAGAAATGGCTTCACTGATAGCTAACAAAAGAGATACTATATGCTTTTTAATTAAAAGTGAGACACAGGCACTTCCAGAGAAACTTTTATGTATCAGTATTTAGGAAGACCATGAGAATTAAATTTCTCATTGTTTGTGATAAATATGTTTTGCTAAAAAGATACTGCTTGGAATGTTAAGAAACAGGGGCCTAAAATAAAATAAAATTAAAAAAAAAAAAGAAACAGGGGCCTAAAACATGAGCTTATGGCTCTCATAACTGTTGCTTTGCGAGAGCTCATTGTCCTAGCCAGCTCTACAAAGAAGCTCTTCAGTGTTTTATTGAGCTGTCAGAATTGTCTTTCAAAGTTTGGCTTTGGCTCAGCTGTGGATACCTGAACTCTAAGATTTAACCTGCTCAGCAGGGCACAACTGTCAATCTGTCAGAGCCACAGAACTATGAAGCAGACCTCTCTTACACCTGGAAGATAATCCATTGTTAGACAATCCTGTGGTAGACATTGTAATACACAAACATTTCATTGCTAGAGTCTTATTTTGTACATTGCTTCTTTGCTTATTTAAACAATACAAAGAGTTGACTCCTGTAGGCTTTTATATCTTGAAAAATATGATTATTTATTTATAGTAGGTTAATATGATAGTAATGAAAAAGAAACAAGAATGGCATACCATGAAGAGCCTACAAGGGTGGGCACTTTGAAATATAATCAGAAAACCCTTATGCCTTTGTATTTTGATGTGTTTTTTTCCCCTTAAAAGTAGGGCTTGTCTTAATCCTAAATTCAAATGCCAGGGTCTGAATTTGTGTGCTCTCATTTTCACATCATTACGCACATTCATTTTGTTTATTAGAATTTTTATTATGTGATATTGTCTTTTCTAATATATTTTGTATTTCTTCAGAAGTTGAGCTTTGCTCTTATGCTGCTGCTTTGTCCTTTGTGCTAAACATATTGCCTAGCAAATATTAGGTCTTAATATTAGTATATAGAAAGAACAAATTAATTCTTCATTGATATATATTCTCTAATGGGAAATAAAAATTATTATGTCAAGGTAATACTAATACTATCTCACTAGTTGCATAGGTACATTTTTACCACAAATTTTAAGTTTAAAGAAGAGTAAATTAAAATATTTTTCCTTTGTGGGAGAAAGTGGAGCTGTAAGGAAACTTACTACACCAAAATACCAGAGTATTCCAATACTGAACAAAGTATATTTTAGTGTTTACAGATACAAATTCATTCACTATAAATTCCATTACCAAAAAATTCAAATATTTGTTCCTAAGATCATGTGTATGAAATTTAAAATTATTTGAATAGCCAAATATTTAATAAAAATAAGTGTGTATTAATTTATCAAATTATTATAAAATTGTAATTGTTCAGTTAGGAACATTTTTCTTAGAAAAGACAAACCCAGATTTATAAGAAATGGCACAGAAAGAAGGTAAGATAAAAATATGAGTACTTGACATTTGTGAAGCTTTTTTTTTCAATTAGTTAATCACATTTCCACACATTTTCTGATATGATCATCCTGAAAACTTGATGGCAAAATGGAATCAAATCTCTCATTTTACAAAATCTAGGACTCAGTAAACAAAAAAACTAATGAATCAATTCAAGAAAAAAATATTAATGACTTAATTCAGGACACACTACACACATTACACACACACACACACACATGCATACACACACTTGCTACGAAGAAAAAGGCAGGAAGAGGGCTGAGATTCATTCTTGCTTTACAAATATCCTCATTTTTGTACTAAGGAAAGGGTCTTGAGTCTCAGGAGTAGATGTCTAAAAAGGACCAGACAAACAGCATAGATTCCTATTTCTAGGCTACCTAAAAAGGTTTAAAACTGAACCCAAGCCAACTGCTAGAGTACAACCTGTCTCTGAGCCTTCACTTGAAGCAGTTGGTGTTTCTGCAGTACCTCATTTTTATCATGTCTCTACCCTTCAATAGACGTTTACACTTGATTGACACATTTCTCCATTCTTACATGAGAGTTTACATTAAAATTCAGTTTAACAATTTTCAAACATTGATTTCATTCTTTCACATCTCTTCTGAAGTCTTATCTTTCAACCTCCACGTTCAAACTTATGTTGGGAATTCTTTCCCAATGCTGACAGAATCTCATGTCTTCCATCCTAGACACACTTGGTTTTTCTCTCTCATGTAACTACAAGGTCTTTCCATTTATTTTACTTAAACATCAAAGAAACAATATACAGAGCCAGGAACAGAAGTGATAGAACTGAAAGGATCCTCCTCCTTTTCCTTCATTTATTAAAAGCATAGTAAAGGAAAATAGAGATCATTCAATTCAATATGGAAAGTGTTGAAGCAAAGATATAAATTTACTTTTATATTAGCATGAATTAATCGGACAAACACAATGGGTTTTATTACGATGTTTTCACACATGTACATAATGTGTATCTTTCATATGTGTGCAATAAGAATGCCAAACTTCTAATGACTCCAGTAGCCCAGGAACCTACATCTGTTTAGTGGAGCCAAAAGTGATTCATATTGTCCAAAAGACAAAAGAGATGTATTAAATGTGAAGGTATGTCTAGAGAAACAGCTGTGCATCTGATCATGGCAAGGTTTAATCGTATCTAGCCAAAATAGTTTCATATGTAGACCTGGCTGTATAAGAAATACCAGGAAATGTTATTAATATAATTATATTAATGTCTGATTGTTGCAATGTAAGATACAAACCTCTAGATTTTCCAGAAAGTGATTCTGATCTAGCACAACTATAGAAGCTAGTGCCCCAGCAATGTCTGAGTTACTTTAAGTGGGTAAATCACATGTGAATAAATGATGTTGTAGATAGATCTTTCTGTTAAAGGAACAGAGGGAGGATTTAATGGGTGCAAACAAGACAGAATAGCTTTAACCTGGAGAATTCAAATCTTGAAATGCCTCAAAAAGTTGCTGTTTCCAAACCCCAGTGAATAGCTGCCAGGAAGCCACCAGGGAGCTCACTATGACCTTATGCCCAACCACAGGGAACTGCTACTCAAAGCTGCTATTATCCCACATGGAGCCCTAGCAGAAAGCTGGCAGGATCCCATGAGCACAAATAAATATCAGAGAGATGCCATTTCATAAACAAGCATAAGCATTTGTAAGCACAGTGGGGGTTGTGTTTGTCCACACTTATCTTGGCGATTATAAGAATTATTCTTATATCCCCTTCTTGCCCACCCCTCTTACAGTGACATGCATTCCTAGCACCAAAGCAGCCACAAACAGAGCTAATCTCCATCATTTTCCCACCCATGAAAAATCAGCTCAGTAACCATGAACCCCAGGCACATAGACTCTCATTCTTCATCTTTCATGTGCTTTTTATTTTGCCTTACATCTTTAATATACTAGTGTTGCAATTCTCTCAAGCAAAGAGTCTTTCATATCTTCATAAATTTCCATATGTAAGAGCATGAAAACTTACTTCCTTATATATTACTTTCATCCCTTTATGCCTTTATTTCTTGTTTTCCTAAAGATCTATTTCATCAACTATGTTCTTAGTAATATTCTCAATTCTCTTCCCTTAGCCTCTTTCTATATAACATTAACTAGCAAGTGCCAAACCTGAATAATACTTGGATTCCAGATCCAATTTCTTTCTTTCCTTCTTTCTTTCTTTCCTTCTTTCTTTCTTCCTTCCTTCCTTCCTTTCCTTTTCTTTGTTCCTTTCTCTTTCTCTACTTTGCTTTCTTTCATTCTTTCTCTCTCTCTCTTTCTTTCTTTCTTTTCTCTCTCTTTTTCTTTCTTCCTTTCTCTTTCTCTACTTTACTCTTTCTTTCGTTCTCTTTCTTTCTTTCTTTCTCTTTCTTTCTTTCTCTCTTTTTCTTTCTTCCTTTATCTTTCTCTACTTTGCTCTTCTTTCTTTCTTTCTGTCTCCCCTCCTTCCCTTCTTCCCTTCCTCCCTTCCTCCCTTCCTCCCTCTTTCCTTCCCTCCCTCCCTCCCTCCCTCCCTCCCTCCCTTCCTTCCTTCTTTCCTTTCTTCTTTCCTTCCTTCCTTCCTTCCTCCCTCCCTTCCTTCCTTCCTTCCTTCCTTCCTTCCTTCCTTCCTTCCTTCCTTCCTTCCTTCCTTCCTCTCTTTCTCTCTTTTGTTCTTTCTTTCATTCTTTATTTCCTGTCCTGCCGCTTGAACTCAGGGTCCTCTGTGCTGTCCCTGAACTTCTTTGTGCTTAAGGCTAGCACTCTACCACTTGAGCCATAGAGCCATTTCCCAGCTTCCATTTCTTTACTTCAACAGGCAGATATTGATGGAGAGCACCAGAATACTCAAGTACTGTTTTTGAACTAAGTTAATATTCCTGAGGCCTCTTTATTCCTCTAGTAAGTTTGTCTTCTAATTCCTACAATTTAATAGTTGCTCACTCCTACAGCCTCACCCTTTATTACTCACCTTTATTTTTCTTCTCTCTCTCTCTTTTTTTTTTTTTGGCTGGTCGTGGGGCTTGAACTGGGCTTAGGCACTTTCCCTGTGCTCTTCAGCTCAATGTGAGTGCCCTACTGTTTGAGCCACAGCGCCACTTCCAGTTTCCTAGTGGTTTATTTGAGATAAGACTCTCACAGACTTTCCTGCCTGGGCTGGCTTTGAACCGTGATCCACATCTCAGCCTCCTGAGTAGCTAGGATTACAGGCATGAGCCACCAGTGCCTGGCTCATTTTTCTTTAAATGGATAATATCTTTAGTTAAGTCCACCAGTGTTTCATATCCCATTCACCACAACAGAGTACAGAATAGCAGCTCCAACTTATCTGATATTCCTCACCAGGAATGTATCATCGTTGTAGCAAAAATACATGGATGATGCTACCGAATTGCTTTAAAATCTCTCAAGAGCTTTCCATTATATGTAGAATAAAAGCTAAACTCGATCTCAAAGATTCCAGAAACTGCATATCTGGTCTTTTCTGTCTCTTTAATCTGATGATATTTTAGTCACATTAGTACTTGTCACACTTTTTCAAAAATACCAAGCTTTGTCCAACTTTGAATGCTATTCTGGACCTCTGGAGCTCCTTGCCAACATTCTGCTACTACCAAACATGTGATTACATTTTTATCTTAATTTATGTCTCAGGAAAATATCTTTCTAGGCCAGTCTTTCCTGACTGTGCTCTTAAAGTTGTTCTTGACTCTTACCCTCTCCCTCAATCTTATGCTTGTTTCTTATTCTGTAAAATAACCAGACTAAAAATGAGACTTACCACTAATTCAGACACCATAAAATAATACCTTGTCTCCTTACTCCTTCAGAAGTATGGGGAGGGACGGGGAGGCAAAGTTCTCAACTTTGTTCTACCTTAGGGTAGAGAGGATGTTTTTGCACTTAATTTGGCTTTAGCATTATATCACAGCAGGCTTTTAAATTGTAGTTCCTGCCTACTGAAATTTATTGCCCTAAGATAAGAGAAAGAAGGTTATAAATAGAGGGACTACTTCATTCCCATTCATTGTTTGTGAATATAGTACTTGTATATCTGTACATATATATAATATACTATCTATACATTTTATATATAGTGTATGTATAACATATATACTATATTGTGCACCTACAGTATATATGCACTATATGGAACATACAGTAAATATAAACCATCACAGTGTCTATAATATATATATATAATAATAGGATGCACAAAATATATTATCAATATCTAGATATGGTATATGTATATATAATATAGCATATACACTATATACATTGTGTATAGTATAGTGCATGTGTACAAAGGGACATACTACCAAACCCATTTCAACAAAATTTAAAGCACTTGGTATGTGATGTGTGTATCCATTTTTACTTAATTCAGAAATCTTAAACTTTCCAAGAAATTTAAAACTTTACATCTCCATAAACCTTTGTTTCTTTAAGCATCTTTACACCTCTTAAAATTACAGGTAAAAAGGAAGTAATATTTCAAAAGTGTTCTTACACAGACTACTCTCTGCCTCAAATAGTTTATGTATCCTTTGCTCTTATAGTATTTGATGCTTGCCAAGTACATTGAGCAGAACACTTATTTTTGTAACATATTGGTAATGGTTATAGAGAATAAAATGTTGCTAAGTAAATTTGGCAAAGGCTAACTTAAAAATAATAAGTTTCTCTACCATGGTAATTTCTTTTTAAAAATTTTTATTTATTTTTTATTGTGAAAATACTATACAGAGGGGTTACAATTACATGGGCAAGATAACGAGTACATTTCTTATCAAGCATTGTAGCCTCCTCCTTTGTTTCCCCTTCCCATCCCTTCCCAGCCTCCCCCTGCCCCCCACCCTACCATGGAAATTTCTTTAAGAATCTCTACATGGAAATTTCTTGAGTTGATTCTTAAGATGTCTTGCAAGATCCTTATGTAGCCTTGAAACTTTTATCTTTTTGTTCAAGTACTGAGGCTTGAACTCAATGCCTGGGCAATATCCTTCAGCTTTTTTCTTCAAGGCTAGTGGTTTACTACTTGACCCACAGCTCTACTTCTTGCTTTTTGGTGATTAATTGGGGTAAAATTCTCATGAACTTTTCTGCCCAAGCTGGCTTTGAATTCCAATTCTAAGATCTCTGCCTCTCAAGTAGCAAGGATTATAGAAGAGGGTTGCTACTCTCTGGCTAAAACCTTTCCATTTTAGAATGGCTGATGGTATGAATACCCAAGATACATTAGCTGGTTAAACCTTGTTCTAAACCCTCATATGCCTATGAGTAGAATATCATTGCCAGTATTCCATGGTACTCAATCACTTGAAGTTTAACAAGGATGGGGATTATGCCTTTTCTATTTTAATTTTGTGTCCAGATATTTTTGGTAAAATAATATTTTATTACTAGTATCTAGCTTACTTAGATGTACTAAGAAAGGAAGCATTCATACTTACCCGCTATGAGCAGTTCTCTAGTCTCTTCCCCATTCTCACTCTAGAGGGGCACACATGCTAATTCCCTATATCTTGGAAGTATCTAGTTGAGCATGCTGACCTAGCTGTGTCAGCTTAGTCAGCTCCAAAGTGCTTAGCTAATGGACTACAGTTACAAGGTCTCGTCTTTACTTTCTCTGTGACTGTTTGCAAAAACAGTACTACTGCATTGTTTCCTTATTTTTCTCCTTTCCAATAAATCCTATTATTGAAACTAAAGGTACTTGCAATCATCTGGAATAAATGGAAAGAAGCTGAATATGAATGAGAGAAAAGGCAATTCACTTTTGATATTTCCTGAGTATATAGCCATATTCTCTGAAAGCAAAAGTACATTGTAGTCTATCATGAAGGTGTGTTGTAATTCTCATTGCCAGGATACGTGGATTGTAATAAACTCACAGACAGATTGTAGCATTACTACATATAATACATATTTGTGTCAAGTGAGAGTTAATTAAGAATATATTTGCCTTACTTGATATATTTTACAATTAGTTTTTAAACTACTTTATATTTACCATTTTATATCATGTTTTAAACATTACATATTTTAATCATTTAAAAGTGTACATATTGTTATTTGATGTGTATCTTTTATGTAACTTTTTGTTGTTGTTGTTGTTGGTTGTGTCTCTTGAACTCTGGGTTTGGGTGCTGTCCATGAGCTCTTCAGCTCAAGGTGAGTGCTCTGCAACTTGAGCTACAGCACCACTTCCAGTTTTCTGGTAGTTAATTGGAGATAAGAGTCTCATGGATGTTCCTCCCTGCGTTGGTTCTGAACCATGATCCTCAGATCTCAGCCTTCACAGTAGCTAGGATTACACATGTGAACTACCAGCACTCACCTATAACTTGTATTTTTTTAAAGTTACTTTGATTAGAACTAGTTTTTGGGGGGTTGGGGAAGGGCAAAACTGCACTATATATTCACTTTTTTCCTAGCTTCTTAAATGTATTGCTCAAATTTCCATTTTTTGCTAATCTGGTTTTTAATCTGATCTATAATTTGTCAAGGTATGTTTGTTAAAATTTTCCATTATGATGCTGGTTTTGTTAAATTTACCTTGTAGTTTTCCCCTTCATAAATATATAGATATATATTTATTAAAATTATATTACAGATACATTTACACAGATAATTATATTTTCTTCATGAGTTGATTATTTCATGATGATATAATGACTCTTATTACTTATTTGTATTGTGTGAAAATGTGTATTCTGGTAAAATGACCTCAGCAAATCTCCTGTGTTATAAACTCTTTGACACTTCTCTTTTTGAACTATGGATCTTTTTTCTCTCTCTTGAGCACAGCAATATTGTAATTAGGAAGGAATACAGGATTGCTTTTTTAGGACTAGAATATAAAAGGGTGTAAATGAACATGAGAGGGCTATGTAGAGATGTCTCAAGTAGGTTTTCTGGTTGGTAGCCAGCGTCCAAGATCATAGTAGCATCAACACCAAACAAGAGAATACATTTTCTGGATGACTTCTTTTTCTTTTCTTTTCTTTTTCTTTCTTTCTTTTTTTTTTTTTGTTGGTCTTAGGGGATGAACTCTGGGCCTGGGCGCTGTCCCTTGGCTTTTCAGCTCAAGGATAGCGCCCTACCACTTGAGCCACAGCATGCTTCTGGCTTTTGTCTGCTTATGTGGTGCTGAGGAATCAAACCCAGGGCCCCATACACGTGAGGCAGTACCACTGAGCCAAGTTCCCAGTCCTGGATGATTTCTCAACAGAAGATACTGCCTGGTCTTTCAATTTTTCTAGATATTGAATGATATTGTGAATTGTTGACTACAGAATCTAAATAATTACTAATATTATTTTAAACTCTTATTTTTGTAGTGATACATTATGCTTCAGTAGATAGCTGGAATAATCTGATCATAATCCTGCTAGCTTTGTCTCATTATATTCACGATATACATTTGGGGACTTTCTATAGCTATATGTAACTGAAAAACCCAAAATGAACTACACTGTGGCTTTTATTCTTTTTTTAGGAAGGAAGTTTGCAGACGGGCAGTCCAGAGCTGAAAGGGCAATCCTTAGTTACCACGGAACAATATACTTCATCTCTTTTTTTTTTCCCTTCTGTCATTTTTAGCACCATGCTTTAATCTTAACCTTCACCTCACATCCACATTTCAGGTATTAGTGAAGGAAAATGGCAGGAAGTACACAATGGGTCTTCCCTGCAATTGAGTGAACTTCTATTAAACAGATTTCCTTGAAGCCACCGTTTATGCTTCATTGGCTATACCTACTGCAAAGGAGTCTGGAAAAATGCAGTTTTAAATCTAACAAATTTCCATTTGAAGAAAATCAGTGTTCAGTTGCTAAGGAAAAATGAGAGAATGTATTTGAAGTAGTTCCTACAGACATTATTTGCTGCAAGTGGTATATCATGTCTTTTGCTCTAGTTATGTTTCTCCTGTTCTACTTTGTTTCTTATATAGAGGACATAGCTGGAGTATTTGCAGTTGAGCAAAACAAGTTTAATACATTCATATTTCCTATGATTAGGCTGACATTCTACTAACTTGATTTATATTTCTTTTGTTTTTTAAATAAAACTGGGAATGATTAAAAGAGGCATATTTATAAAGGACTAAAAACAACCATATATTTACGTTGACAATGATGAATCATAGCTTTGTGATTTTATCTTTAACACTATGATATCTAGCAATAAAGAAGGTTTTTAGACAGAATTGTTTCTAAATGAACTCAGATATAATTTATTATTATCATTATTTTCATTATTATTATAATTATTATTATTATCAAACAAAGCTAGCATCAAACACTTGAACATAATAGGCTAGCACTGTACCTTGAGCTTTCTTCTCAGCCCCTGGTTTTCTAAGACAAAGTCTCATATTGTGACATAAGCTAACCCTGAACTCCCTAAGAAGCCTAGGCTGATCTCAAACCCAAGATCTTCCTACTTCAGGCTACCAAATGCTGGGATTTAGAGATGTGCTGCTGTAATGTTGTAATTTTAATTTAAATCTCATCTGAAAGTAATGATACTAATGATCCATTGGTTCTGAGAGATCAAAGAACAATTTGTGCCAGGGGAAATTAAGTCTGATAGCCAGGGAACAGAAATGATGGCTAGTGTAATCCTAAGAGTGTGTTAGATAAGTTCTTTTTATTATAGGATAAGAGCTGAATCCCACTTGTTCTAGAAAAGAGAGATTTTGTGCAAGAAAATGAGATAAGGCTAGAAGTCAAAATATGACCAGGCTTTAATATGTCCAAAGCCAAAAATTGGAGAGCTGTTATTATAGGGCACAATTGCCTGGAAGGCAGATTCAGCATGTTATACTTTTTCTTCCCTATTTCTCATCTCCATGGATGCCCAGCTTGATTCATAAGTCTATTTCATTTTTTTCTTTCCTGCATTTAGGTTCTCAGTTATTCTTCTCATCCCATAATGGTTGACCCAGTTTATTTCACTTGTGGCAAAGTAGTATGCATTATTTTTGTCACTACCGAACACTAGCAAACTATCATCCATTTTGTTACAGTCAGATTTTGCTGAGCAAAATTTTTGAACCAGATCAAAACCATAGTTCATTGGCTGGAAAATGGACCAACTTTCCTTGATTATTTTTGGGCATTTAATCTATTAAAACTAAAATTTTGTGAAGTCTTTTCTTATATACATTGGTAGGGATAGTCAGGAACCCACATGGAGATACATTTCTTTCATCAAATATTTACATAGATGTTTCATTACTGGCAATTCTTTGAGGAGGCAATTTTTGATATTATATTTTAAAACTCACATATGCACCATTTACTCATTGGAAAAATTTCAATAGTCTCAAATTATGAAAAAAATATTAATTTTGATTTTTTCAACTTCTAAGTGCTTTTTCTTTCATTTTTTTTTAAAAACAAGCTTTTAATTAGAACAGAATCTGTGCATGCTCCATATTGAGTTTATTGTACTATTAACTACATTACCATGGTACACTTGTCACAATTATTGAATCAATACTAATATCTTACTATTAACTAGCAATCACAATTTATTCTGATTTTCTATTTTCCCCATGATCCTTTTTCAGTTGCAAGATCTCATCTAGAGTATCATAATACATTTAATAGGCATATCTTCTTAGGCTTCTTTTGATTATAGTTTTCCTTTTTCTTTTCTTTTTAAATTCAAGGTTGTTTTCTAGATTTTCTTTGAAATTCATATTTCTAGAGCTCCAGAAATTATGTGTCAGAGGTAAAGCTTAAGTAATTCTGTATGTTAATGTATGAAATTATAAGCAAAGTAAAATTCAAGGGTAAAATATTCATATACAGAGATATTATTTTTTAAAATGACATTTAAAATCCTGTGATACAAATAGTCTTGGTGCAGTTGTTTTACTTAGAACATGTATTTACAAAATTTTACTGGTGAAATAAATTATTGCTGCATTTAGCATGTACCTAATTAAACATTAAAAATCTACAAGTCACATTTGTTTAAAGTTCTTTAATAATTTTAAATTTAATTATCTAAAAACTATCAATCATCTTATTAGTCAATATTTGAAACTTCATGCATGTCAATGTAATTATTAATGCCAGCCCATTTACTGGCTCATTTACTCTGGCTATGCACAATTATATGTGACATTTAAAAAAAAAGCATTGTTTTCATCATGACAGAATCATTTTTCTGAAGATCAACAGAAGATCTATTTTTTGATAATTCTCTCCTGTATTGTTTTCTTGACTAAATTCATAGACTGAGATGAACCAGATGGTAATGGAAAATACACCAGTGGTACTCCACTTAATTAGCATCTTAAATTGTTTTTCTTTTTACTCCAAAATAATCTATATTTTATTATAGGAAGCCAAGAAAACACACTATCTCCTATCTGATGATATTTTTACTTCCATTTCTCATTTGATACTCACACATATTCAGCTATAGATAAAGTAAATAGAAACTCAGCACTCCGGGACTCATTCAAGTTTGAATAAAAGTGGAAGCAGAGGGCTGGGAAGGTGGCTCAGTGGTAGAGCCCTTGCTTTGCATGCCAGAGGCCCTGTGTTCGATTCCTCAGCATCACATAAGCAAAAAGAAAAAAACTGGAAGTGGTGCTGTAGCTCAAGTGGTAGAGTGCTAGCCTTGAGCTGAAGAGCTGAGGGACAGCACCCAGGCCCAGAGTTCAGGCCCCACGACCCACCCCCCCAAAAGTGAAAGCAGTATTAGCTTCCATATTTTGTTTTTTTAACCACACTTACAATATATAGTCTCTCTATCTCTTTTTCTATAAGTTCTATTCTTTCTCTTGAGAAATGCATTCTTATACAGCCATTGGTTAAGATGTAATGTTAATTCTTGCTGGCATACTAAATATACCTTTTTTTTTAGCAGGGGTTTGTGTAACCCACTTTTTCCCAATCACATCATTTAATCTTCCATTTAACATATTTGTATAATTCCTACTTTATGACAACTCTGTTTTAGATGTAATGGTTTTAGCATTCAATAATACACTGGCTTTTCAGCTTTAGGGATTTTATACACGTAAATAGATAACTAAAATAAACAATAAATATGCAAATCAATAAGCATAAGAATGTAATGCTACTAGGAAGAAAATGAAATACTGTTGTACAGGAAAGGTGATATAGATGCTACAAAGGTAATAGATAGGTCGAGATCCAGTGAAGAGGAGTCAAATATGAAGAACCAAAGGAATAAAGGATGGGAACTTTATGCACTTGAGAGTTATTTCCAAAAGTTATGTGACTATATTGAATAAGTGGAAGAATTTAAACAAGTATTTCAAAGAAGCCCGCTTTGACCAGACTACCTTGCCATTTCAGAAAAGAAACAATCCTAAAAGTAAGATTCTTATAGAAAGCAGTCATCTAAACTAATTGGATGCAAACTTTCAGTCTTTCTGTTATACTTGATGTTACCTTTTCATATACATATACATTTTTCAGTTTTTGTTTTGCCTTTCTGGATCCCATTTTTCTCTCCTGTCTCCACAGAAAACCTTATTCAAGCCAGGCATTGATACGCTCATGCCTTGAACCTAGCCATGTGGGAGGTAGAAATTGAGATGATATGGTTCAAGGCCAGACAAAAAGTTCATGAAATACAATAGCTGGACATGGTGTCATGTACTAGTCTTCCCAGTTAACATAAGAGGCATGAAAAGAAGATCGTAGTCTAGTCCTAGCAAAAGCAGAGATTTTTTTAAAATTTAAATTGTATTGTAAAGGTGATATACAGATAATGAATATAGGTGATTCAGGTAATGAGTACATTTCTTTTTGAATAATGTCACCCCCTCCCTCATTCAGTTTTTCCCCTCCTGACTTCTTTCTCTGCAGTTGTATTGTTCATTTCCAACATGGTGTCTAGTGGGTTTTACTGCTGAACTGAGATTTTTAACTCCAACCATAAAGGATTGGAGATGTGGCTTAAGCAGTAGAACACTGTGTTGAAAGTGTAAGGACCTGAATCCAAATCTTAGTACTACTTTCATCACCACCCCTTCAAGAAAAAAGATAGATTCATTTTTTATGTCACCTTTTGATTGTTCCCTTCAAAAAGAAATTCTCAGCATCCCCAGACTCTCAGCAACTAGACTACTCTATGACTTTTCTTTAAGTGAACTTATTATGTAAGGCACTACAAACTGCTCTCTTCACACTATGCATTTGCCATTGAAAGATGCTTGCCCATTTGTTTTTGTATTTTTCTATCCCTGCTAAGCCTTACTTGCAGAACAAAATTACTTATTATTTGTTTAATAATTATTCATTATTATTAATTATTAATTATTATTAGTTATTGATTTAGTAATGTATGAATTAATGAACATGAAAATCATAAAGAACTTTAATATTCATGAAGAAACATTTTTATTTGAGATTAAGACAAATTAGTAGAAGAAAATAATGACTCAAAATTAGGAATATAAAAATAATAACAGATGCATATTGATTATGTTTCGTTGGCTAATGGAGAAAGCTATAGGAAAGCTGGTAGTGACTTAGCTGCTCTTTTAATTGTCTACCAAGTAAGAATTTGGCTGATTCATATCCAAATATTTAAGTCAATTATTACTCATAGACTTTTTGGAAAGTAACAAGGAAGAATACTTTGACTATTTTTAACATTCTTGGCACTTTATTCTTGAGGCAAACTTGAAAGTATGTATTATAAAAAGTAAATTCTAAGTAAACTTCTGGCTGGGATTTCAAAATATATTTCCAGGCTGACATCTTTCTCAATGTTAAAAAGAAGATGTCAGTGTATCTGGTATATTGTTGACATTTTGGTGACAACCTTACCATCAACTATTAATGTTAACTTATCCTGAAAGGGTTAAAAAGAAATCCTATAAGGGAATGAATAATATTCTCATGCAAACAAAAAGACCGAGCAGAGATTGTTAGTACAAGTGACACAGGTTATCTATCTATCTATCTACCTATCTATCTACCTACCTACCTCCCTCCCTCTCTCTCTCTCTCTCTATTTTTTCTTCTCTATAACCAGAAAATGAAGATTTCTGTGATTATGATTGGGAAAGTGCTTAGAGAGATAAATTTGAACAGATGAGGAGTTTGTTTGAAGTCACTTTATGCCTTTAAACAAGATGGGTTTTGTGGTAAAGTATAATTGAAATTTTCAAATGTTTAACTGCAATTTTTAACTATCAGCCAGACTATATTTAACTTCACAATATAAAATGTTTACATGGAAATATCTAGTGCAGTAAAATGGTAATACTCTCTCCTAAAACAAACAAACAAAACCCAACTATTCATGTCTATCCAGTAGCCTTAACCCCTTGATAAAAGAACTTGAAGCTCTGCAATGATGAAATAGTGAATGAAGAATATTCTATTATCCACACATTGCCATTTTTGAAGCACAGAACTTTAGAATACCTGCCTGAACTATTCTGTCTTATGTTCTGAGCTCACACATATAAAAAGAAATGAAGACTGAGTTTGAAAGTGTAAAGAGGCCTTGGGAATGAGCAATTGTGTTTTACGTGGATTCACTGACCATTTTTCTAGGGCCCAAGGTCAACAAGAAGCATAGTAAGGGAGGTGAGCAACCCTTTGGTATAGTGACACCGCATGTTGGAGTCTTGTATGCTAACAATTAGTGTGGACCTTAATTGACTATTTTAACTACAGTTCTCTCATTTCATATTCAGTTCTTTTGGGGTGTGTGTGTGTGTGTGTGTGTGTGTGTGTGTGTGTGTGTGCGCGCACACACGTATGTGCTAGTCCTGGGTCTTGAACTCAGGGGTGGGCACTGTACCTAAACATTGGCTAGAGCTCTACTACTTGAGCCACACCTTCACATCCAGCTTTTGTTCCCCTCTTACATATGCCCCAAACTGCAATCCTCCAAGCTCAGTTTCCTGAGTAGTTAGGATTACAGGTGTGAACTACCGGTGCCGGGGCTCTTCAGTTTTTCGTAATCCATGGCTCTATTAATAATTACTCAAATTTTGACTTCATAGCAACGTTAATAAAATTGCTTACTTTAATATTTTCTCACATTTTAAATTTCCTAATACATTTAATGAAGTTATTTTGTGAAGCATAAACATCTAAGGAAGAGGGAAAAATATGTACTGATCTTCCAAAAAGTATCGACAGTACTATACATATTTTGAATGTCTAAACACAATGTTTAAGGGATGTATTATATTCTACTGTATAATGTGAGTCATAGTATTTTACTTTTCCTATTTACATTATTTCCAAATTCATACTAAAAAGGTTAAAACCACAATGCCATCTGTATGCCTAAAACTTTATATTTTTTCTTACAAACATCTTCCAAGATTTACTTAAGTGAAAGATACAATTTCTTTTAAAAATGGACAAAAATGTTTTTGTGAGCACCATCTTTCATTGGTTTCTATAAAAATTGTCCAAATGAGCAGAAAAGGTCAGATAAGGTAATGTTAGGGCAATGAACCCTAAGATATGTGTTCAAATGTTTTCTTTTCTTTCATGTGATTGTTTCTAACACATTTATAAAATTATTTCTTTGTTGCTTTGTATGTCCCTCCCCCACAGTATAACCCCTGCTTTCACTGTATTTGATGTCGGTATAATTTGTGGAGGGGAAGGGGAAAAACAAATCGTTTAAATAGGGATACAGGTGGACCCATTGCAACAATGAGATGTACAAGACGTTATGTAGAAAAATGAACTTTACAACTTTGGTGGGGGGGGGGAGGGAGGGTGTTAGTGGGGAGGATTGGGTCGGGGGTAGGGGGGAGGAGGAGAAGGGATGGGAAGGGGAAACTAAGGAGGAAGCTACAATGCTTGATAAGAAATGTACTCATTATCTTGCCCATGTAATTGTAACCCCTCTCTACAGTATTTTCACAATAAAAAATAAAAATAAAAAATGTCCAAATGTATAGTTTGCTCTAAAAGACTTCTGATATGTAATAAACCCTTGAAAGTCTGAAATTTAAGTGCTACTATAGTACAAATAACACATCTTTGTTTCAATTCACATTAACATTATTATAACCAATAATGAGATAGAATATTTTTAAATTAATGTGTTCTAAATTGAGATATATAAAGCATTGGCAATGGGGAAGGGGAAAATAGTTTGCAGTGCACTTTTCCTTCCTGTGTGAACATTTTCATCAGCTTCCGTGAGGGGGGTTACTTTTGCTATTGTATTCTAAGATGAATATTGAAATTTTAAACTTCACGTACACTGTAAGAATAGAATAACAAGATTTTGAGTTTACATTCAAAAAGAATGAGTAGCAGTATAGTGTTATTTGAAAACTGGTAAATGATCTTTAGGGGTGAAAATGGAACATATCAATAATATACTTAAAAATACAATAGTATAGCTGAGCACTGGTGGCTCAGGCCTGTAATCCTAGCTACTCAGGATGCTGAAATCTGAGGACTGCGGCTCAAAGCCAGCCTAGGCAGGAAAGTCTGTGAGACACTTATCTCCAACAAACCACTCAGAAAACCCGAAGTGGTGCCATGGTTCAAATGGTAGAGTGCTAGCCTGAGCTGAAGGGCTGAGGTCCAGAGTTCAAGACCCATGATTTAAAAACAAAGCAAAACATAACAAAACAATAGTATTTGAATAGATAGGTACTCATCCAAATTTAGCATTGAACATATTATAAAAATAATGTGAGAATATATATAATATAGACTATACATTAGGTTTGATATCAAAATTCTATGAGAAAGCCAATTGTACTGATTCTATATAACTAATTCACATAATTGTATGACACATGTTTGAGTGCAAACAAACAGATAAACAGATGTTGTCCTACTGAGAAATATCACCTTGGGTGACATGCTCACATGAGAAGTATTACTTGCTTGTTATTGGACCTTGCTTGTTAGGTGCACATTGGCAAACTGCCTAGAGATGAGGAAATGTGTAATTGAAAACTTGGAAATTAAAAGCAATTTTTTTAAATTAAAGTTGTGTCTGCCCAAATTTACATTTCAAAACTTTTAAACCGTGGCATTAATATCATTATTTTCTTATTTTGAGTAGGTGGATGGATAGAAGGAAGGAAGTTTCTGTTTTACTGAGGTATCATAGTGAAGTATGCTTGATATAA
Organism: Dipodomys spectabilis; assembly: GCF_019054845.1. NCBI lineage: Eukaryota > Metazoa > Chordata > Mammalia > Rodentia > Heteromyidae > Dipodomys > Dipodomys spectabilis. The sequence continues at coordinate 13,618,813 of NW_024870772.1, forward strand.
AAAGAGCCAGTTAATAAATATTCACAGAATGGAAAAGATGTGACTACAAATATATCCAAACACAGGGCTCTCAATACCGAGGCTGAATCAAGCTGTTAGATGTAACAAGAAGAAATATTAGGTCACTTGCTAACTAAGCTACTATTTGAATGCCAACCTTCTCCTATCTCACTACTTACTAACCTTTAGTCATAGGAGTAAAAAAGCTAAGCAATTAAATTGATATCCTTCTGAAGAACAAATAGAATTAGCATAGATGAATAGTTTCTTTCCCCATTCTGGGACATTTGCCTCTGTTCTATCTTTATTAGCGACACGTGTAGTGTATCTCAGTTATTGTCTTCTGTTTCTCCATTGGCTGTCCCTTCTGAAGGCAGCTGTCACACTGTATTTACCTCACTCTGCATTCTGTCAATGCTGTGAGCTAGCTGTAGGGTATCTGCTTAGGAACGACTAGAGGGTTCCCAATAGGGACCAGTGACAGCGGAAAGAATAAGCAAAACTACCCACAGAGGCACTGGCTTCCAACAATTTCGCGGAAGTGTGAAGATTTATAGTAGAAAATAAAGCACCTCACGCTGGGTCTGGCTTCAAGCTTCCCTTGAGAACCTTCCATCTAGGCAATCTCTTTTATCCTGCGAACGCAGTGTTCTATCTGTGGGAGTTTAAGTTTCATATTAACAAATTGGCTTAATTATTTTTAACCAAATCATTAACTACCTGCAGAGACTTTAGAAAGAGCTCCCAACAAGTTTGACTTGTTCTTTCAGGGGAAAATTACACAAAGCTGTTAAAATTCTGAATAGTTTTCTAGGAAGGGGCATGGATTCTTCTCCTAGGGAGAGCCTAGGCAGCCAGGTAGGCAATTCACAGGAAACCACAGCTTCTAGAGAAATAACTAAAAAGTAAGTGAGCTTGCCTGCAGCAACAGAGTTTGTTTATCATGAAAGACTGATTTCCATTAGGTTGTTTAAATTTCTAATCTGGTAGTCATCAAATAGAAGCATTGAGGTATGTTAATTGAGGTGTGTTCTGCCAAACTCCTCAGAGCATATAGATATGAATATTTTATTACGAAGAAGAATCCAGAGCAAAGAAAATCAATCTGGTGGGTTTCGTTTTGCCCACTGGGTATGGCAATATTCATTTAAAACTAATTGTGGTCAAGAATTAGTTTCTCTTCGTTAACTCGGATATATCTATGCAACACCACATTCACCATTCTAAATCTCAAAAGTTTGAGGAGTCACAAAATTATTGAATATTTTATACATGATGATTGACTAGAGAAGTTTCATAGCCTTAGAGAAATGTGCAAATATGTCTATTAGAAACTTATTATTTTACTGACATTGCAGGAAAAATCGGAGGTGTATCCATTTTGGGCTATCATGTTAAATATGACTTTGTTTTATTATGCTGAGTCCATTCAGATTTTCAGCCATAATTTTCTATTGCTACTTAGATGTAATTTGTATATGTATATTATACTGAGTCCATAGCCATATATAGCTCGATATTCTATTAATCCTCAGGATATAATAGTATGCTGTAAAAACATAATTCCATCCACTTAATCAGTATCCTAAAGGTAGTTAAAAGTACTTCCTAAGTGTTACAGAGGAACTTCTTGAGCATGTTGTTGCTGCTTTCTAAGAGATAGGTTCAGATAACCAACAATTCATCTTTTCAGCTTGAATAAACTGTAGCCAGCCTTCTGCCTAACTCCCAGCCATGCATCTCCCTTTTTCTTTCAGACTGAGTCTTTTCTCTCTCTTTACCAATCTTACATATCAGAAATCTCTTTGTCAGGGAACTGAGAGCCCTCCTCTTCAAAAGCGAACATCAACGCAGATAGCTCTCAGTTTCCTGGCAAGATAGGTCGCTAACTTTTGTAAGAGATAAGTGATAAGTAGCAATTAGCAAAACCATGTGGCTTATAAGTAGATGAGTCTGCCCTCAACATCCTCCAGTACTTTTCTGTTAGCTTTCACCAGCACTTAAAACCCCTCTTGCCTATTGTTTCAATGAAGTTTTAAGTTCAATTGCTCCTACTAATTGTAGTGATAGTCCTGAATAAAACCTTTGTTGCCAGTTTAACTCCATTTTCTGGACCTGGCAAATTTTCAGCATTAGAATTATGAATGATGCTGATGACTATAAGGATCACTTGACAATTGGAAAGAAAATTTCAGAGGAGTAGTTATACAATGTTTGATCATGATAATAAGAATATATAGAAATACTGTGGGGAGGGAAGGGATGGTAGGGGAAAAACAAAGGAGGAGGTAACAATGTGCCATAGGAAATGTGCTCATTACCTTACTCATGTAACTGTACAGTATTTTTACAATAAAAAACATAAAAAGACTTCTAGATTCTTTATGAAGAATTATTGAAGTTTCATCACTGAGATTATTAGATCTGTTAAAATATATATTCATGTTCACGTGCACATGTGTATGCATGTGTATGCATGTTTGTGTGTATGTGTGTGTGTATGTGGTCCCTCTCATTGCTTCATGAAATAAAGATCTTAAGCAATAAATAAAAAAATCAATGGAATTAATTTAAATCAACAATTGCACTGTTCTTAAGAAAACTTCATTATCAACAGTTTAGTATTTTATTTATTTATTTTTTTATTGTGAGAATACCATACAGAGGAGTTACAATTACATGGGCAAGATAACGAGTACATTTCTTATCAAGCATTGTTGCCTCCTCTTTGTTTCCCCTTCTCATCCCTTCCCATACTCCTCCCCTCCCCCCACCCGATTCTCCCCCAAACCCCCACCAAAGTTGTTAAGTTCGTTTTTTGATATAACGACTTGTACATCTCATTGTTGCAATGAGTCCACGTGTATCCCTAGTTAAAAGATTTGTTTTTTTCCCCTTCCCCTCCACAAATTATACCAATATCAAAAAGAGTAAAAGTATGGGTTATACTGTGGAGAAGGGACATACAAAGCAACATAGAAATCATCTTATAAATATGATAGAAATAATTACATGAAAGAAAAAAAAATTTGAATACTTATCTTGGGGTTCATTCCCCTAACATCAACTTATCTGACCTTTTCTGCTTGACTCAGACATATACTAGTTATTGCAAATAAGGAAAACCATGGGACCTATGTTTCTTTGGGCCTGGCTTACTTCACTTAATACAATTTTTTCCAAGTCTTTCCATTTCCTAACAAATGGAGCAATGCCATTCTTTCTGATGGAAGCATAGGATTCCACTGTGTATATATGCCACATTTTCTTGATCCATTCATCTACTGAGGGGCATCTGTGTTGGTTCCATATCTTAGCTATGGTAAATAATGCTGCAATAAACATAGTCGTGCTGGTAGTAGTTTAGTATTTTAATATTTAAATCTTTAGAAAGGAAACAATAAGTCTTGAATTTTTGCTGGAATATCATTTTCTCATTTCATGTTAAATATACACATAGCTACCCCCAAGACTTGACTGAAACATAATTGTCCATGAGTATTTTGTAGGCTGTCTATTTAATTTGTACCTTTTAAGACTAGATGTCTGGTTTGAATACTGCTGACCGTGTCTTTGACAGCACTCTGTTTTTTGAATTTTTTAGAATTAACATGGGTTTCTTTGGAGAAGTTCTTCATCCTTATATTCTTCTTACAATTGTTTCCTTTAGGGAATGGTTTGTGCTTTGCTGAGTTACTTTCTGATTCCCTTAGGGCTTGTTTGAAATTCTATTTAGCTTTATGTTTAAATATTTTTAGTGAATCGCATTATTCAGTGCTGTGGCCTGCAGTGTCATATGTATGCAGACGATACCCAGATATTCTTTCCAGTCCCTGAAGACCTATGAAGCGACTTGATGTTTTGCATAATTGTCTGTGTGATATTCAAGCATGGATGTGTTCAAATTTCCCTGAATTTAGTACAGATAAAATTGGATTGGTACTGATGGATTCACTGGCATAAATGTTGAAAGTGTAATCGAAGTTGGTAACCTTAAAGAAGATGATTTCTTTGGCTCTAAAAGAAAATTACACTTTGACCCTAGGATTAGTGCAAACTCGTGTGTGTGTGTGTGTGTGCGTGTGTGTAAATGTGTTATTAACTATAGTTTTCATTTCTGTACTTGCCATATGCTGATGTGCCACATCATGAATTCCCAATTTTAGAAGAGTTTCTATCACAATTTACAATCAGTGACCTCCACCTGCCACCTTTCAGTCTGATTTTAATAGGTTACAAATCCTTCTACATCCTTCCCTTCAGAACTGGAATCTATTCTTTTATGCATGAGGACTTTACATATACTGTTGATTTGTAAGGTTGAACTAAAAAGCTTATTTGTTTGATTTAGGCTTTTAAATATTTATTGTATCTTCATTTGTATTAAGTCCACATAGCCCCAAGATATAGACACATGAAGGACACTTCATAAATGTAATTGGGTTGATTGATAAGCTATGTGCCATGTTTGCAGAAAATACTATTTTACAATGAGAGGAACCATTAATGAATCCACAGTGAATCTGAGCTGTGAATAAATGTATATCTAACATATCTTCTCACCAGGGAGCCAAAAAGTGTACAACATTTTAGCTACTGACTTAAATAAATGAGCTAGAACAAAATTCCTATGGAATGGTCCCAATCAATTAGCTTAGTAAATTCCAGGTACGGCTTTAACTAACACAGATACCTTGAACTTTCTTCAAGTTCTTAAAAAAAATGTGGCTTCACATTCCTGTTTCAGGGCCTGTGGAAGCCGAAGTAGTTAAGACTACACTAAATAGAAAAAAAAATGGATTTAATTGATACAGAAACACAACTGCCAGATACAGTTAGGGATGTCTGAATTTGGTCAAGACTTTCTGGTAAGAGTGGAGAATGTGATACCAGAAGTGGAGCAGGCTCACACACAGTTTGCAGAGCACTTTAGGAATCCCTTCTGTGTTCTGTGGAAATCATTAACACACCAAAGAATGTCTTTACACTTGTGCTGTCTCACAAGAAGAACCAGTGACCTTCCCTGTTATCAATTTACCTAAGTTAAAAAGACCTCCCGTCAAGAGTACAAAAATGATTACCATTATATCAAGTAAGATTAAACTTTTTCATCAGCAATACAAAGATTACTTGACCTGAACACTGTAGCAACTTAGGTTGTGCTCTTCATTTCCTTTGACTTGAACTGTCACAGAAAAAGCTATTACATATTGTTTCTAACTAAGAACAGTGGGGGAACATGTTCACATAATCCTGTATCCCTGTATCCCTGTGGAAGAAACCTGATGAGAGTTTTCTAGATGTTGCATTTTCCATTGTTACATATCCTACCTGATATTCCTGGTATTGCACTGCAAGAAATAAAAGGAGAGTGTTTTTTGAAAAAATTATTCATTATGTTCTTCTTCCTCTAACCTTTTAAAATATTATTCTATGTCCCAATAGAGTCACTCATATATATTTTTTTCTTACTGTTTTCTATGATTTTTATTATGGTTTATGCTGTGATATAAAGTCATCTGAGGAATTAATATGGTTTAACACAGCAATAAAACCATGTGAGACAAATGTTCAGACTTGTTTATTTTCCATAGCATTCCATATTAAGGCAGAGAGTATTGCTAAGTCTTTTTTTTTCAATTGTGAAGATAACATACAGAGGAGTTACAATTACCTGGGCAAGGTAATGAGTGCATTTCTTATCAAGCATTGTTGCCTCCTCCTTTGTTTCCCCTTACCATTCCTTCCCATCTCCCCCTCTCACCCCCAAACCCTCCTCCGCCAGTGCCAAAGTTGTAAAGTTAATTTTTTTATTTAATTTTAATTTTTATTTTTTGTGAACATACTGTACAGAAGGGTTACAATTACATGGGCAAGATAATGAGTACATTTCTTATCAAGCATTGCAGCCTCCTCCTTTGTTTACCCTTCACATCCCTTCCCAGTCTTCCCCCGCCCTTCCCCCCACTCAATCCCCCCACCAAAGTTGTAAAGTTCGTTTTTGACATGACAACTTGTACTTCTCCTAGTTGCATCGGGTCCACCTGTATCCTTAAACGACTTGTTTTTCCCCATCTCCTCCACAAATTATACCTATTCAAATATAGTGAAAGCAGGGGTTATACTGTGGGGGTGGGACATACAAAGCTACAAAGAAATAATCTTATAAATGAGTTAGAAACAAATGCATGAAAGAAAAAAACATTTAAATACTTATCTGAGGGTTCATTTTCCTAACATCACATTATCTGACCTTTCCTGCTTGACTCATACATATACTAGATAATGCAAATAAGGGAAACCATGGGACCTTTGTTTCTTTGGGCTTGGCTTACTTCACTTAATATAATTTTTTCCAAGCCTTTCCATTTCCTAACAAATGGGGAAATGTCATTCTTTCTGATGGAGGCATAGATTTCCATTGTGTATATATACTACATTTTCTTGATCCATTCATCTACTGAGGGGCATCTGGGTTGGTTCCATATCTTAGCTATGGTAAATAATGTTGCAATAAACATAGTTGTAAAGTTAATTTTTGATATAACGTCTTGTACATCTCATTTTTGCAATGGGTCCACCTGTATCCCTATTTAAACAATTTGTTTTTTCCCTTCCTCTCCACAAATTTTACCAACATCAAATACAGTGAAAACAGGGGTTATAACGTGGGGGAGGGACATACAAAACAACAAAGAAATACCTTAAATATGTTAGACACAGTAGCAAGAAAGAAAAGAAAAACATTTGAGTCCTTAACTTGAGGTTCATTTCACTTAACATCAACTTATCCGACCATTTTTGCTTGTCTCAGAAAGGAAATGAAGTTGTTGAGACATGGAAATTGAATTAAATTATTGGATACTCAGTTGGTGTCTACTGGAGAACTGGCTGCCAGGAGGGAGAAACCCTCACATATTTTGGTGATCAGAATCAGAGTGCATTGGACACCAAATGTGGAGGAGAAGAAAAAGTAGTTTCATGTCCAGTTAATCAATATATGTACTGAGGTAACAGGGAATATAAACTTAGGGGATTCCAAATGCATAACATGTCAATACAAACCATCTTTAAGTTTCAGTGATTTGAGCCTATTTTTCCTCAGTCTGACAAGCCCATTTTGTAAGTAACACACTTTTGACATTCTAATTCCTTTCATAATAGTTTTGGGTAGACCTTGAATTTAAAAGAATTTAACAAGTTAGGCTATAAAACAAGAAACTGTGTTGTCTTTACTTATGCTGTTAGATACAGTTAGTCTTAGATCCCATTCTTGGTGTGTTACAGATAGAAAAGTCTGTGAAACTCTTATCTTCAATTAACCACAGATGCAAAGAACGCAGAAATGGAGTTATGGATCATAGAGCACTAGCCTTAGCACAGGGGACATCACTCCGGCAAAGAGTGCAAGACCCAGAAACAACAGCAAAGAGAGAGGAGAGGAGGAAGGAAGGCAGGGAAAGAGAAATACATAGAGACACAGAGAGAAATAGGAAACCAGTATTATAAGAAAAAGCTATTAAAATACAACATAATAATATTCTATTACTTTCACAACCAGATAATATTTCTAAAAACAGATGGCAAAACAAAAGAACATGTATATAATTCAAGAAACAAAAAATGTATGAACAATGAAAAAGAAAAATGCATGATATCTTTAACCATGATCAGAAAGAGAATTAGTAGGAGGAAAGTAGTCACATACAGTTGTCTGTGGGTAAATCACTTATCAGATTATACCAAAAAGCAAAATTAGAGAGAGAGTTACAAAGATACAAATGCATTCATTGGTAGACTAGATGTGTATAAAATCAAGATAAAGAAATTTGATGAAGTTTCAAAGATTTGGCACAGTACTATTAACTGATGAATGAGGCCTGAAGCTTGCTATGAAATTGTTAAGTATTTTGGAAATGAAAACCTACAAATGGACGTAGCAACCTAAGGCTTCCGCCTTACTTCTCATCTTCAAATGTGTTTGTTGGGTGGTCTCTAAGAACAGGCATATGGAAATCTGAGACTTCAGAAAATAAAACATAGGAAGGAAGGAAGGAAAGAGAAAGGAAGAAAGAAGGATGGAAGGAAGAAAGGAAGAAAAGAAGGGGTCTGGGAAGGTGGCCCAGTGGTAGAGCACTTCCCTTGCATGCATGAGCCCCTGGGTTCGATTCCTCAGCACCACATAAGCAGAAAAAGCCAAAAGTGGCACTGTGGCTGAAGTGGTAGCACACTAGCCTTGAGCTGAAGAGCTGAGGGATAGCACTCAGGCCCAGAGTTCAGGCCCCACTACCGCCCCCCCCCCCAAAAAAGAAAGAAAGTAGGAAGGAGGAAAATTTGTTTTGTATTTCAGCCACTTTTAAGGAACCTCAAAGGGCATTTTATGGTGAGGCACTATGTCAAAAAAATTTCTGTCAAAGTTAGATGATGGAATAATTTACTATGACCAAATTAAAGGATGCTGTAATATTACATAAATGCACATAGAGGAAAATCAATTTCACTGCACCCTTTATATGGAATTTAGAATTAGCAGATATCCCAACCTGCTGTCATACAGCTGATTCATTAAGGGACTATGGTATTTAAAGTTGTTAATTCAGAAAATTGCCATTTGAGAGTGAATTATTACCTTATAATCAAATGAAGATTTTATACATGGACAAAAAAATTCTTGGTAAAACCAATACATCCAGGCCTTGCATTAGTATTTTTTTTCCTTATTGTGATTAAAAATGAAGATGGGAAGGGGAAACAAAGGAGGAGGCAACAATGCTTGATAAGAAATGTACTCATTACCTTGTCCATGTAATTGTAACCCCTCTGTACTGTATTTTCACAATAAAAAATTTAAAATATGAAGAAACCCTGTCATATACTTTTGCTTCTCAGAATCAATTAACTAAGGAAGACAGAACACAAATAAATCAAAATGAGAATTCCCAGTTATGAAATACTTAAACATATTTTTTTTCATTTTGGAATTGGGAAAGAACAAATGAAAAGAACACATTCAACCATAAGTTAGTGTAGATTCTTGACACACAGCACTATTTGCATTTTTTTCCTTATGCAGTCAGGCAGTTTGTGCATATTTAATGTCTGACTTCCATTTCCATGCCTGTGAACAAACAGGCAGTACCAGTTACACATGGGAACAGGATGTCTTATGCATAGAAAACATGTACCAAAAGAGGAAAGTTTTGATGAAAACTTAGAAAACAAGTATCTCATTGGAATACAATTTGTGAATTTTTTAGCAGTTTTATGAAAAACTGAAAACTATTTGCAAAGAATAAATGAGCAATTTCACACAACTCTAGTTTGCTTCCTCTTGTTTCCTGTTTTGCTTTGTTATGCATGGGAGAGAATCTTATGCAGAAATGTCTTATATTACTGACCCAGCTCTTTCTGAAAGTGGTTTTGTCATCTTTCAAGTCCTTAAAGAATAAGATGAAAGGAGAAATAGGTAAGAGTTTGCGTTGAGGAAAATGAAAGTTGAAAGGCACAAAATACAGCGAACATAGGGGCTGATTATTTTGATAGATGTTCAATATCTAATGAACATTCCAAAATATTACCTCAATATAAAGAAATAGTCTGCTTGAGTGGAAAAGCAGAGTGATTAGAAAATAATTTTAGAGGAAATAGAAAAGATTTAGAATTCCTAAAACATACAAAGGAGTTTCAGTTCACAGCCTGTAGAATTCAAACCTGAATTGGTAAAGTTAGTATTTGATATAATGTTAACCTAATATTGAAAAATGGAAATACAAAGTGGTTGAACAAGTTTACACTACCACGAACAATGTAGTAAGGTTCCCTTCTGTCCACATCCCCTCCAGCATCTGTTGTTATTAGAGTTCTTGATTCTAGCCATTCTAACTGGGGTGAGGTATTATCTCAATGTTGTTTTGATTTGCATTTCTTTTATGGCTAGAAAGGTTGAGCATTTCTTTATGTTTCTATTGGCCATCCTTCTTTCCTCTTCAGAGAAGTTTCTCTTTAAGTCTTTAGTCCACTTATTTATTGGGCAGTTGTTTCTTTGAGGATTTGTTGTTGGGGGATTTAATTTTTTGAGTTCCAGGTATATTTTAGATATAAGATCCTAGCCTTGTCCTTTGTATGGCTAGTGAAGATCTTCTCCCAATCCATGGGTATGGAGATTCCTCAAAAGGCTCCACATAATGCTCCCCTATGATCCAGCATTCCCACTTTTGGGCATTTACCAAAATGAAACAAGACCATAGTAAAGCTACCAGCATAACTATGTTTATTGCAGCATTATTTACCATAGCTAAGATATGGAACCGACCCAGATGCCCCTCAGTAGATGAATGGGTCAAGAAAATGTGGTATATATACACAAGGGAATTCTATGTCTCCATCAGAAGGAATGACATTGCCCCATTTGTTAGGAAATGGAAAGATTTGGAAAAAATTATATTAAGTGAAGTAAGCCAGACCCAAAGAAACATAGGTCCCATGGTTTCCCTTATTTGCAATAACTAGCAGATGTCTGAGTCAAGCAGAAAAGGTCAGATAAGTTGATGTTAGGGTAGTGAACCCCAAGATAAGTATTCAAATGTGTTTTTTCTTTCATATAATTGTTTCTAACATATTTATAAGATGATTTCTATGTTGCTTTGTATGTCCCTCCCTCCCCCACGGTATAGCCCCTGTTTTCTATTTGTGTAATTTGTGGAGGGGAAGGGCAAAAACAAATCGTTTAACTAGGGATACACGTGGATCCATTACAACAATGAGATGTACAAGTCGTTATGTCGAAAAACGAACTTTACACCTTTGGTGGGGGCGTGAGGATCGGGTGGGGGGAGGTGGAGGGAGTATGGGAAGGGATGGGAAGGGTAACCAAAGAGGAGGCAACAATGCTTGATAAGAAATGTAGTCGTTATCTTGCCCATGTAATTGTAACTCCTCTGTACGGCATTCCTACTATATATATATATGCAATATCAATAAATTACCAATAACAAATATAGTAAATATGAGATTCTTTTGCAGTGAACATTGTCCTTAGAGTATATCTCATGGGAAATTATGTCGGCATAGTAGATTCAAAATTTGTTTATTATTTTTTGTTTGTTTGTTTTTTGGGTCCAGTCATGGGGCCTGAACTCTGGACCTAGGCACTGTCCCTCAGCTCTTCAGCTTAAGGCTAGCGCTCTACTACTTGGGCCACAGCGCCACTTCTGGCTTTTTTTCTTTTTGCTTATGTGGTGCTGAGGAATCGAACCCAGGGCCTCTGGCATGCAAGGCATGCGCTCTACCACTAAGCCACCTTCCTAGCCCCTGTTTATTATTTTTTTTAATAATTAATTCTTAGGGGAAACAAAGGAGAAGGCAACAATGCTTGATAAGAAATGTACTCGTTACCTTGCCCATGTAATTGTAACCCCTCTGTATGATATTTTCACAATAAAAAAATTTTAAAAAGAGAAAAATGGAAATACATTATATTCTAATGAAATTGCAGCTTATGTTCCAAATTCTAAGCACAATAAGCCTGACAGAATTTTTCTTCCTCAAAGAACTGTTTTTAAAGTCAACCTTACTTTTTCCCCCTAGGAAGTAAAAACAGTCATTTCCAGAAACCTTAGAAGTTAACTTTGTTTCTTCTCTCAATTTTGAAGATGCTATACTTTTTTAAAGAGGAATTACTGTAGGTAAGTCACATATTAAGTTATGACAAAGAAAATGACAAATGAAGAATTTTTTTTACCTTTGTATCTCTTATATTGTTTCTAAATAATTATTTAGGGTATGATAGGGTATTAGTACTGAGTCTGTATTAAAATGGACACATGTCAAGTGTGTCCTAAAATAGTTGGACAATCAGATTGTGTTTTTATAAATGAAAAATTTCTACTTTATAAATGAAAATCTCTACTTTAGGAAAGGGAATATGAAACAGTTGGATATGATTTAATTGAAAGTTGTTTATAACCTCTTTATCAACTCAAATTCAGGGAAAGAAAATAATAAAACTTAAAATTTTTATTGCCATAGGGTAACAGACTAATATGGTAATATACACATAACCACACTATTCACAAAACTTTCTTTTTTGGGATTTGATGCATTGTATTTTATTTTTTATTTTATTTTATTGCAAGGATGCTGTACAGAGGGATTACAGTTACATGAATAAGGCAAGGAGGACATTTCTTGCTGAGCATTGTTTTCCCTTCCTTTGTTGTTCTCCCACTATCCCTTCCCTCCCCCACCCCTCTCATTCCCCCCCCACCCTTACCCGAAGTTGTAAAGTTCATTTCCAATATACTGTCTGTGGGTATCATTGTTGCAATGGATCATCCCGTGTGCTTGTTTCAGCATTTTGTTATTTCCCCTTCCCCTCCTCAAATTAGACAAATGTATATACAAGTTGCAGAGTACCAAAATCAAGTACAGTGATAACAGGGGATATAAAACTTTCTTAAGTGTCTGGTAGGTCCTATGGAAAATAAGGTTTACTAGAATAATTAATACCTGTGTGGGCATATTAATTTTTTACGATGATGTTAATACCATTTTCACATTTAATGTCACATGAGTAAGAACTGCAACTCACTATTTGTTCTCTACTGTAGGATCTTTCAAAGGTTGTAAATTGGTGATTGCCACGATAGTGCTTTAATATCTGATTAGCTCATTCCCAATTTAATCCCAGAGCAGTGATAGACACTGATTTTTCTCAGGACATACAGCGGACAATGGCAGGTAAGGACACTAAATCCAAGCTGAGTGAAACAGCTATTTTAAAATGTTCTTTAGCTGGGTGCCAGTTAATTCATGGTTGAAATTTAGCTGAGATCTGAGGATTGAGGTTCAAAGATAGCTTGTGTACCAAAGTCCATGAGGTACTTAACCACCAAAGAGCTGGAAGTGGAGCACTGGCTCAAATGATAGAGTGTTAATCTTCAGCAAAAAGCTGAGAGACAGAGCTCGGGACCTGAGTTCTAGACACATAATTGGCACACACACACACACACACACACACACACACACACACACACACACACGCACTCTCCTCCCCCTCCCTTGCTTTGCTGCTTCTGATACATTTATTGACATTGCAATTTATTGAGGTTCTATTAATGGAAAGAAGGATGTGAGTACTTTTGCCCAGGCTTTTTTTTCTTCTTTTTATTATTATCTAACTATTTCTACAAAGGAGTTGCCCTTTAACAAAGTGTATGAATACAATATATCTTGATCAATGTCTTGACTAAGTTTTTGACATGTTTAATCATATTTTCTAAGACAAATCATGTCATATCTGTAAACTAGGGTGTAATGATAAAAATACTGGACTGGAACTTCATCTGTGTTTTTTTTTTTTTTTTTTTTTTGCCAGTCATGGTGCTTGAACTCAGGGCCAGGGCACTGTCCCTGAGTTTCTTTTGCTCAAAGCTAGCATTGTACCTACTTGAGCTACAGCACCCCTTACAGCTTTTTCTGTTTATGTGCTACTGAGGAATTGAACCTAGGGCTTTATGCATGCAAGACAAGCACTCTACCACTTTGCCATATGCTCAGCCCCTCAACTGTGTTTTTATTACATTATATCCTTTGGATGGTTTTAATTGATTAGGAAACTTTGGTGGTAAGAATATAACATCTAGGTATGGGTACAAAAATGTACTGAATGCAATGGATAGATTACAGGGCTCTTTGTAAAACCTTAATAATGTAATGACCCTTGCAACCCTATATCAAAGTCTTAGATTTTTATACACACACAAAAAGTGTCTCTATCTCCCTAGATTACAAAATTTATAAGACACATGATAAAAGGGCCCATATTTTAAAGCTGTGCTAGCTGTCAAGAACCTCTTTAGATCACTATTTTATTCTTTAGCAAAAATCAATAGAAGTCACTTATTGTGCTTTTTTGTGGACAGAAATAGGATGGAGATCATCGATGGGTATAATTAAAAAATCCCAAACTGTGTGTATAAATTGAGAATCACTGAGACAATGGAGGTAACTGCTTGCAAAATTTACATCGATTCATTTGAGGAGGAGAGTGGAAGCATTAGTTACTTTACCAAATGGTTGTTTCTCGACTGGTATTTCAATAGCACTCTTTCATGCATGGAAATTTTCACAGGATTTTAAAACGCTTCAGTATCTGAGCAACTTGTATATAAAGCATTTTTTTTAATGTGTGGATGCTTCTGAAAATTGAGATTGTAATAAAATATGCTGAGCAATAGTAGTTGATGTTTCTGAGAGGCCAGAAAAGACACAATCCTTTAAGATGCCATAACTAGTAATCATTAAGAGGAAGAATTAATCATTATAGAATATATGGTATTTAACATTCAAAAAATAATATTTTTATTTTCTTCACCTAAAATAGATTCTATACGCTTATGAAGTATATGGTTCAAAGAACATATAACTTATTAATTGAAATTAGTATTACACATGACTATAGTGGGCAATGAAACACATTAATTTGATACATAGTATAAGCATACAATATATAGTACATATAAAATATATATAATACATTTATATAATATGATGCAATATTATATGATTAATTTTTATAAACACCAGCTATTTGTCAGACATAATGCTAACACTATAAATTTTAAGCTTATAGATCTTACATGTGAAGTCAGTGTTATCCCAATTCTACAAACTCCGCAAAAATCCCGACATCTTATTTTCCATGTTTATTAAAAGTCTGCTTTACCTACATTTTACTTCAGTTAGTTTGGACACCGTTTCCCTTTGACTTTGAACATATTCACTTATTCTCCCTCAATTTTTAAATGTGTATTTGTGAAATATTTCTACTTTATATAGTCACAGAAGAAACATTACACTTTATTAAGTATGTTATCTTGTTCATAATATATACTTTCTAATAAATTCTAAGACAGACATCAAATGAAATTGACACAGGAAAAATATCAGTTATTTACTTTACCATCTATTGGAGAATATTTAGACACAAGAATGGTAGGCTACTAATTGAAGGAGAGAACATCGAATTAAAGACTTTTAAGCCCTTAATATACCAGAAAGATAGTATGATACCATAAAATAGACAGAGCATAAACAGCTATTTGTAGCAGACTTCATACAAAGTAAAAATGAAACACAAGGAGACCCATCAGGGAGCCACACTGTAGAAGCAATTGCTGTTAGTAGAGACAGTTGAGCTCTGGGATAGAGTGCTGTGCTGCTTCAGAGCTCAGTGGGAGCTCATGGAGGAGCAGCCATCCCCTATAGACAGGAATGCAAAAACAATGGACTGGACATTTGCTGACAATGGGACTCTCTGAATAGTATGATTACTTCCAAAGATGACAGAAAGTTTTCTAGGCACCTTTTGCTGTGTCCTCTAAGTGGCAGTCCCTCAGCTTATTTCATTAAACAAGGAAATTGAGAATATTGTAAAGGAGTCAAATGAATTTCAAGGTTTCATAGAAGAGAAGTTCTGGAATGTTTTCATCATTGTTTATTAGAATCAGAAAAAGCAAATAAATTTAATTGCCTTCTTCAAATAACTATATACTCAGGAGTTATATATAAATAATTCTTTGATTTCCAAATACCAAGTTAAATACAATCAGAATACTGGTAGATAATTAGCATGCCCGCCTAGCTACCTGTCTGCCTGACTTCTTTCCCTCCTTCCTTCTCTCCTCCCTTCCTTCCTGCTTCCCTCCCTCCCTTTCTCCCTCCCTCCCTTTCTCCTTCCTTCCTTCCTTCCTTCCTTCCTTCCTTCCTTCCTTCCTTCCTTCCTTCCTTCCTTCCTTCCTTCCTTCCTTCCTTCCTTCCTTCCTCTCTTTTTCTTTTTTGTTTCTGACAACATTGGGTTTGAACTCAAGGCCTTCTACTTGCTAGGCATGTACTACAATGTCCTACCCAAGCCTATAGTATAATACGATATTTTTTTCCCCTGTAGTTCTGGCTTTTGAACTCAGGACCTTGGGCTTTTCAAGCAGTCACTTTACCAACAAGTCTAGACTCCAACCTATTTTGTCTGAATATAGTTTTCTGTAAGTAATAGAAGTGAATGGAAAGTGGATAAATTATCTGGTTTTTTTCTCACTAATATTATTTATACCCTAACAAGTACTGACACTAAGCATTCACTTTATTATCTGTTGCTTTTCTCAGAAAACCTCATGAGGACTTAGGAAAGTAAACCTTCAAAAGCCCTGGGACAAAGGAAATGGCCTTAATGTTAAATATTATCTTTTCTCTGTAGTAAAATTGGTTTTAAAAAATGAAGAAATCAGTCTCCCCACTAAAGCAAAGTATATTGTTTGAAACTACACACACCTGTAATATGCTGATTAAAAGTACCCAAAGAAAACCAGTCCCACTTCTTGGATCCTGTGAATCTTACATTATATATAGTAAAAAGCAAAACTAAACAAATAAAGTTTTTTGCCAGTGTGATTAACAATACTGAAACTGGGAAATAATCCTGGAGAATTACATGGGCACCCCAAAGACAGCTACACTTCTCCTTGTAAAAGAGAGGCAGAGATGAATTCCATCATGGCAAAGGGCCCATTACAGTAAGGATCCAACTTGAGCAGAGAGAGAGAGAGAGAGAGAGAGAGAGAGAGAGAGAGAGAGAGAGAGAGAGAGAGATTTGAAATGTTACTTTCTGCACTTTGAAGATGGAGAAAAAGAGACATGAATCAAATGATGTAGATCTAGACGCTGAAAAGGCCAAGAAATAAATTCTGACACTGTAATTTCAGTCCCAGTGAAACTGCTTTTACATTTCTGGTACTGTAAGGGCATAAATTTGCATGACTCTAAGCCATCAAGTTTGTGGCAATTTGTTATAGCAGCTATAGGAAACTAATACAATGCATGTAAATATTTTCAGGACAAATGAAAATTGTCGGAGATCAGGAAAGAAAAAGAGACTATGTTGGGAATGGAAATCAGCATGTTTGGGGGACAGGGATAGAGTTGGTGAATAAGAGTGAATATGGTTGAAATAATTCATATGCCTATATGAACAAAGAAGTAAAAGCTGCTAAAATGTTTTTCAAAAGGGAAAAGGGGAGATTAGGAATAGAGATGGACCCAATGAGTTTCATTGGATTGTATGTATGGATAGAACTCCCACAAAGAACTTCCAAAGTAATTAATTTTCAGCAACAACTCTCAAAAATATTAATGCATATAAGAATCATCTTGGGAATTATTCAAAAATCATATTCCTAGCCTTACTGTCAATAAATCTGACATTAGCAAATTGAAGAGAACCTGGGATCTATGTTATAATTATTCACTGTAGATAATATTCAGAAAAAAAATCTTGTCTTAATGTTGCCCTTGGTTCAATTTTGTTTTTGTCGGTCGTGGGTGCTGAACTCTGGGCGTGGGTGCTGTCCCTCAGCTCTTCAGCTCAAGGCTAGCGCTCTACCATTTGAGCCACAGCATCACTTCTGGCTTTTCTCTGCTTATGTGATGCTGAGGAATCAAACACAGGGCCTCATACATGTGAGGCAAGCACTCTACCAACTGAGCCAACTTCACAGCCCTGGGTTCAATTTTTTTTTTTAATATAATTACTAGTCCCTCTATTTTTCAAGGTAAAAGGTTTGTTGAAAAAAAAGTCTTCTTTGTCTTGTATATCTTACTTCAGTGTTGACTACTGAGGTACATCCTAACCCTTCCTGATTTTTATGTGCTTTGTAATTGAAAAAACAGCCATTGTTCCCAGTCTTTGTATATGAGCTTTAGACAAGGCAATATGTTTGCAAGTTGCCTGGTCAAAGGTCCTAGGACCCCTCAACATTTTTTTTTTCTGATTTTCCACTGGTCCTGTCCTTAGCCTACAGAATGGTAGATCTACAATGATACCTGTTTACAGCAGTGTCTAAACTTGGCAACCATTCTGTCAACTCTCTAAGTCAGGGGAGATAGCAACAAATCCACCAGGCAGCCTCCAGACAAGCCAATCACAGGTCCAACTCTTCTTTTGGAGTCCTTAGTCACATGGTCCACTCCTGTGCTTCCTTCCCTAGGAAGCAGAGGGAATCCAAAGCCTTCCTCTCAGTTACTCTGGCTTTGCTTCACAGGGACAATAGCATGCATATGTGTGTGTGAGATATAAAAAAATCCACTTTTCCACAGAAGTCTAGTGTTGGTTTAGAGTAGCCTAGATACGGTAGCTGCTCAGTTGTCGCTAGAGTATGGCCAGAGTTATTCTAGTTTATGTATATTTGCTATCTGCCTAGGGGAAGAACAGCCTCTGATTACATCTTTTTAGATTCACATTTGCCTGTGCTTACATTTTCATGTTTCCAAAATGAGATAGATGTTTCATCAAGTAGTGCCATAATCATATTTCCCTCCTTTGGTGGTACATAAAGGAAAATTCTATGTTAAAAAATGATTTAAATTTGATGAAACATCTAAGTAAAAGAATGAAGTTCTATCATCCATTGTAAAATGGTGACAATAAAATTAGATCCAATTCCATAGTTAGAGTTCAGGCTGATCATTAATACAACATTTTTTCATGAAATTGTTGCTATTTTTATCCCTTGACAGTCTCTAATCCTCAGAAGATAGAGCATAAGAACTTATAGTTTTGTCCATAGTCATCCCTTTTATTGGTAGATATTTCCCACATGTAGAAAATGCTGAGAAGCTAGATATTCAGTAAATCATCAGCTGATTAGGGATTTCCATTGAATTTCCCTGGAGATAAGGATATCAGGAAAACAGGCTCAGTGCAGGGATAGAGTGAGTCCTAGAAATATTTGAAATTATTGTTACACCCCATTTTCCCTGTTTTTGTACATTCTATTAGAAAGGAAGAATAAACTTCCCAAAAGCTCCCATGGAAATCTTCATAGTTTATATCACCATCATACATTGCTTAAATATTCAATTTCCCTCTGTATAGAGAGGTTTCACTTAGTGGAATAAAGCTGCGATAAATATTTTTTGATGAACTACATTGTATATTGAAATTACCTAAAAACTACAGTTTGATAAACAAAATCATTTAACTGAATTTCATTTGGAAAATACTTGATTAAGTATTTTTCATTCAAATAAAATAAGAATAAGGAATCACAGCCAACCTTAACTTTTAGGACCAAAAATAGCTCACATGATGGTTTTGCCTGAGCTTAATTATGACCACATCTATGTGGCATATTTTACAGCATATAATCTGAAAATATTTCTCCTTTAATTTAATTATTATTTACAAGTGGGAAATAGTCATGATTTTCCTGACAGAAGCTGTTTTTTATGTATCATTCAGTCTTTTGGCGCCTTGAAAACTAAATTGATATTAAACATTTTTTCCAATGTCCCCAAATACTGGTGAATAGTTCTTAAACAAAGGTTCCTTATGACAAAATAAATCTAAACTTAAAGGATCCATATGTGTACATCTGTTTGCACATCTACTAGGCAGGCAAACTGTTACAAGTGTTAATGTGGCTGCATTTGGTAGATGTGCAAATGCCCTGGTCCCAGTCACTCCATTCTAGTGTTCCTTTCTCCAATGGTGGAGAAAGGACTTTTTAAATTCAATGCCTTGCATGAAATATTGGCTATTCTCTTCTTTTCCTTATGTGGTTAATAATTTGCCATTCAATAATTCGCCCATTTTTTATTTAAAGTCTCCAGCATTTGTTTCTTATTTTTTCTCTCAACTGCCACTATTCAAGTTCAGACTCACATATTGAATCATTGCAATAGCTTCTTGATTAGTTTTCCTCTGCAGCTTTCCCCTTTGCATTATTTTCAAATCCAATGACATAGTAACCTTTTTAAATTACTGTTTTCATCATTGTATTTCTCTGTGCATAAACTTTCTAGGGTGGTCTTTGTGGGATTAAATTCAAATTCGTCAGCCTTGCATGAAATCTTGTTCACCATCTGACCCTGTTCACTCATTTAACAAGTATTTATTGAGAGTTGACTGTGTGCATTCTCAGGTTTTTTTTTTTTTTATAATTCTCAGTATCTTAAAGGACTTCAAATTTATGTTGGATATATGTGGAAAATATTGGTAATAAATTAAAAAACTGAACTAGATATCAACTTCAAATGTCTTAAAAGACAGCCTATCATGTACAATTTATGTGAGTATATTTGGCAAATATTCTATGTTGAATAGCAATAATATCTTGTTTTAATCTGCATTACAATGCTTACCATTATAATAATATGCATTATTACACATTTTATAGACTAATGCATGAATAAACATACTTTATTTTATTTTTAATTTTTATAATTTATGTTTATTGTAAAGATGATGTACAGATGGGTTACAGTTATATAAAAGGCAAATAAAAAGCAAATTTCTTTATGAACAGTGTCATTCCCTCACTAATATGCTTTTTGTAATCCAACTGAAAAAATATAAAGACAATTAATGTTTAAATAGAATATTATCCAAATTAAAGTATTTTTGTATAATAATCCTGTGACTGAACTGAGTCCAATTATGTTAGATTTATTAGTTCTTATTTTGTCTGTTTATGCATAGGTTATATATGTATTTTTCTGCCACTAGAACTATAACTATTACAGGATGTAGCAACATATCATACATTTCTTATTCTTGGGCACATAGAATGCCTATGATTTATCTTACTCCTTCTGTCTAGCAACTAGATTCAATTAATTACATGATAGAGTTGTGATTGAAGTGCATGGATGTTAGTGAGATGAACCCGTTTTAAGTCTGTCTCCTTTCCATTGTTTCCCAGACTTCTCTGTTGACATGTCTGTGCAGTTACCTTGTATCTGAAAGCTTAGCTACTAATATAATGACAATATGAATTGCTTCAGACTTTGTACATGCAGAAAACCAACCATATTATGTTAAATTATCGAAACTTTGGGGGCTTTTGTCATTGCAGCACCCTGATAGCTGCAGGCATACTATGTAGTAGGTGTAAATTCTCATGCCCATTGAAATGCTATCAGAGTGATTTTGACTAGCACTGTTGGAAATGTACAGCTGGACACAATGTATAGTGAGATGGCTGAGACACAAGCAGTGAAGTTGACTATCAATAATCTTCCTGGAGATTTCTTATCAATCATGGCTGGCTCATGATCACGCATTATCTGTGATTGGTACCTCTGATGTCATACTTATTGGCTATGTTTTCCTCATTCCCATAATTCCCCTGAGTTTCTCATTGTTTTAATTTTCTAGTAGATTTATTAGGATGCTGATTCTCTTCTTTTTAAAAAAAATATTAAGTAGCTGTGTAAAGAAGGAACCAATTCAACAAAGCAGTTTATAAATACAATATACAAGATATCTTGATAAATGTGACTCCTTTTAACTTTCTCACCCATCTCTCTTACCCACCCTTCCACACTCTTCTTAATTTTGTAGGCTATCCATTGGATTCTGGAGGGCATTTTCTCCCTCTTCTCTTCATTGTCTACTTCTTCCCTCTTGGCCTCACCCTTTTCAACCTGTTTCTTGGTGTTTTATTTTGCTGAACTTTAATTGTGCTTTACTAAGGAAGTACATACACTATTTGAGATCTCCCTTGAATCTCCTGTTTTTCAGTTAATACATTTCTATACACTTGCATACCGCCTGACATATTTACTTATAAGTTAATAATCTAAATCTAACTTTCACATGCGGGGGGGGGGGTGGGGGGGGGAGGGGAGGGTGGAGTGTAGTTGTGGAGGTAGGAGGTAAGTGATGGTAGGGGAAAAACAGAGGAGGCAACAATGCTAGATAAGAAATGTACTCATCACCTTGCTCATGTAACTGTAACCCCTCTGTACAGTATTTTCACAATAAAAACTTATTAAAAAAAAACATGCATTGCTTCACTTGGTATATTTTTTCAAGTCTTTGTACTTATTTACAAATGGTACACTATCAACATTTCTAATGGATGAGTACAACTCCATTTATTTTTAATAAGCTCTGAAACTTTTGAGGGAAAACGCCTTTTTGCCTTTGCGTGGTCCACTTCTAATACAGTTTTTAAAAAACAAAATTTTCTTAATAAATATAGTCTAAGTGATTCAATCAATGTATGAAAGCAATTAATACTGTAATTTGAAGGTTTTTTAAGTTCTTTTAAGTTTTAATATTTGTATTTCTGTAGGTAGTTAGAAATTGAATACAATTTTATTTCTTGGATAAAACTCTAAAACATGCCATTGCAGACTGTCACCTCTGGTCTATATATAAACAACCTTTATATTTTTACCTGTCATTGTCATTTCTGAGTATTCAAATCAAATTAAATGTTTTAAATTTCATGTACAAGAGACTTTTTCAAACCTTCAAATTACAAACACAATTCTTAATTACTCTGGTAGTTTGTAGGGTAATGTCAAACTTCCAGAGCAATTGTTACCCTTTAATTTCAGAGCAACTTTTTCCTCTGGTTCCTACCCAAACACAACACTTCTTTGCCCTGTTTGTTGGGACTTTTGCTGAACCTTCTTTATGATATTTAGCATAATGAATACTTTGTACACATCTACCTTAATCACTTTACTTCTAAATATCAGGGACTTTTTCATTAAAGCTCCATGTAGAAACTAATTCCGAGATTCATTTCTAACTTTTTCACTAACCTTATTGCTCTAGACCAGGCCTTTTCAAAGTCTCCCTTTGGGAATTTACAAAATACTGGTTTATTTTTCATTGCATTCTTTCCAGTTAAATATGTTTGAGATTCACTGTCATATAACTCAGAATATCTAGGAAATGCTACTTTTTTTATCATTTTAAGATGATGAAATTAGTTTCTATTTCATAGTCAAGATTAGACATATAAAGTGGAGACAGTTTACTTAAGCATAATCTAAAAATATAAAATGTTTACTTATAAAAAGTTTACTTAAGTGTAATTTAAAAATATAAAATTAAAATTTTTCTGGCATACATTATTTAAAAATAATATGCTTTAGAGTAAAAAAATGTACTAGGAGGTTTGCCTCCTAATTTAATATAAAGAGGAACAACAGAAAACAATAGATTGAAGTATTGAATAATCTCAATTATACCTTAATATTTATGAAAGGAAATCCTATTTTTAATCTATGATTTTGTTAGGTAGGAAACATTTTTGTAACTAAAGGAGTAGATATTACTAGACTATCATAGCATTGAGCTCCATAAATAAAAGAAATCATGTATTACATAATAAGTTATTTGATAGTCCTATGATACCTGACTTATAGAATGAAATCTTCATTAAGTAACAGAAACTTGTAAATATCTAATTTTAAAATATTTACTTGTTGAATATTCCTTGGATAAAGCATTAACTCTAAATTGAAGTTTGTTTACTCTAGATACAGGTTATTATTATTATTATTATTATTATCTTGGTTGGTCATGGGGCTTGAGTCCTGTCCTTCAGCTCTTCAGCTCAAAGCAAGTGCTCTACAACTTGAGTCACAGTGCCTCTTCTGGTTTTCTGGTGGTTAATTGGAGATAAGAGTCACATGGACTTTTCCTGCCAGGGCTGGCTTTGAAGCGTATCCTCAGATTTCAGCCTCCTGAGTAGTTAGGATCTCAGGTATGAGCCAGTAGTGCCCAGCTAGATGCAATTATAATCCATCAAATTAGAACAAGCCAAAGATTAAATACATCCACAACTATTCTCCACATCATCTATAAGATAATTGTATCTTCACAAAGCCAAGCTTGGTAGTTAACATATATATGTACGTGCTCACTTAGGTTTTGGACCTTCCTCATTGTGGAAAGTGAGCATTTTGATGTCTATGCTGATTAAGACTCTCACAAACAGCAAATGTAAATGAGAACATCTCATGACCAATTCGCCACAGCTTGCCTGTTTCATCCTGCAAATGGAAATTCAATTACCCATTCAAACCTTTGCTTTTGGCAATGTTAGTACAATTAATGAAGGTGCAACAATTTAAAACACCATTGGCTAGCAAAATTTCGTGTTTTGCAAGATTAAGTATGTTTCAATATTATACCTAAACATTTGCATCTTATGCCTAATAAATTTTAACCTTTGAATCAATCTTACTAAAAGCACAATAAAAATGTAGGATAAAACATATTTTTAAGAGAATTAAGTGTTAATATTCCAGATAGACTTTGTTTCTAAGTGAGTAATAGAATAGAGTGGGCTGCAATTGCTCTAATTTTGTCTGTTCTTTGGCAAATAAACAAAACCTAAATGTATACAGATATCTCTCTTTGCTGAGCAATTTCATTGCAACCTATAATTGCTCCACTATTAGTGATAAATTCTGATTTACAGCTTAATTGGCCAGAAGTGAATATAGCTTCAAGGTCATTGCAATAAAGATAGCAAGAACTTTAAGGGTATATAAGTTAAACTAGACATTGTTTTGTGCAGCAGTGGAGAAGATCTGTTTAATACATTAGAATACAATATGAGCTGTATTGTGTGGCACTGACTCCATGCATATAACACAAGAAAGGTCAATTTGAAGTACTCACAGAAATCATGCAGTAAAATATTTTATATTTAACAACATGACTCTGTTGCTTTTTCCCTACAAGAGATACCAATAATTACATGATGCCAAAAGGGATTAAAAATGGACCAATTAAAGCCTCTAGGAAAGTTAAGCTCTAAAAGAAGCAGTAGAAAATACTTGAAAAATAGAAGCAAGGATTTTAGGAACCTAAAAATCTAAAATTGCATACTGAGCTGATGCATAGAGAGAGCCTGTTATTTCTTCATAAAATATAAGTGGAATCTTAGGATGTAGGGAGTGATCCTGACTATGATAGAAGAAGCAGTAACAAAGGCATTTATACAGAACTTTGAAGCTCATTATTTTCTAAAGTACATTGAAATATGTAAAAGACATCTTTGTGTTTTCATGGAAATAGAAAGAGGAAATCTGGTTGGTATATGAACAACTAATTTTCAACTGATACCCAAATCACGCAAATTTGAGGCATGATTTATAGAAGAAAGAATAACATTTTTCACAATAAAAAAGAAACAATACTATCTAAAAAAGAATAACATGTAAAATTAAATACTAGAATAAGCCTAGTCCCTAGAAATATGAATAAAGTGAGAAGGTATAAGCTTTTTTGACTGCCTACAGTTGAAGAAATACTCAGAAAGCTAACAAAACTTCCACTATTAATAGCCATGCTTGTTGTGTGGAATGCTAACACATTTGTCTAGTTAGAAGGATGTTTCTTTAATAATACCTAAAGCCAATTATTGTTATTCTATTAAACAGGCATTATGTGCTAATAAGATGATCTTCATATAAAGTACAGGGTTAGAATTAGCCTTTCTGCATTAGTTTCACATATTTTAAGTCTCATATAAAAAATGAAGAAAATATCTTAAAACAGAGAGAAAACTTGGATAGAGGAGGAAGATGTCATCATGGGAGAGGGGCAGCAAATAGGAAGGGAGGGTTTTGAGTTAATCCCCTGTATTGCAAATAAATAAAAACCAAACACAAGAAAAAGAGTGGGCTGGTAGACACTGTATGAAAGCTAATACCACATTTAAGTGTTGATATTTCTATTAGTAGATTTTGAGAGGGAGCCCTGATAAGTGTATGCACAGACTGTTTAAAAAGTGAGTCATAAGAGAGTAAAAGGAACTATATTTCATATAACCTATCTGAGAAGTAGATTTTGGTTGCATTCATGGCTTGAATTGATCTGCTTTGTGAATAGACTGTTTCCCCCCACCCCCTGAGATAAACTGCACTCACAGAGATTCCAGTGTGTCTACATTATTAGGAATTTTTTAAAGAGGTGATTCTTAGATTTGTGTTTTTCCCTTCTAGTGCTCTTTTTCACCATAAGCACTAGCTCCTAGAGACTCAAGAGACCCACAAAACCCTATTGTAAGTAAATCTATAGGCAGGAAAGGGCTTGGTGAGGGCAAACACATCCAAGAAATATGGACAAATAAGAGCAGTTACCTCTGCACAGACATCACTGGAACCAGAAATCTAGACACTATTATTATTGTAGGCAATCAATAGGGTCTATATAGGTCCTTGTCTCCCTCTAGCACCTGGATTTTTCAGAAGAATATAACTTACCAAAAAAAGGAAATAAAGGCAAAACATTTCAAATAAAATGAGGGAGAATGTAACATTAGCCTTATGGGAATTATTGTAAACTCTTCAGGAATGTATTTACTCATAGACAAGTGGTTAGATGAGACATTGATCTGTTAACACTGATTAAGAAGGCCAGGTGAAGCCTGGCTGAGATCTGATGATGCTTGTTCAAAGCCAATCCAGGCAGGAAAGTCTGTGATACTCTTATGTCCAATTAATCACCAAAAAGCCAGAAGTAGATCTGTGGCTCAAGTTGCAGAGAACTAACCTTGATCAGAAAAGCTCAGAGGTATCTTCTTTCCTGGCACACATAGAGATTTCTATACCACATTCACTTCTCAGGAATCAAATGAAGGTTCACACAGTGAGAGAACTCTTAGTGATATGAATTTAAATAGGAGCTGTAAAATGCACCAGGTATGTGACATTGAGGCTAACATTAATCTCATTGAGTCTTACATTTTTGGGAATTATAATATCCATGTAGTTAGATTATTTCAATAATCAATTGATATTCACATTTTTTCATTTATTGTAATTGTTTTTAATATATATTTCCCATATATATTTTTATTGTAAAAATACTGTTCAGAGGGGTTACAGTAAGGTAATGAGTATATTTCGTATCAATTATTGTTAACTCCTCCTTTGTTTTTCCCCTACCATCCCTTCGCTCTCCACCTTCCCATTAATATATATTTTCATTGTAGAGATACTGTACAGAGGAGTTATGGGTATATGAGTAAGTAATGAGTACATTTCCTGTTGAGCATTGTTACCCCTTCCTTTGTTTCTCCCCTACCATCCCTTCCATCTCCACCTCCCCAACTCCTCCCCTGCAAAGTTGTAAAGTTGGTTTTCAACATAGTGTCTTGTGCATCTCATTGTTATGATGGGTCAACCTGTGTCCTTTTTTCAGCATTTTGTTATTTCCCTTCCCTTCTACAAATTAGAAACATGTAATTGTTTTTTTTTAATGTGCTCATTTACCATCTTTTAAAATGTGCTCATATACAACAAAAGTATGTGATGTGGATATGGTTTGAATGAATATGTTGGAATTTGTTCTTTAGGAGGGGAGATTGTAGGGGCTGTACGAGGTGGGCCTAGAAGGTGGATCTTGAGTTATTGAGGGTATTGGCACTGAAGAAACCCTTACAGCTCTTTGAAGAGGTTTGCTATAAAAGGAGCAAACCTTTCACCTCTTTATCTACTTTCTGACTCAAAATGAGACCATTTTTAAAGACAGTACTAAGTATTACATGTTGAATGAACTGAAGCTGGCCATGGAGAAAGTTGGAGAAAAAACATTCCAAGAACAGGAAAGTGGAGTTTTAGAGGCAGTATGTAGAACTCTGGTTTATGGTCGAGAGAGATCACTGGATAGAATGTAGAATAGATATAATGCTGACACAAAGGATCTGAGGTATTTTTTGCTTTATAAGCTATAGCGATTAATCAGACTCTTAAATATTTCTTAGTGTGATGCACATTTTTAGAAGATAAAGGAGGAAGAATTTGAGATATATAAATAAATAAAGACATACTGAAATCTGAAAAAAAAAATGTCATTGAAGGTAAGGGTTTAACCATGAGGACATAGGGGCTAGAAGGAAATGGAACTTTCCAGGTTAAAGAAAAAGCCAATGGAAAGTCAACATGCTCTGAGAAGGAGCAAACTTCCTTCATTCTGGATTCCAGGTTGCAATGCAATTGAAGCAGCAAAGCAGTGTTATAATCCTGAGAGCCAGGACTCTGTTGATACTGGATTTTGAGTTTCAGAGAACACGAAATAAATGATTTGAGTAAATAAGAATGTGTAATATAAGGGGCAAGAAAAGCATAAAGAGTCCAATAAGGATTAGAATATAGAGGGAGGCATACAATCCAGAAGCGCAGGATGGTTGATGTTGAAGAATCTCTACAAGAACCAAGGCCATGATGTGCTTACCCTTCACTGTCATATTCAGTTCTGGAAAGTCCACAGCCATGAATAGAGGAAAGGCAGTATCACACCATCCCGTTCTCTGTATTAGCGTTTTTCAACACTACCAACAGTATGAAGTTCATGTTTTCATCAACAATATTGAGTGCGAAGGAGACACAGAGAGAGAAATAGAGAGCGGGAAGAGCAAAAGAAAAAGGAGGAGAGGGGAGAGAAGCAGAGATGCAGAAAAGGGAGAAGTATAGATTGAGCTCAGAATCAAATACAGCCTTGATAACAACTAATGATATGAAAATTATATCTGCTATATTCATGTTCCTAGAGAGCAGAAACAGACAGAACATTCCATAGTGAGAATTTATATGGAGAGAAAACCTAGGCATAATCAAATCAACCTCTACATAGTTTCTCCTAAAAATCTGTCACTTGACCTTCTTCATCAAGGTCTGAAATCTACAGTTTGGAAAATACCATTCCATATTCTGTTGGTCTTCCATTCTTGTGGTGTGAGAGTCATGGGTCAGAGGATATGTAGTGGCCTATGGCTTTCCCACAGATTCCAAAGGGAATTGCATCAGAGTAGTCAAATTTATTTCTTGGAGAGTTAAGAAAATCAAAATAGGTAGATTTTTGTTTTATATAATTTTATCTTCTATTTTGCATGCTTTTTGATGAACATAATAGTTATGTGCAACTTATCCATATAAAATAATGCGAGGCATAATGAAAAATAATTTTACTCATGAAATGGACAATTAAAGTTAAAAATCTTTTACTTGATATAAAAAAGATTTGGTCTGTCCTTATACGCCCACACTATCTAGCTTTGTGATGCTAGCTGGAAGGAGGAGAATCTGGTTGACAGTTGTAGTCATCTGTCTGTTGATCTTTAAAATGTATATGTGAGCTACAGAATTATTTGAGAAGCACTGCTTCTCGCTGAATATGTTGTGTACTTCTTTTATTAGAATCATAATTATTCTCAATTTCAAGACACAAATAGCTCGGAAGATTTTTTAGATCGAGTATTATAGACTGTTAAGAATATGTCATAAGTTTGTTCTTAAAAATAATTTTGGTAAGTGAAAATCCTAGGACCCAAATTCAGTACTAACTTTACATACTATTTATCAAGAGAATATAGTAATTCAAACATTCTATGAGTGGTTGAATCATCTTATGTATCAATACTCTAAACCTGGCATTTTGTTAACTGCACAAAATGTTTTAATTAAGGTATGTTAGTTATGCGTACACACTTACAGATATACTGTGATGTGTTCATAACCAAATACAAATGGTGTTTCAATTACCTCCATATTTATCTTAGCCTTAGCCATTCTTTCCTAAATGTGATTATGTCTGAGGTATGATTGTCCCATATATATATAGATAGATAGATAGATAGATAGATAGATAGATAGATAGATAGATTAGATTAGATTAGATTAGATTAGATTAAATAAATCAAGATTTCAGGGATGAACACATAACACTGAACCAATTCTGTCAATTGGAAGGTTGACAAATGAGATCATTTTTATAACTACAGAAAAGCTGTATTCCAAACACTGAACATTTTGCTGAGACGGGTGACCTAAAATATCAAACTCATAGACATGTCTCAGAAGACAAAGACAAACTACCAAAAAGCACATGTGTTAACTTACTATTGAGGGAGAACTTTAAAAGGGATGACATGACATATAACAGCAGTTATCACTAAAATGGGAAAATCTGGAGAGCCAGGCAGATTTTGTGCTAAGAATGGTAACATAATTAGGGGGAAAAATGATGGCAGCTCTATATGTACTTTGTGACATCACCATTGAGACTCCTGTTAGGAAGAAAAATAAAGTTCAAGTGAATGTTATTGCATGGAATGACATAAAAAAGGAAAGAATTATGAACATACTACCATTCTTAAATATTTTAGTATGAATAAAAAATTTATCAGGGAGAAGATGTAAATTCTTTGGGATTGGGGATTCTGTAGCTTCAAATAGTATAGCAATGCATATGCATAGGAAGTGCCACTGGGTACCCCCAGTGAAACACATCTCAAATGGAAACTAATGTATTTATGTTCTGAGCTGGCTGGAGGCAGGCACACCAATATGTCTAAGGAAAATCATGGCCACTAAAAGTGCTCCTAGCTTGAGGCTGATTTTAGACAGTTTCTGTAAGTCAGATGAGGAAAGTTGATATGCCTATTTTTAGAATAGAAATGTCAACAGGGTCGTTTTGAAGACATTAGCCTAATTTCCTATAATTTATTAATAAATTCACGCTGTGGTTATTTATATACATATTCATATATTTTACTTATTTATGTCTGTGTGTGACCCTCAAAGACCCCTCAGCTCTCCTCTAAGCCAAGGAGATGACGAGATGACCTTACCTCTATAGTCACAAAGTGACTTTCCTCAAGATTGGAGCTTTTTATACTTGCACAAAATATGTGGAGTTCAAAGTAATATTATTAGTTATATCTATACTCTGTTTAAGTAAACATACCGAGACACATGTGGGTGTCAAAGCTCTGTTGCCTTTAGGAAGAAAGCTAAGGGATTGGTGGCAATAAATCCGAAGAGACCAATAGAAGCCTAGAAGTAAGGAAGATAAACCAGAAAAGATTCAGGAATTAGAAGTGGAAATTTTCATATGTGTGTTGCTGTACATCCCCTACTTTGTGGGCATGTTGCCTCTACTGGTATTCACAGCTTCACTTGAGCATCTCTGGTTCTTAATGCATTTGCGGCTTTCCACATCAGTGAAGCTGTCAGTGAACAAGACATTTAGAAATTTCCTGGGGTACAATTCCACTTTGGGGTATTTACCCAAACGGTCACAAACAAGGCCATACTAAAGCTCCCAGCACAACTATGTTTATGGCAGCATTATTCAGCACAGCTAAGATATGGAACCAACCCAGATGCTCCTCAGTAGATGAATGGATCAAGAAAATGTGGTATATATACAATGGAATTCTATGCCTCCATCAGAAAGAATGTCGCCTACCTCATTTGTTAGGAAATGGAAAGACTTGGAAAAAATTATATTAAATGAAATAATCCAGACCCAAATAAATTTAGGTTCCATGGTCTCCCTTATTTGCAATAACTAGTAAACGTCTGGGATAATCTTACCAGACAAGCAAAAAAGGTCAAAAGCTATGAACATATGACCATATAAGATGATGCTATACAAAATGAATCCCAAGATAGGAACACAAGAGGTCTTTTTCTTTGTAGCTGTTGTTTTTAATGTACTTATAACGTACTCTGTGATTTTTTTTTGTTTCTTTTGTATGTCCCCCCCACCACCCATGATATAACCCCTATTTTCACAGTATTTGATGTTGGTGCCCTGCATCTTGTATATGCATTTTTTTCTAATATAGGGAGGGGAAGTGAAATAACAAAATGTTGAAATAAAGATACAGATTGACCCATTGTAACAATGAGATGTACAAGACACTATGTTGAAAATTAACTTTATAACTTGGGGGTGAGGAGGGACGAGTTGGGGAGATGGGGAGGGAAGGGATGATAGGAGAAAAACAAAGGAAGGAGTAACAATGCTCCATAGGAAATGTACTCATTACCTTTCTCATGTAACTGTAACTCTTGTAACCTGTACAGTATCTTACATATATTATATATAATATAATGTTTATAATATAATGTATAATATATAATATATTATATATATATATAAGAAATTTGCTGGGATATATGGCCATAATTTTTATTTTGGTTAGTTAAATCTATTTTATAGTTGATACAGTTAAAGAGACTCTCCTAACAATTGGTGCAAATTGTTCATGTTTAGAGTTGCATATCAAAAAAATCATTAAAACGTAAAGCAATTTTTATGGGTAGCTACACTCCATTTACCATTTAGTAAATTATACCTTACTATCTATCTATCTATCTATCTATCTATCTATCTATCTATCTATCATATATATGTCAAATATTCTAAATGATTTATTGAAGTCTAGATAGTCTACTACATAGAAAGTTATCTTCCTTGATTTTTTCCTTACTAATAAAACTAAATAGCTACCAATGATGTTTCTGTCAACAAAATCTGCATAAATTCCAAGAGGGCAATATTCAGATTTATGGTATATTATGAGAGATTATTCCTGGAAGGTTTTAATTATGTTGCATATGTCTACATTTTCTACTGGCCAACAAAATTGTAAAGAAGTACAAAGCAAGATTGTTGTTTATAATTTTAAAACAAAAAAGCTAACAGAATAATTTTGTGCTATTAGAAAATTTGCAAATATAGCGCAGATAGTTGTCAAGTGGCATTTTTATTTCCTCTATTATTACCTTAATGCATATTCATCATATTGTATTACTAACATTTATATATTTTTAGCTAATATCACATTTTCTTAGTTTTCACTTAATAATCATTTTTGCTTGCAAACTATCATCAAGGATTCCACATAGTATTTAGTCATTGTAATCCATAGATTGTTCTTGGATGTGATAGGTCCTGAGTTTACTCATCTTTTGATATCAAATTTTGTTTACAGAAGTATGTTATGAATAGAAGAAAAGTTTCTATTGCTTTTCTCCATTTCTACCTTCTCTCCCTCCCTCCTGTTCTCCTTCCCACCCCTCCTTTCCTCTCCCTCACTTCCTCCCTCCCTCCCTGCCCACTTTTCCCTTCCTTCCTTCCTTCTCTCTTTCTCTCTTCCTTCCTTCCTTCCTTTCTTTCCTTCCTTCCTTCCTTCCTTCTTTCTTTCTTTCTTTCTTCCTTTCACTTTCTCTTTCTTTCACTTTCTCTCTTTCTTTCTTTCATCTTTCTTTCTTTTTTTCTTTCTTCTTTCACTTAAACTCAGGACCCTGTTCTCAAGAGGCTTTTTCTCTCACAATTGATGCTCTAACCCTTGAATCATGACACAAGTTCTGATTTTTTCGCTGGTTAATTAAAGGTAAAATTTTATAGATTAGTTTCTCCAAGCTGGCTTTAAAACAAGATCTTTAGATTTCATTCTCCTGAGTAGCTAGGATTATAGGCATGAGTATTTAGCATCTTGCTTTCCTATTGTTTTCTAAATTATAACTATAAAATAAATAAAATCCATATAAAAATCACACGTATAAAACCTAGTATCAACACATACATAGGCACTTTTATTATTGACTTTTAAATGCTTACAAGGTTAATTAATAATTTTCATACTTCCTTTGTGCAGACTTTTGGCATCTAAGGCCTTTCTATAGTATATGTGGAAAATTTATGTGGGGACTGCTATCTTTTAAATAGTAGTCTACAATGGTTATCATTCAACATCCCAGTTTATTAGGACAATGAAAACTGTTAAATATTCATCATTCTGCTCTTTCACTTTTAACTCCACCCCTTCCATCAATTTTCTTAGTTACATAAAATATGCAGTGAATATTAAGTCCTTTGATAATTTATCTATGCCACTAATACAGATTCCATTAATAAATATGTCTTTATTATAGTTACCAGAAAATTTCACTGCAAATTATATTTTAGTGTTGCTGGGCACGACTGGCTTACACCTATAATCCTAGGTACTGAGGAGCTTGAGATCTAGCCATAGGTTTGAAGTCATCCCAGACAGGAAAGTTTATGAAACTTTTACTCTAATTAAGCACCAACATAAGCCAGGAGTAGAGCTGTGGCTCATGTGGAAGAGTTAGCCATAAGCAATAAAGCTCAGGATGGTACTCAGTCCCTGTGTTCAAGCCCCAGGACTGGCATAAAAATATTGATGCTTAGTACAAATACAAACCTTATATTTATATTAGTAGTCTTAGGAGCATTGATACAAAGTTTTTCATATAGTTCAATATAAGATGTAACTACTTTCAAATTTTAATTTGAAGGTAGGGCAAGAAACTCAATTATGATACTCAATAAAAATAATAAATTTGAATAACCAAGGAAGACCACAGAATAAAGATAACTAAAATGGATCAAGAGAAATAAAAAGCAAAACAAAGCCAGGTTCTACAGTATTCATGTATGTGACTAAATCCTACTTCAAAGGACAATGTAGATAAATCACATGTCATTTTTATGCAAAACCCACGCAGTGCTATTCCTGCTATAATAGGTCAATGCAATGGAGAAAGAATTTTTTTTGACAAGATGTATTATTGGTGCAAGATCTATTATTGTGGCAAGTTTTACAACAACATTACAGATAAAATCCTGTAACTTCATCAGTTCCCCCCAAATAAAATACAAAACCATATATATATTTAATATATTGAGTCTATATCATATTTTGACATATAAAACTCAGAGCTATAAACCTCTGGGGGGAAAACACATAAGCCATTAACTTATTGTTTACAGAGTAGGGAAATAAAATACTTAATTGGTCAAAAATATTTGTAGCCATTGAAGAAAAAATAATTGGTAAAAAGAAGCGCTATCAAAGTTAAAATGTCTTTTTCATTAAAGGATAAACCATTAAGAAAACTCAAGTCATAGCAAATATTTCTGTAAGTAGTCTTGGGCTCAGACTATATACATAACTAGATTGCATCAACAATACCAATATGAAAACTCACACATAACTTGGGAAAAGATTTAAAATACTTAAATATTTGGGAAACTTGTCATAACTACTCCCTTGGGATCTGTCAATGTGAGTGTGACCAAATGAAGCAAGGATGTCATATAAGGGAACTTCTGAACACTACCAAGGGAGAGAGACAATGGAAAATCACTGACAATTGTTTCTCAGCCTCTCACGTATTTAAACTTAAATTACCCATATTATCCAGAAACTTGAAGAGAAATGAAAAGACATGTAAAAGGAAGCCTAATAACCATCAATTTCCCATATAGGCTATTTTCAATACTTACACTTCTTTCTTTTCTTTTTTAATTGTTAAAATACCATACAGAGGGGTTACAATTACATGGGCAAGGTAACGAGTACATTTCTTATCAAGCATTGTAGCCTCCTCCTTTGTTTCCCCTTCCCATCCCTTCCCATCTTGCCCCACTTCCCCCTTTCCCCTTTCCAAAGTTGTAAAGTAAGGTGCTTTTATTTATTTATTTATTTATTTATTTTAATGTATTTTTCAATGTTTAAGTTATCTTTAAATAGTTACACAAAAGAGTTGTCATTTCACAAAGCAGTTTATGACTGCAATGCATCTTGATCGATGTCACCACTCACAACATTCTCTCGCATCTCTTCCTTATACACACCTCCCCTCACTCTTCTTCAGTAGGATAGACATTGAGTCCTTGACTACATTCTCCCCCTCTGCTCCTTTTCCCTCATCCAACCCTTTCCCCTTGACCCCACCCCAGCCTTTTCAAGTACCAGCTTCCTGATGTTTATTTCATTGAACTTTGCCTTTATCTTTTTTTTTTTTAAGCGGGAACAAGCATTACATTGGGTTTTAGGGGTTTTATTAAATGATGTCTTCATATACATTTTCTAAATTAACAGTTTCTCTTAGCTTTACTGCTATAGGTACATTGCAATAACCCAACTGTGAAGAAGCAACTTCCATATACTTGTTAGGATAATCAGTTGTTCCACTCCCCTAAATGATACCTGGGATTTTTTGGGGGGGGATTTTTTTTATCATCCTATTCTCAGTGAATGGTGTGCTAATACTCTCTAGTAAACATTAAAGATATCCTTGGTAGAGAAAAACTATTTAAAGACTGCTTAAAAGTAACAGTATCCTTCTAATTGAATGGAATCTTCACATACAGGAAATGTTCAATAAATGTATAGCAAAAGCTTGTTGACACAACTAAGGCATAACTCTTTAAGGGGAGCTTCTGATATTGTCACAACAAATGAACTATTAAATCCTTCAAAGAAAAGACAATGCCTACAATGATTAACTGTACTGAAAACATCTTTCTATTCAAAGATTTTGATATATCTTGTTTTCTAGTGGTGCAAACACGTTTTGTAGTTGTGACTGTCCATCTTGCATGAAACTTTGTTGGTGTGAGAGCAAAACCTACAGTACTACAAAAGTTATGACCATACAGACATAGTTATGAAGGCAAAATGACTTATCTGGCACCTTGAAAGTTTCCATGAGTGATCTTTGTAGAAAGACAATGTGTGAGATTGCTCTGACTCCATGTCTGAATTGTGTTTTTGAATCTTCAAGTAGTAGCAATACTGAAAAAACTATTGCAGCACTTATTAAGATGATCCTTACATGACAAAGAAAGTCATTTCTTTCCCATGAACAAGTCTGAAAATCAAAATACTTTTCTCTCTTTGAGTTCATTGCCAGTTCCCTTGAAAATAAGATACCCACAGAAAAGGTGGTTTGAAATTTAATATTCACTGAATTAAGCTAAGTGAAGGACACAGGAGTGGGAGAAAATTTAGTCACTTTTTAAACAAAAAAGATTGAATCTGATTGTAAAAGATTAATTTAAGTGGAAGAAGACAATTGATAATTTTTAATAAATTTTATACCGTGGAAAAACACATTGGACAACTGTTTCTGAAATAAATTAGCAGTAAATTCACAGTAAAAATACAAATATAAGTTTAAGTAATTATTGTGATATATCATAGGAATTTAGAGTTTTATGTGCTTCATATTGCAATTTAATATGTATAAAATTTGTATCACTTGCATATTTTTTATCTTTTTGTTTTATTTTTGTCAGCAATTTTGTCAATGTAGTGTTAAATTCTTATGTTCTGTTTTTAATTTTAATAAGGTTTTTTTTATTGTGAAAATACTGCACAGAGAGGTTACAATTACATGAGCAAGGTAATGAGTACATTTCTTATCAAGCATTGTTGCCTCCTCCTTTGTTTCCCCTTACCATCCCTACCCTCCTATCCCCTTTTCTTCACCAAAGTTGTAAAGTTCATTTTTTGACATAACATCTTTTACATCTCATTGGTGCAATGGGTCCACCTGTATCACTATTTAAACAACTTGTTTTTCCCTTCCCCTCCCCAAATTACACCAACATCAAATATGAAAACAGGGGTTATAACGTGGGACAGGGACATACAAAGCAACAAAGAAATCATCTTATAAATATGTTAGAAACAATAGCAAGAAAGAAAAACCATTTGAGTCCTTATCTTGGGTTCATTTCACCTAACATCAACTTATCTGCCCGTTTCTGCTTGTCTCAGATATATACTAGTTATTGCAAATAAGGGAAACCATGGGACCTATGTTTCTTTGAGCCTGGCAGTTGCCCCTCAGTAGATGAATGGGTCAAGAAAATGTGGTACATATACACAATGGAATTCTATGCCTCCATCAGAAAGAACGGCATTGCCCCATTCGTTAGGAAATGGAAAGACTTGGAAAAAAATTATATTAAATTCTTAAGTTCTATATTTCATCCTTACACATTAAAGAAATATCATGAAATCTGCATTCTCCTCATATGTACTTAGTGATGAATAATGGCACATTACGCAGTAGAAACATAATTATCTCTTTAGAATTTGGTTGGAAATTCAGAAGTATCTTATCTATGCAGAAAGGCACAATTCTAGAATAGATGACCTTCTATAGCTACTTTACATCCCCTCCACATCATTTATGTGGCCTCTCTTAAATATTATTGCAGTTGCATACTAGAAATTACCCTGTGTTGCATAGTATTCTCATGTTAAGGTTGCACACAGAGGGCTGCTACATAAGCCCCTTTTCTGAGTCTCTGCTGTGCCTAACACTGAGCTGAGCAGATGTTTCATCTTCTCATAGAATGTACAGATGGTACTCTTTACACATGATGAACTATAAAATGGCTCAGGACACTCAGTAGCTGGAAACATCTCTTTACTAACTAATGCCATACCCAATTCAAGGTGTCAATGTTAGAACAATGTCTGTATGATGTCAGTGAATACAGGGTTTGTTTTTTAAGTGGGAGAAATAATTCAATAACAGAATTCAAACAGACCCAGGAAGGCTGATTGGTCACTTTTCAATTTTCTTGTTGAAATTGTGGCATCCTGTAGTCATAAATTATTTGTCTTTCTTTTGTGCCTTCTTATTACATTTTTGGCTTAGCAAGTGCATGAATATATGTATTCTTGCATTCAAATCAGATTTATGGCTGGAAAATACATTTTTAGAAAATTATACCTTCACCTCCTTGGATATTGAAAAAATTGTGAGAGAAAGAGTTATAAATTAGCATCTGAAGTAGTAAAAAAGAAAAAGGAAAACTTCTTTTTGACTACCTAACAGCCTATGATCATAATAATATTGCTAAATGTAAGAAAAGTTCCTATTCGAAATATATAACCCTTTTACCCCCAATTTTCCAATACTGAGGAAAGCTATAAATGTTCTATTAAACTGGTAAAAATTTTCATTTAAACTAAATAAGAAAAATAATAAGCATATTACCTTTTATATTAGGAAATAAGTTCAAATTATTTTTCTAGCTTTGATCCAATTTGAAAGTTTAGTAAGCATAATCATAATAGAAAAATATGTAGTCATCGTTTAATATGTTTTTAACTTTATAAGACTTCATAGACTTGCCCATTATGCAGTATTTTGAAAACATGGAAAGAGGAAATTATTTAAAAAAAGAATTATATCTTCCAAAGGCAATGTATTTAAAAGCATTTCTTTCTAGTTATTTGCTGAGTTGAATACATGTTAAGCTATGATCTGTGCATCTTATTTTGTTGTGTGGCATTAATTTGGGTACATTTTAAAACAGCAAACCTGTTCAAAATGTTTAACAAATATATAATGTCCCATGATATAAATTATACATATTTAATTAAAATTCCCCCTAATGTCTCCATATTTTAATACTTTACTAATAATTTACATAATTATATTATGATTACTGATGAACTAAACAGATATGGATGGTTATAGAAATGATGCTGGTTTTCACTAGTGGATTAATACCATAGATATTCTCTTTATTGTTTCAGAAAAATAAACCTACACATTCATGAAGGAAAGCACATAGCTGGGAAGTTTCTATTCCTCTCCTCTCACCTTTAACACAAACCTTGTGAACACTCTTAGGTAATTCATTGTTTCCCCTCAAATCCTAAATGAATATTTCCTTTTGGATTTCCCCCATTTGTGGTGGTACAGAGTAAGTTCGTGTAGCTTTAATTTCTGTTGTGTTTTCTTCTGCACCAAGTTTACAAACAACTAGTACATGTCCCTAACACACAAATCATAATGTTAATAATCTTCTGATGAAGTAATATAATTGGATGTATGTATGTTTCTTTATTCACAACTTATTTTTATGCTTGGAAGCTTGAAGAATTTCATTACATTAGTTTTCCAGAATTACAAAATGTGAGAATATTTGTTTATATCTATTTCACAGAGACTACTATCTGCTCCTTGTATACTCACAGGCATTAAATTTTAGAAGTACTTTTGTTTTGTTTACTTGGTGTATATCTTCTTTTTTATTTTTATTTTTCATGTATATTTTTATTGTAAAGATATTGTACAAAGGGATTACAATTACATGAGCAAGGTAATGAATCCATTTCCTATCGGGCATTGTTACCCCCTCCTTTGTTTTTCCTCTGTCATTCTATTCCTCCCCACCTCCCCAACTTGCCTTCCCCTTGCAAAGGTGTAAAGTTCAACATAGTGTTCATCCTAGTGTCTTGTACACCTCGTTATTACAATGGGTCATCCTGTATCCTTATTTCGGCATTTTGTTATTTCCTTTTCCCTCACCAAATTAGAAAAATGTATATATAAGATGCAGGACACTGGAATCAAATACTGTGGCAACAAGGGTTATACCATGGGGGAAGAACATACAAAGAAACAAAAAAAATCAAATAGTGCATTATAAGTACATTAACAAGATCAGCAAGAAATATAAAATCTCTTGTGTCCCTATCTTAGGGTTCATTTTGCTTAGCATCATCTTATATGGTCATATGTACATAGCTTTTTACCTCTTCTGCTTGTCCTAGACATATGGTAGTTATTGCAGATAAGGGAAACCATGAGACCTACGTTTCTTTGGGTCTGGTTTACTTCACTTAATGTAATTTTTTCCAAGTCTTTCCATTTCCTAACAAATGGGGCAATGTCATTCTTTCTGATGGAGACATAGAATTCCATTGTGTGTGTTTGTGTGTGTGTGTGTGTATGTATGGAG
Source organism: Dipodomys spectabilis (assembly GCF_019054845.1). Lineage (NCBI taxonomy): Eukaryota > Metazoa > Chordata > Mammalia > Rodentia > Heteromyidae > Dipodomys > Dipodomys spectabilis. The sequence continues at coordinate 13,658,996 of NW_024870772.1, forward strand.
AAATATATATACAATGCATATATATATATATATATATATATATATATATATATATATAATCACATTTTCTTGATCCATTCAGCTACTAAGGGGCATCTGGGTTAGTTCCCTAACTTAGCTATGATGAATAATACTGCAATAAACATAGTTGTGCTGATAGCCTGGCCTTGTTTGTGAGTGATCATCTGGGTAAATGCCCCAAAGTGGGATTTCTGGGTCATAGGGGAGCTCTATGTGGAGTCTTTTGAGGAACCTCCATACTGCTTTCCATACTGAGTTCTTTCTCTAGAACTAACAGTGACTATTAAACCATTTGGCTAGTAGTTTGCATTTACTGTTTTACTCTTCTATACTCTGTGTTTTAATTTCAGTAGCATATTCAAGTTCCAAAACATCTATTTCTGCCTTCCCTGTTAAAAGTTGCATTTCATTCTTGTTTCCAGATGGTGACCTGTTGTTTTCTTTCTAAAGCTTTCTATCTATCTATCTATCTGTCTGTCTATCTATCTATCTATCTATCTATCTATCTATCTATCTATCTATCTATCTATCTATCTATCTGTCTGACTGTCTGTCTGTCTGTGTGCAATATAATAAATTAAAAATCATATTTAAGTAAAATATATTAAAACATTTCAATTCTATTTATGCATGTTTCACTTTATTTTGATTCTTTCTAGAGTTTTCTACATGAATTGCCTGGTGTTCTGTTAATTATATGGTATTTTCATAATATTTTCTTTTCTTTTAAAAAATTTTACTTATGTTTTATTTTATTGTGAAGACCTGTACAGCGGGTAACAGTTACATGAGTAAGGCAATGAGTACATTACTTGTTAATCACTGTAACCCCTTCCTATCCTTGTTGTCCCACTATCCCTTCCCTCTTCCCCCAGCCCCAAACTCCTTCCCTCCCCATCCCATCCCCCTCCCACCCGAAGTTGTGAAGTTCTTTCCAATATAATGTCCTTTGGATATCCTTGTTGCAATGGTTATCCTGTGTCCTTGTTTCAGCGTTTTGTTATTCCCCTCCCCAGATTAGACATGTATATACAAGATGCAGGGTACCAAAATCAAGTACAGTGACAACAGGGATATGCCATAGGGGAAAGAACAAACAGAGGAAAGAACAACAACAACAAAATAAAATCATGTTGTACATTTAAAACCATAACAATAAAGACAGATTTCTTGTGTCCATATCTTGGGGTTCATTTCACTTAGCATCATCTTACATGGTAATTTGTACATGTTTTTTTAGCTTTTCAGCTCGTCTGATCAGATTATCCGGTGGGTGGAGGGGGTGGCTGGTCCGACGGTGTAGCTGAGGGGGTGGGAGGGAAGGGATGGTAGCCAAAAAACAAAGGAGGAGGCAACAATGCTGGGTAAGAAATGTACTCATAACCTTGCTCATGTAACTGTAATCCCTCTGTGCAGTATTTTCACAATAAAAAACTTAATTAAAAAGAAAAGAAAGCTCGGGCTGGGAAGGTGGCTCAGTGGTAAAGCGCTTGCCTTGCATGCATGAGGTCCTGGGTTCGATTCCTCAGCACCACATAAGCAAAAAGAAAAAAGCCGGAAGTGGCGCTGTGGCTCAAGTGGTAGAGCTCTAGCCTTGAGCTGAAGAGCTGAGGGACAGCGCCCAGGCCCAGAGTTCAAGCCCCAAAAACAAAACTTAAAAAAAAAAAAAAAAGAAAGAAAGAAAGCTCGCAGACTGGAAGATCTTCACTAGCTAACGGACAAGGGTCTCATATCTAAAATATACCTGGAACTCAAAAAATTAAATCACCCAAAAACAAACCCTCAAAGAAACAACTGCCCCATTACTAAGTGGCTAAAGACTTAAAGAGAGACTTCTCTGAAGAGGAAAAAAGAATGGCCAATAGACATATGAAGAAATGCTCAACTTTTCTAGCCATAAAAGAAATACAAATCAAAACAAAATTGAGATTCCACCTCATCCCAATTGATTTCACTTATTTGCAATAATTAGTATACATATAGGGTATTTTTTTCACCTGTCCTGGGGCTTGAACTCAGGGCCTGGGCACTGTCCCTGGGCTGCTTTTGCTCAACCTAGTGCTCTACCACTTGAGCCACAGCACCACTTCCAGCCTTTTCTGTTTAGGAATCGAACTCATGCATGCAAGGCAAGCGCTCCACCACTGAGCCACCTTCCCAGCCCAATTTTTTTTTTACTTTTTATTTCATTTACTTTGATTTCCTTTTTATTATCTTTAAGTAGTTGTACTAAGAAGTTTCCATTTAACTGAAGCAGTTTGTGAGTACTATACATCTTGCTTCTAACTTTCACACTAGAAATAAAAGTATATTTATTCATCTCAATTCTGTGGGAGCTGAGTCAATTAAAGAAATATGCTGATAGCTTCAAGCATTCAGTAAGCATAATTTTTCCTCCGCACTATTTCCATGTGATATATGCTATGAAGAGACATACATCCTTTCTCTACAATAAATTCTGGTCTTCCCTGGAGATTGGTAGCTAGGTGGTTAGGACAGTTGTTTGACTCTTTTAAGATTTTGGGTGTGGTTTTGACATGAAAATGATTGTAACAGCCTCTGAACAATATTACTCATTATTTAAAATACCCTCATGCAAAGTATAGGGCTTGATCAATTCCTGAGAACTTTGCAAATGAAATTTCTCTTGAAAGAAATGTCTCACTAGATTTGCATTTTCCAAAATATTACTATTTTCTTTTTTGTTACCTTTTTGAGACATTATTACTTAAAATTCTTAGTTTTCTTCTTTGCCACAACACAACTAATATTCACTGCTATCCCTACAAGGCAATAAAAAAGTCTAAGTATATATACTCAGGCCAATTTGCTTGGCAGAAGTGCAAAGACCAACTCGTGCTCTTAGCAACAATGTCTGAGATATTTAATTATTTCATTATACTACTAAGACAAAGACTGGTGTCAATTCAATTTTACAAAACAAAAGGCTCTGAGACCATGCAGTATTGCAAGCCAAAGACTTTCCTGCACTGTGGTAATCTACTTTTACTACAGAAAAATAACCTGATTTGTGAAAATTTGCTAGTATTAAAGTGAGCACAATTTTGCAGCCTCCATCTGATGGCTCAGCCTGCAACACGCTTATATGTCCAGCTAAGTTGCTGACTACACCTGTGAGTCTCTGTGGTCCAAATCATCATTTACCTAAGGAAAGGCTGATCAGTCCAATTAGTTCTCATTTGAGAGCATGCCAACAGCACAATAAATGTTTCTTAATTTTGCCAATTTGGTAAGTATGGAAATACAAAGACACGAGAAGCCTTTAATGTAAATACTTTACTATAAAGATATAGTAGTGTTCTCACTTGACTGTATTTGCTCCAGAATGAGTGCAAAAAGGATGACTAAGAATTATATATATTTGGTAATTCTTAATTAACAATATACAGCCATCAATTTAGTTTGGATATAATTGATTAGCATTCCCTATCTATTCCACATTGTCTTAGAAAAGTAAATAATTTCAATCATTTTTACCAGTAGAGTATGGCTTTTGTCACCAATAGGAATTATAAAAGCATTCATGTAAATGTCAGTTGTTGACCAATTGAAATTAAGCAATACTTAAAATTGATTTATTAATCCGTTTATTAGCTCTTGTTATTTCATGTGTTAATAAAAGCACACAAATTCTGTTCTAAATATGTTTTTCAAATAGCTTGTGAAGCATATTTCAAAATAATTAGTTTCTATCATAATTTTAATTATTTTATTTAAGGAATTTAAACACAGAGAAGATTTGTAATCCTCCATAAAGGGAAGAGATTCTCCAGAGCAAAATAAATAATGAGTTGATTTTTTTTTTGTTGGCTGTGAGGCCTGAACTATGGGCCTGGGCACTGTCCCTCAGGTCTTCAGCTCAAGGCTAGTGCTCTACCACTTGAGCCACAGTACCACTTCCAGCCTTTTCTGCTTATGTGGTGCTGAGGAATTGAACCCACGGCCTCATGCATGCAAAGTAAGCACTCTACCACTGAGCCACATTCCCAGCCCCAATAAGTTAAATTTTAAAGATGCAAAAAATTCAGTGATATTGTAAAATGGGCCATTTTTCATGTCAATTGAAACTATTGCTATGTTATAAAGCATTTTTAATTTTATATGCTGTCACTTTATTTTGTTCATTTTATATCTTTCCAATTGTTAGTATGTTGCTTTGTTTTCAACTACAGCTGTCCTTCTAAGCAAGGTGTAGAATTAAGGAAGAACTCTAAATGCATCATTTTTTAGGCATATTTCGTTAGATGTGCTGGCAATATTCTAAAGAAATAATGGAACAATTTGCCATTGTAATTTGGCTATTGTAGAACTTAATTTGCTGTACTGTAATCACTGTGGTTTTCATTTTCTGTCAATGCACATTTAAAGTTGAAAGAGCAAATCTGTACTGAACAAAGCAACCAACAGCCAATTAGAGACATCTGGTGATAAAAAGTTTAAGGTGTATAGTCAAACTTGGCCTGGAAATGAATACATATTGTCAAATATAAAACTTGACCTGGAAAAAATTCTTATGCATTATCTTGGTAAAAAGTAAGTCCAATTTTGTACTTCATAAGATATAAAATATACAATTAGATCTATCAATTGAGAATTAACCATAAAACCATATTTGTAACTTTACCACATTTTAATTCTTTAGTTTGTTAAACCAATGACACCAAGATCCATGCCTTCAAAATAAAATGTTCTGAGTTCTGATATAAGGAACAAAAAAGAAATCTATAAAATTCTGAATAGTGTAAAAAATAAAATAGATATACATTCCAGGTATATAATGACTACAAATAAAGCCAAAGTGTGCTTGTTTGTGAGAGAAAATGGAATGAAGAGGTATTCAGAATTGTTTGAGATGGTTTACCAGACGAGCATATTACAACATTGGACTTGTTATGAATAAAGCAACTTTGTTGAACTGTCAGGATAAATTTGCTAATTCATACAGTTAGTAACTTTTCCTGTAACTTAGGTTAATCTATTTACTCATTTTACCTTTTATTCAAGAGTATCTACAGGCAGGGTACTGGTGGGCTCATGCTTGCAATCCTAGATACTTAGGAGGCTGAGATCTGAAGATCACGGTTCAAAGCCAACCCAGGCAGGAAAGTCCGTGAAACTCTTAGCTCTAATAAACCACCAGAAAACCAGAAATGGCACTGTAGCTCAAGTGGTAGAGCGCTCGCCTTGAGCTGAACAGCTGAGGAGCAGTGCCCAAGCCCAACGTTCAAGCCCCACGACTGACAAAGAAAAAAAAAAGAATATCTAAAGGATACTCTTAGGAAAAACAAACTGTAATAAAAATAAGAAGATGTATGGTGGAGCAGAGTACCCCTACCTTTGAGACTATGCATTTTAGACTTGTCAACTGCAAATAATGTCCATTAGTATCTTGAAGAACTATTACATTGAACATATTTTTATCTTTAATTTCACTTTTGTCTTATTTTATTTTACTTTATTGTTAAGATGCTGTATTGAAGGGTTACAGCTATATGAGTATAACAATGATATTGCTTGTTGATCATTGTTACCCCTTCCCTTCCTTCCTTCCTTGTTCTTGTACCACTATACCTTCCCTCCCCCACCTCCCACACTCCCCAACAAAAGTTGTATAGTTCATTTCCAATATACCATACTGTGGGTATCCTTGTTGCAATGGGTCATCCTGTATCCTTGTTTCAGCATTTTATTATTCCCCTTCCCCTCCCCAGATTAGACATATCTATATTTTAAAATTATAGTTCAAAAGTTTTCACTTTTTGATACATACAATACTCTCAAATCCTAGTGTGATCATACTCAATAAATATTTTGACTAAAATAGGCAGTATGAGATCCAAAATGAGAACAAAATAGAAAGAAAAGCATATTAAAAATACTAGGTAAGTGATTGATTTTCATAGTCATTTTCAAGATTAAAGAACATATAATAAATATAAACATTAAAAATACTGAAAATTGCATTTTAATAAGTTTTAAAACATTGAATAAATATATAAAACAATTATTACATGTATTTTGTTTTGAACTACTGGAGAGAACTTGATGAAAGGATTACCTCGGTACCATATACACAATTGGACAACTACTTTAAAATCTCAAAAACTGTCTAACCCTACAAATCGTTTTTGTGTGTGTGTGAAAATACCATATAGAGGAGTTACAATTACATGGGCAAGATAATGAGTACATTTCTTATCAAGCATTGTTGCCTCCTCCTTTGTTTCCCCTTCCCATCTCTTCTCATCTTCTCCCCCTTCCACCAAAGTTGTAAAGTTCGTTTTTTGACATAAGGACTAGTATATCTCATTGTTGCAATGAGATATACTGTATACCTATTTAAACGATTTGTTTTTATCTTTCCCCTCCACAAATTATACCAACATCAAATACAGTGAAAGCAGGGGTTATACCGTGGGGGAGGGACATACAAAGCAACATAGAAATCATCTTATACATATGTTAGAAACAATCGCATGAAAGGAAAAAAACATTTGAATACTTATCTTGGGGTTCATTTCACCTAACATCAACTTAGCTGATCTTTTCTGCTTGTCTCAGACATATACTAGATATTGCAAATAAGGGAAATCATGGGACCTATGTTTCTTTGGGCCTGGCTTACTTCATTTAATATAACTTGTTCCAAGTGTTTCAATTTCCAACAAATGGGGCAATGTCATTCTTTCTGATGGAGGCATAGAATTCCATTGTGTATATATACCACATTTTCTTGATCCATTCATCTACTGAGGGGCATCTGGATTGGTTCCATATCTTAACTATGGTAAATAATGCTGCAATAAACATAGTTGTGCTCATAGCTTTAGTATGGTCTTGTTTGTGATCATTTGGGTAAATGCCAAAAAGTGGGATTGCTGTAACCCTATAGATCTTTTGGAACATATAGTAGAGAAATTACTGATCAAGATTTTATGATTGAACACCTCTGATTAAGAGAAAGTTGATAAACTTAAAAGTAAACTACTTTCCAACATTAATGGCATTGTTCCTTTTTTCTTTCCTGAAAGGAAAACCAGAGCCAAGGGAGGAAAAATATCCAAACTGATTGTAATAGCATTACAAATGATTACATATATTTTCTAACACAAATCAGAATCTAGAAATTTTTGAGGAAAATGAAGAAATAATGGTTACCCTGAACTATTGTGAAGTGTATATATATATATATATATATATATATATATATTATATTCAAGAGAAGACAAACTATTTTCTCTTTATTATTTCTTTATGGGCAAGATAGTTCTTTACTAGCAAAGAAGGAAAACCATGGCCATGAATAAAAATCATCTCAATTAAAACAAAGGCTTTTGTGAAAGATCAGAGTTCTTTCAGACCAGATAATGAGCTGTTTATTTTGTGACCTAATAAGAAGTCATAAGAAAATGACACAAACTATGTTGAAGCTACTTAAGACTGAACCAAATGGCTGTCTATTTTATTATCTGCTTAAGAATTTGGTGTCTGAGAAAGATAATAGAATGATTGCTTTTTCACAGTGAATGAAAGCTGTGATGCAGAGTTTTTTTTAATACAACTAGCATCACTTGAAATAATAGTTAATAGTAAAAATGGGGATGGATCAGATATTTCCATACATAGTCATTCTTACATCAAAATAAGACCTTCACTTTTAGCAAGGGTTTTCAATATAGGCCTCAAAATTAATTTTGTGGTTTTAGGGGGAAATTTATAGTATATGTTTTATTGAAGATAGTTTTTAAGTTGTTGCCCAATAATATAATGTGCATCAGTGCTTACAATATGTTTAATCAATGCTTTGGTCTGTGTTCAAATCATTCCAAAGTATGGCCATATTTTTTCTCCTTTAAAATTTGATTGTGTTGCAGGTATTTAATTCTGTCTTAAAGTGGTGCTTTGCTGACTATCTTCCCAGCCTGTTGCAATGGTCAGACAAGTCATAAAAGTGACTGCCAAGAGCTAAAATTGGCATGCATATAAGTAGTTCTGAAGGGTATTGGCTATCTGAAACCTGAATGGTCTTGCAATTTTCAAACCATTATCCCAAGTCTTTTTCCCATAAAGAAGACCAGAAGAGTGTCTACAAATTTGTGATAGCAACAAAAATATATTACCAAATTATTTTGTAAAATTCTATCTCGTTCCCCTATTTTGTTTGAAGTCATTGATCAAGTTCCACACAAAAAGCACAGAACATCTCTCCAAATTCTATTTTAGGGATATCTATAGTTATGGTACTAAACTTTCTAAACATATGTCTGCTTTAGGTTAAGAATATACACAGAGTGGATTTATTTTATATTATCTGTAGTTAAGACTGATTATATCCAAAGTTCTTTGATGGTCTGAAATGAAGGGATTAATCAATATTTTCAGAAAAAAACAGACTTGATTCTGTAACTTGTCTTCATTTTCTCTATGGTTCTCAAACATTATTCCTTGGAAACATAATCTGTGATATAATTATTTCCTTGTAGCACTTCTGTGTCTCTGTCCTCTGTCTCTGACTCTGTCTTTCAAATTAATGAATTAAGGACACATCTTCAAATGGAAAAAAATAACTGGTAACAATAAAATGAAACTGATAATGAGTTATATAAGACATTCCAGTCTAATACCAGCTGAATTGTATTGTGCCTTGTGCAGCTGTTAAGTGAGGATAGAATTTATTATCCCAAATCTTTTAAGTGACTCCTTTAATCTCTATTCATTGAAATTAAGGATATTATGTTTAAGTGTAAGAAAAAACAAAACACTTGTGTGTGTATGTGTGTGTGTGTGTGTGAGAGAGAGAGACAGAGACAGAGAGAGAGAGAAGAGAGAGAGAGAGAAAGAGAGAGAGAGAGAGAGAGGTAGAGAGAGAGAGAGGGAGAGGAGATATCTGGTCACTGTACCTGAACTTCTTTTGCTCAAGGCTAGCACTTTACCTATTGAGCCAAAGGTTCCCTTTCATTTTTTTGGGTAGTTTATTGGAGTATCATGGACTTTCCTGCCTGGTCTGGAATTAAATTGTGATCCTCAGATCTCACATACATTGAGTAGCTAGTATTACAAGTTGAGCCACCAGTGCCCAGTGCCCAGCAAGAGGAACTTTTCATGAAGGTAGGACTAGAAAAAAGGAAAGCAAATGTTAACAGAAAGATTTCATTGATAGTGTGCATATTTTCAGATGTAACTGAAGAGATAGAAAAGTTCTTTACATGATAAATATGGGAACAACTATTGGTGGATAACTGGAAGTTGTTAATCTCAGAATTTACAAAGTAGAATTAAAGAAGAATTTATTATAGATTTATGAATATGAAATATCCTTATTGTATATCAGAAGACTTGGAAGCAAAAGAGAGAATACAAGGAAGAAAATGTAGTTAACACCAGAGGAGGTGTCAACATTTTTTAACACTCTAATTTGGACACTTGTATAATGAATAATATTTATTAAACCCACATGGGAAGTGTCATGACATTTATTTTCTAACCAACAGGGGAATCTAATTTCAGTGAGGACCCAGTGTAGAATAAATTACTGCCTCCAAGCAAACTGATGCATTCGCCCTTTTCTTACCAAAGTGGTAATGGAGTGAAATGCTGATCAGGCAGTATGCAGAGGCAAGTAGCCAGGGAACAAAGAATACATATTAGAAAAGGATGAAAGGTATCAGCACCAATTAAATAAAGAGATCCTATTCTCTGGAAGTATTGGCCAATATTCTGAGAATGGTGTTGAGAAATAATACTTTCTTAAGTAATGATATTGAGTCTATCTTGAAAGATACCTACATATATAAATATATGAAATATATATGTAATATATGTCTACACTTTAAATCCAGCCTTAATTCAGAGATACATGCTAACATATTTACTTTTAGAGGCTTAAGATAAGTTGAAACTTCTCTCCTAGATGTTGAAAACACAAAAATAAAAATTACAGGACAAGCCTTAGCCCTCTAATAATATGAAAGAGGTAATTAATTATATTGACTATGCTATTTTCTTTTGACAGTGATAGATTAAATGATAATGAACTAGCATTTTTGTTAGAGAAAAAGAAATTATGGAAGAAAACAGATAAAAGTATTTTCCACATATAATGAAAAAGGCAACATGTGGAGCTCTCCCCCTCATCCCCCCAAAATCTCATAATCCCCAGGTTGTGAATTGTCACAATCTGGAAGCATTTACTGCATCTCTTGTAAAGAAAGAGTGCATCTTGTTTATACATTCTTCTAATTTGAGGAGGGAAAGGGTAATAACAAAATGCTGAAACAAGGATACAGATTGACCCACAGTAACAATGAGATGTACAAGACAATATGTTGAAAATGAACTTTACAACTTCAATGGTGGGGGTGAGAGGGAGGAGTCAGGGAGGTGGGGAGGGAAGGGATGTTAGGGGAAAAACAAAGGAGATGGTAATATTGCTGGGTAGGAAATGTACTCGTTACCTTATTCATGTATCTGTAACCCCGCTTTACAATATCTTTACAATTACATATATATATATATATATGTATGAATATATATATATATATATATGGAGAGAGAGAGAGAGAGGGAGAGAGAGAGGGGAGAGAGAGAGAGAAAGAGAGAGAGAGAAAAACCAGCCAGTGTTCTGTACATTTCGTAGAATGAGGAGACAGGTATTGCAGTTGAGAAATGTGAAATGGCTGGAATTTTTTAAGGTCCATATTAGAGTCTCTTAAGGAAATTCCTCAGGTCTGTAAGAGTTGCCCTTAAGTTCTTAACTCTAAATCACACTTTCAGTGAATGATACTCACTGAAAATAGGAAAGGAATTTCTATCAATGAGGAGTTACTTGCCAAGGAATTATAAGCAAAAAGACTCCTAGATTTCAGAAAGTTGGAAGAATTCACAACAGGAACAAGCAGTAGGTGTATCCCATGGTGAATATATGTAATATTGGTTAGATGTTCCAGAAAGCATACAAATTAGAACTAAACTAATCCGCAATTCAAGTGTTCATTCTGTTTCCTTTCACAAAGCTGAAAATGAAGCCTGGAAGTAATCAAATGGAAATAAATTATCTGTGAAAACTAACTTACTATTCCTTTTTCAAAGAAAAAGAAGTTTACATTGATTCTCACAAATATTTTACTATTTCAACTATACAATTTCATTTCTAGACGTGATAAGATGCACCTTGTCCTCTGAAGGCAGAAGGAAAATGATCAAATCAAATAGAAACACAAAAATGAGAGAAAACATGGAAGTGAAATTAGCAAACTTTAAGACAGTTTATAAAGGTCCTCAAGGATTTTGAGATAATGCAACATAATCAAGATAGAAATTAAAACTGTGAGCAAAACAAATAGAATTTATGGAGCTCACAATGCAAACCATGACATAAAAACATAATGGGTGAATAACAGATTATACATTATAGAAAAAAGATCATCAAAACTCGAAAATTATATAGAGAATAACAAAAACTACCAGAGTAAAATAAAAATATAAAATAAATAAAAGAATAATGTAATAGTTTACCTGACAGATATGATTAAATAAACTGTAATATTGTCTATGAGACTCTCAGAGGCAGAGAATGTGAAGGAAAGGGAAAATTTGTTTAAAGTAATACACATGAGCTTTCAAGGCTTCCATATGTGATGAAACTCAAGCAAGACAAAGAAAATAATGCCAAGATGTGTTATAATAAAGACACTGGAAATAATTGAAAAGAGAAACTAAGTAAAAACCTCCAGAAAAGGAAATAAAAATATCCATATGTTAAAAAGAGATAATTGCAAGTTTATATTTTTTTAAAAGCAAGACAGATGACAACAGAATGACATCTTAAAGTGCAAAAAAATGTGTCAAATTAGAATTCTGCATCTTACTAAATATCCATCAAAATTAAAGGCAAAATAAACACTTAAAAACAATTCCAGGGACAATCTGTTGAGAGTATCTCTACAGTACAAACATTTGTTGAAAGAATTTCTTCAGGCTGAAGAAAAAGAATCAGAAATGGATTTTCTTTTTTTTCAAAAATGGATTTTCTACATAGAAAAATAGCGTATTATATTAATACTTATGCAGCTAAGGATTAGTGCAGAGAGATAAAAGCATGAGTAAATATATATTTTTCTCATCTAAAATTATCCCAATGTATTTGCCATTGTAAAGAGAAACAACAGTAATACATTATCATTCTTAACATTGGAAATGTATAATATCAATACCATAAAAGACAAAAAGAAAATGGGGACATGTTATTCTATGGTACAAAAATTTTAGGTGAAATACGTTGTTCATAAGATAGAATAGTATTGGAGATTAGAGCATTATCAACAAAATATAAAAATAACTTGAATCAATAGAAGAGACAAACTGAAATAAAAAACATCTTGTCATAAAGTATCTTAGATAAAAGAGGAAAAGAATAGTTGGAATTAAACTTAAATAAATAGTACAATAATACTTTTAAGCCCAATAATAACCCAAAATATAAGTGGGCTGTGTAGTCTCAATGAAAGAGAGAGGATAAGGATATATCAAGAATTTTGCCTGTAATCTTAACTACTTAGGAGGCTAAGAATGAAGATAACCATTTTTTAATTAATACTTGGGTTTGTATTCAGGGGAGCATATATAATAGGGAGTCATGTTTCAAACTTTTTTTCCTATTATTCTTTTGAATGGCATCTTGCTTTATTGCTTGAGATTGGCCTCAGCCCATGATCCTCCTATTTGTATCTCCAACTTAGTTAGGATTACAGACATGCCAACCTGTCTCACCAAGAGGATACCCTAAGCAATATTGGGAGACTCTCAACTAATAAATTACAATAGAATAAACTGTTATAAAAACAATAAATGATCAAAAACATAGTAAAAAATATCTGAGTAGAAACCAACAATAAAAATAAAGAACTATAAGTTGTTATAAAATAATGGAAAAGACAAACCATGAAAATACTAGTGGTAAGACACAAGGAATTAATACATTGGTATATAAAACATATATCTTCCTAAAACTGTCAAAAAATAAGGTTATGCTAAGTGAACTATTTAACACGTAAGTTTCTCCTCCAAAAAATACCTTAGCAGAACCTCCATGAGCATTCATTAGCAACACGTCTGATGTTCCTAAGCTATTGCCACCTTAGTAAGAGAGTTCTCACACTCTTGAGTTAAAACCAGACCTCTGATTACTGTTGTCTAATTTTACAGCCTGGTTTCTCATTGGATTCCCCACAAAGAACTTCACTACAGATAGGCCGTGAAACTTGCAGTCATCTAATCAAATGTCTCCATAGTTTTACAGCTTGCCCCCCGCACTGGAATTTACAGTCTTATTCCTCCACCTGCGTATTTTTTATAAGTAAGTATCAATATCCAATGTTAGCCCTTAGGTAAAGCTTTCCAATTTACTTAAATATGGATAAGACTCTTCAGCCATGAGCTCTGCAATGCTGTTTATTTCACCTATCCCTTCTTGGTTTCTGAACTGTGTTTGCAGGGATTTAAACTATTTGAAGAAAAGACATTGTGTTGTTATCTCTGTACTCTTAGCAACAAGCTCAGTGCTCAGTAAAAGCAAGTACACCTTTTTCAAATTATAAGTAAATTAGAATATTTGATGCCAGTGTTTTTATATGAGCAAAGGTACACTAGTTTTCAAGCTAAAGAAATTATTGAACTTAGCAATCTTTTCAGTTACCACGTTATGTTTCCAATGAACAGTTAAACTATATTTCCATAAATAGCAATACTTTCCAAGGCTATCTACAAATTCAATGTGATACCTATCAATATTCCAACCTCATTCTTCAAGGAAATATAAGAGGCAATCCAAAAATTCTTATGGAACAATAAAAGACCCTGAATAGCAAAAATGATCCTTAACAGAAAGAACAGTGCTGGAGGAATATCAATACCAAATTTCAAACTCTACTACAAAGCTATAGTAATCAAAACAGCTTGGTACTGGCACAAGAACAGACCTCAGGACCAATGGAATACAAATGAAAACCCAGAAATGAACCCACAGACATATAGCCACCTAATCTTTGATAAGGGAGCTAAAAAAATAGAATGGAAGAAAGACAACCTCTTCAGCAAATGATGCTGGCAAAATTGGTTAATCAGATGTAGAGAAATAAAGCTAGATCCCTATATATCACCCTGCATCAGAATCAACTCCAAATGGATCAAAGACCTTGGAGTCAGACACTCTGAAAACATTAAAGGATGGAATAGGAGAAATCCTAGGTCTCCTTGGCCAAAATTTTCTTAATAGAGACCCAGAAACACAACAAATCAAAGAAAGGTTGGACAAATGGGATTGCATGAAATTGCAGAGCTTCTGCATGGCAAAGGACATAGCTAGCAAGATTAATAGAAAGCCCACGGATTGGGGAAAGATCATTAGCCATACAACAGACAAGGGTCTCATATCTAAAATATACCTGGAACTCAAAAAATTAAATCCCCCAACAACAAATCTTCAAAGAAACAACTGCCCAATAAATAAGTGGGCTAAAGACTTAAAGAGAAACTTCTCTGAAGAGGAAAGAGGGATGGCCAATAGACACATGAAGAAATGCTCAACCTCCCTAGCCATAAAAGAAATACAAATCAAAACAACATTGAGATACCACCTCCACCAGTTAGAATGGCTATAATCAAGAACACTAACAACCACAGATGCTGGAGGGGATGTGGACAGAAGGGAACCTTACTGCATTGTTGATGGGAGTGTAAACTTGTTCAACCATTTTGGGAAGCTGTATGAACATACAAAGGAAACAAATAAAAAATATCACATAGTATATTAAACAACAACAACAAAGAAAGACCTCTTGTGTCCGTACCTTGGGGTCCATTTCACTTAGCATCAAATTATATGGTCATATGTACATAGCGTTTGAGCTTTTCTGCTCATCTGATAAAATTGTCCGAGATGTTTACTAATTATTGCAAAGGGAACCCACAGACCTATATTTCTTTGGGTCCGGCTTACTTCAATTAATATGATTTTTTCCAAGTCTTTCCATTTCTTAACAAATGGGGCAGTGTCATTCTTTCTGATGGAAGCATGGAGTTCCATTGTATATATATTCCACATTTTCTTGATCCATTAATCTACAGAGGGGCATCTGGGTTGCTTCTATATTTTAGCTACAGTGAATAATAGGAGAAACTCTAGGGCTCCTTGGCCCAGGATGAAATTTTCTTAATAAAGACCAAGAAACCCAACAAATCAAAGAAAGGTTGGACAAATGGGATTGCATGAAACTGCAGAGCTTCTGCATGGCAAAGGACATAGCTAGCAAGATCAATAGAAAGCCCACAGATTGGGAGATCGTCACTAACCATTCAATGGATAAGGGTCTCATATCTAAAATATACTTGGAACTCAAAAAAATAAATCCCCAACAACAAATCCTCACTAGACATCTTAAAGATAAACTTGACTTTCACAAAGCTTCAGCAATTTCCAGATCATTTTCCACTAGAAATGAAACAATGTGGGGAGAAAAGAAGCATTTTCATATTTCAATAACAGACAAGCTTAATTTTTAAATTACATCAAAGACATCTTATCCATTATTTTCCATGTCAGTTGGTGTCATTTTAAGTGAGATGAGACATTTAAATTTAAATTATTCCAAGACAAACAACTTGGCTACCAAGTTCATTTCTTCCTTTTATTGACAATACTAAATGTTCTATTTTACTGACAAAACTAATTTATCTAAATAGCAAATTCATTTTGTTTTTACTTACTAGAACACACCTTTTTTCAAGTACTGTACTAGATATTGAGCATGTGTGACATAGGCAAAGAGAAAGTAAAATATTTTTAAAAATTGTACAAAATTTAAAAAGTATACGAGCGTTCTCTGTTTGAAATGATATTTGGCATCTGCTACTTGCAAATTTCTTAAAGTTTGTATTGCTGATGAAAGAGAAAGACAAAAATAATTCTAGTTAGCAAAAACTTTGGAGATCTATGGTTGGATTTTATCTGGTTTTGTTTTAGTAGCTTTAACTCATGCCATTAATGGTCACTGAGAAGGAAATCCATTCTTCAGTTTTTGATTGCTATAAGCCTGTAACACTTTTAATTTTTTTAACCTGCTGGTTGCACAATGTACAAAATGAGGTTTAAATTTTTCCTCAAGAACAATTTTCATCATAAGTATTTTCATACATTTAAGATTTTTAGGATTACTTTCACCTGGGTGAAGTGAATTTCTCTGCTCAAAAAAAATCCAAAGATAATCATTGCTGCTACTAAGATAAAATTACAAAATATACATCATGTAAGAGGTAATAAGGAATCTTAGAAACAGATATCCTCAGTAAGGACTTGTTGGGTGAATGAACTAAGGGGATTTCAAAAAACAAAATAACAATATTTTTTTTTTTTTAAAAAAGGCTTTACAAGGATTCTCCTGTTTTGATTACAGGGTATGTAGATGTTTTCAAATCTATATTTTAGAAAATTCTAAACTATCACATAGTTATGCATTATTACAAATGTCAGGCAGAATGTTACTAAACGCAAAAGATAATACAAGAGGTCTACCTGTCATGGTAGAATTGTTGCTAGGGGTGTGGTTGGAATGTTTGTGTAGGTAGAGTTGTTATGTGTCCCTAAATGGAAACTTTCCTGCTTGTGTTTCTTACATTTTATAGGGAATTTTTGTGAAAGTGATTATTCTAATAAGGACATTAGGTATGTATTATGCAGGAAGAAATACAGAGCTTGCTATGAGAAGAATCTATTGTCTGTCTACCTATCTGTCTGTCTGTCTACTATCTATCATCTACCTATCATATATATTTTATCTACTTATGTACTATATTTTGGATAACCAGATCTCTGAAGAAGTATGGACTCCATCATCTGTAAATGGATTTTTTCCAGTGCAGTCATGTCTAAGTAGCTTTTCCAGATTGCTACTTTATAACTAATTTCTTATACAATACAAATACACACACTTCTTTCACTCTTTTTTCATTAGAAATGAGTTGAAATGAAGTTCATTGCCTGCTCTCTGCAGAAGCTGAAGGCCTCATAGGTGGTGATATTTTGGCCAAATTTCCTCTGGCTCTTTCTGAAGAGGAAAGTGAAAATGTCTTACAACTTTTTATAGTGAGCTCCCAAGATTATTGTTTAGATAAGCCTTCTTATTTCCCTCCTCTAAATGTGTAGTAAAAACAATAGTTTATTATGAGTACTTTCAGAATGCTAATACTAAGTATAATTTTTTAGTATATATCTAAGCTTAAATTTAATTTAGAATTTAACAGACACTTTATTGAAGAAAAAAATGGTCAGTGTATTTTCTTAAGTTGTTCATCCTTAGGCCAAACCTACAATGAGTATAATCAATGTTTTCCTTAAAAATAATTAGTTGAGAGCCTAGTGAGGAAAACAGTATTATAGATGTTCACGGAAGGAATATATACCAATTTGCTTATTTTTAAAAATAGTATTTTTGTACCTACAACTTTCAAACACCTCTAAGTGCTCAAAACTATGAACAAACTCTTCTCATTTATCTAGTCCCTAGATCATGATATGATTTTTTTAAACTTAAAACTCTGATTATCAACATCTCCCCTTTTGAAACTCTAAATTACTTCTTTGGAAACAAGCAACAAAATACCTAATTGCCTTGAAAAATACTTGTTTATTATTATCGCAAAATAAATTACAAGGGTAATTTTCCTCTCTGCTTACTTGAGTGATTATCTGTCTTCTATGAAATTTGATGACAATATTGTTATTTGGAAAATTCTGAAGAATTTTAAATATCAAGCATGGAATACTTTTCATTTGTCTAACAAACTCTAAATATGATCCTTTTTATTACATTCTTTTTAAAAGTGTATTATCTTTAAGTAGTTATACAAAATAGTTGCCATTCATTAAAGTAGTTTATGAATACAATGCATATTGATCAATGTTACCACTTTCAACATTCCCAAACATCCCTCTCTTATCCCATCCCTTCCCTCCATCTTCTTAATTTTGTAGGATATAGATTGTATTCCTGACTGCATTTTCACCTCTTATCCTGTTCATTTGCTTACCTCTTTCCTCTTTGAACTTGACCCTACCCCACCCCTTTCAAGTAACTGTTTCCTGTTTGTTTTGTTGAAGTTTGATGTTTGACTTTGCCTTTCTAAGGAATTATACTATTTGAGTTCTACCTTGAATTTATTGTATTGCAGTTAATACATAGGTATGAACTTGCATACCACACACACACACACACACACACACACACACAAACACATGTTTGTAAGCATGCTGATAGAGTACAAATTTTTTATAAAAGTACATAGTTTATATGAATGGTCTATCTTATATATAGGTACATAGTGTCTCAATAACCAATTGTAGTAGATTGTTAACCTGATTGGTACTGGTTAAAACAAAGCACAGTTGAGATAATTATGTATTGGCTCTTTCAGCTTTTCACTGACAGTAGCACAGTGAAAAGCAGAACTCCAATTCTTGGTGAATGGTCACCATTCTTTTGAAATAGCTTATAGACATTATAGGTACATGCACCTATATGACCTCTTATACCTATGATACTACTATTTTAAGATGCCAGTATTCTCCATTTAGGAAAACAAAAAAACAAAAAATCCCTAATTCAATTATGAAAGGTAAAAATATCATGTTTTCTCATTCTAGCAATGATTTTATAATTCTGTTGGAAAGCTGTCATCTATAAGCTGTGCTCCTTTCTTTATTTAAGCTCTTTTATGCTTTTGCAAGCCAATATTAGATGCTATTCACAAAGTGATAAGAAAGAAGACAGCATGGAAGTGTGTATAGTTCTGTTCTCCCATTAGCAATAGAGAAGGAGAGGGAAAGGAGATGGCAGAGCCAATCTGTGGCAAATAATAAGAGGTTCTGATGAAAAGGATAAATGTCAAGAGGCTCTGGTTGTATTACATGAGTAAGTTTTATTAGAGGTGAAAATTAAATTTAATAAAGATAGTAGCACGGGAAAATGGTGTCCTGAAAATCAGAAAATGAAGTAGCTAAGTGATGGAAGGAGAGAATAAGTGGGAAATAGTAAGGAGACAAAAGGAATATGCCATATTCAATTCTCTTTTGTTAAAGCTATTAAAACAAATTAAAATTGCTAATGCCTTTGAAAACCAATGGAAATAAAATGAGAAATTTATAAAACCATGAATTTGGAATACTGCTGAAAATTATTTAAAATTTTTTTTATTTTTTTATTTTTTATTGGGAGAATACCGTACAGAGGAATTACAATTACATGGGCAAGATAATGAGTACATTTCTTATCGAGCATTGTTGCCTCCTCTTTGTTTTCCCTTCCCATCCCTTTCCATACTCCCCTCATCACCCACCACAGTTGTAAAATTCGTTTTTTGACATAACAACTTATACATCTCATTGTTGCAATGGGTCCACGTGTATCCCTAGTTAAACGATTTGTTTTTTCCCTTCCCCTCCACAAATTATACCAACATCAAATACAGTAAAAGCATGGGTTATACCGTGGGGGAGGAACATACAAAGCAACATAGAAATCATCTTATAAATATGTTAAAACAATTGCATGAAAGAAAAAAAAACAAAAAGAGAACATTTGAATGCTTATCTTAGGGTTCATTCCCCTAACGTCAACTTATTTGACCTTTTCTGCTTGACTCAGACATATACTAGTTATTGCAAATAAGGGAAACCATGGCTTACTTCACTTAATATGATTTTTTTCCAGGTTTTTCCATTTCCTAACAAATGGGGCAATGTCATTCTTTCTGATGGAGGCATAGAATTCCATTGTGTATATATACTCCATTTTCTTGATCCATTCATCTACTGAGGGACATCTGGGTTGATTCCATATCTTAGCTATGGTAAATAATGCTGCAATAAACATAGTTGTGCTGGTAGCTTTAGTATGGTCTTGTTTGTGATCATTTGGGTAAATGCCCAGAAGTGGGATTGCTGGGTCATATGGGAGCTCTATGTGTAGTCTTTTGAGGAACCTCCATACTGCTTTCCCCCAAAAACAAATCTTCAAAGAAACAACTGCCCAATAAGTAAGTGGGCTAAGACTTAAAGAGAAACTTCTCTGAAGAGGAAAGAGGGATGGCCAATAGACACATGAAGAAATGCTCAACCTCTCTAGCCATAAAAGAAATGCAAATCAAAAAAATATTGAGATACCACTTCACCCCAGTTAGAATGGCTAGAACCAAGAACTCTAATAACAACAGATGGTAGAGGGGATGTCGAAAGAAGGGAATCTTACTACATTGTTGGTGGGAGTGTAAGCTTGTTTAAAAAAACGTAATATAAACAATGCTTTCATGTTCTTATACCTGTTATTATAAAATGTAAAAATTAAAACACAATTCTCATCAACAGTTTATAAATCAATTTTTCCCAAAATTTATACCTTAGCATTAAAATGCGACTTGCCATAGCACACATCATAATATCTCTAAAGCTTTCAAAACTATTGTGTGAATAATCCATTTTAAAATTATGAGATCATCTGCCAGTGTAACAAATTTCATTATTTTAGTGGCTGGTAAAATATTAAAAGAATAACATTCATAGATTTTCTAAGTTAATTTGCAGTTTTATTATTTTCTGTTTTGTTTATTCATAGATGACATTAAAGACTCTCTAGTATTTGTGTTTCAATTGAAAGTTTAAATTAAATATTCTGACAATAAAACTGTTATTGTAATTATAATGTGCATTTTTGCTATGCATGTTCATATATTCTATCTGCTATATTTTAAATTCCTTTAGTCCTGATCCCCTTTTACTTCTATGTTGTCTTGCATGTAGTTTGTACCTAGTAGACACTGAAGAAATTCTACAAAGTCATTGGCTGTTGAGGGAATTTGCCTGTCACAATATAAATTTGTTTTGTGGGGATGAATTATTTCTTCCAATGATAATGAGGTTTTATAAGTGCATGATGTCATGGCTATCACAAGAGAAGAAAACAGTATTTTGTTAGCAACCTTTCAATGCAGTATTTTCCCTAAATGATGGTTGGCTTCCATCAAATAGTATACCCAGAGCTAATGTTGCCAACACAGGTATATTGGATCTTAGAGTGGAAACCACAGTCTGATTGTCTTCTGGGTCTTTGAGTATGGGCTTAGTTTCTTTTCCTTTTATAAGGGAGCTGACACCTTCTAAGATCTCTTTATTACACTATTTTCTCGGCCATCAAATAAAAATTGATTCCACCAAAGCCAATTAAAGATGGTCACTGATGGCTTGCATGGCTTTAACTAGAAAGCAGAGGGCATTCTTCACTGTTGTGGGTATAGAAGGATCGGTGTTCCTTTCATGAGAAGCTTTGGGTCATGATTCTAGTCTCATTAAGTGGAAGTGTCACATCTCATATAGATTTTCACATCCGATGAATGCTATTGAAACTGACAGCTGCTGTATGAGAGCAAACAAGGCAAAGAAGAAAAACTTCAGGTATAAAAATTAAGCTAAAAAAGTAAAGAAAACATTTATGTTGTCCTGGTTTTTAAATGCTGAAAGTTCTTTTTCTAGGATATTCTTTAGAAAGATTAGGTCAGAGGTTATTCTTTTAAAAAGTATTCTTTTGAGTTGGGCTACTACAATAATTTAAGAGTTTCTTTGATGCTATAGTTTAGCTCCAGATAGGCCCCCAATAATCCATGTATTGAGCTGTGATCACAGCGGGTAATACCATGGTGAGAAGGTAGGGCGACACAGAAGAAAGTTCGGTCAGTGGAACTTGCCTTTGAAAGGAATGTTGGAATCTGATCTACCTCCCTCACTTCCTGACTGCCATTAGGTGAGCAGTCTATGTTGCCATGCATTCCCACTATAATTTATTGTTCCATCAAAGCCAACAAGGCACACCAATCATGGGCTGAAATATATGAAGCTGCAAGACAAACATTTTCCTTAATGAAGTTTGTCTTCTCAGGCATTTGTTGGCTAACACACTTGATCGATACACTTCTTAGTTTTTCTGGTTACTTTTCAATAATTTAAAAGCAACTGGTCACTGCAAGGAGCCCCTCTGTATTATTTTATCACCCATGCTTTCCCTTTGACAGGGTGTACAAAATGAACTAAATATTATACAACTATTTCTAAATTACCATCTATTTTCTAGTTTGTTAAAAATTCCCACCATTCTTAAGGACTGACAAAGTTCTAAGATGTTTTTGAAATCTAACTTGCCTTGTTCCTGCTGAAATAAGCTTGCTTTTTTCTTTATAAAATTATATGTTTTCAATAAAATTCTACAAAAATTTAAAAAACACACCCATTGCTTTCATCCTTGTTTATATTATTTATTTTATGAGTATATAGATATATATGTATACACCTGTGTGTAGGTCACAGTGCCTAGTACACATTTATATACACATATTTGTGTATACATGCCTATGTTTTATATAATATGTATATATGCATATATATATATATATATATATATATACAAAGACCATCCCAAAATGGCACAAAAACACTAAAATATAAAACAGAAATTCTTTTGTTATGCTGTGAAAATTAATATCACAGATGTATTCATGTCAACCATGGAAGAATGACATTTACCAAGAAAATGAAATAGGAGACAATTTTTACTATGTCTGTAACCAGACAGTAAGAAAAAAAAATGCAGACGTACATTACTTTTTAGCTGAAACAATTTAGTTCTTCCTCTTTTTTTCTTACAGATTTCAATTAATAGAACGATCTATTTTATCAATCATTCTTTGGATTCTGATATTTTAAATTAACATATTGCAATTGTACCACTGAAAATATAGTTCCCAGACAGTGTTGATGGTTCATGTCTGTAATCCTAGCTGTTTAGCTGGCTGAACTTGGAGGATCTCAATTCAAAGCCCATCCTGGCAGAAAAAACTGTGAGATTCTTATCTCCCATTAACCACCAGAAAACCAGAAGTGGAGCTATGGTTGTGGTAGTGGTAGAGCACTAGCCTTTAGTGAAAAATCAGACTCAGGCCCATGATCAACCAAAAACAAAACAAAGCAACACAAAACAAAAGCGACCTGAAAACTCTGAAATTAATATTTTATCCTTTTGTTCTTATTAATTTGTTCTTGTAGCTGTTTCTTCACACAATCTAAGTGTTATTAAATGATTATTCTTCATTTATTTGTGTAATCATATTTAACACTAGTACATGCTAGGTGAGTTACCTTTCAAATAAATATTTGCATTGCCTCCACGCTCTTACATTGAAATTTTGACCCCCAGTTGGTGTAACAGAGCCTTTGTTAGTCAGTCTAGTTGTGAGAGCTAGTTCTACATAAGTGGTTTTTATGCCTTTATAGAAAGACCTTGGTGAGGGCTGGGAAGTTGGCTCAGTGTTACAGCACTTGCCTTGCATGCCTGAGGCCCTGAGTTCGATTCCTCAGCACCACATAAGCAAAAAGAAAAAAGCCGGAAGTGGTACCTGTGGCTCAAGTGGTAGAGCACTAGCCTTGAGCTGAAGAGCTGAGGGACAGAGACCAGGCTCAGAGTTCAGGCCCCACGACCGGACCCCCTCCACCCCCAAAAAAAGACCTTGGTGAGCTCCCTTGCCTATTTCACCAAGTGAGGACACAAGACAGTACTATGAATCAGAGAGCAAATCCCACCAGACATCACATCTTCATGTATCTTGATCTTATACCTCCCTGCATCTAGAGCTGTGAGAAATAAATTTCTGTTATTTATAAGGCATCTACTCTAACATCCTCTGTTATATAGCCTTCATGAACCAACACAAATGATGTTAAGATTTGTTTTTATTGTGAAAATACTGTCAAGAGGTGTTACAATTACATGGGCAAGATAATGATTACATTTCTTGTCAAGCATTGTTGCTTCATTCTTTGTTTCCCCTTCCCGTCATTTTTCAACATAATGACTTGTACATCTGATTGTTGCAATGGGTCCACCTGTATCACTATTTAAATGATTTGTTTTTTTCCCTTCCCCTCTACAAATTATACCGACATCAAATACAGTGAAAGCAGGGGGTATAATGTGGGGAGGGACATACAAAGCAACAAAGAAATCATCTTATAAATATGTTAGAAACAATCACATGAAAGAAAAAAAAACATTTGAATATTTATCTTGGGGTTCATTTCACCTAACATCAACTTATCTGACCTTTTCTGCTTGTCTCAGACATATACTAGTTATTGCAAATTACTGAAGCACTTCACTGAGTTTTATATTGTTCTAAGATTCACTTTTCTTCACTTTAAAACTGTATTTAGAAGTGAACGAAAGCCTGTGATGGTCTAAACAGAAGTTTAGTAGATCAAACTATCTGATACATAGAATATTCAACTAGGAGAAAAAAACATAAAAAGTACACTGACAAAAGTTCATCTCTTATATTTATGAAAATGAATATGCCAAGCATATTCATAGTCAATCAGAAGAGAGTGACAAGAAAATACATTTTCCAAGTAAGTAAAATTGTAGATAATTATTACTATCTCTTTTCCTGTGGGTTGAAAAAGAAAAGTCATAAACTTAGAAAGTCATTACAGATGATACCTGAGTGATTGTTGGAGTCCTATAATCTTCATTTCCCATAGATATGATATAGTTACCTTCCTACTCATTTCCAAGACTTTTCTCCAGATGCTTTTAGTCTTTGTTTCCAAAATCTTAAAGAATGAATAATTCATACTACAGTATGACTAGATTAAAAAATACATTCCTGCTCATTCTTTCTATTTTATTCAGGGAACTTTAATTCATACAAAGATCCTATAGCTCCCTGACTCAAATTAACAACTAAAACTAATTATATGGAATTAATATTTTAGATAAATAATGAATTTCTTACTTTTAATCTAAAGAAAATTAAATATTCTATCAATGCTCATCTTTATGCACTTATAACCTGCATATGCTTAAACATATAGAAGAATGACTAATCCGAACTATACTACCACTCATTAACAGCTCAAAATAGATTTTTATTCCATGTCTGTTAAAATAAAAATATGAGACAATGGAAACATTTCTAATTTCTGTGGGCTTGGGCTGGAAGGTGATTCATAATTAATAAGAAAATAATGTTTCTAGGCAAGTTTAGATGCATTTGTAATTTATATCTGTTAATACAAGTCCATCTCTGTACATGGAAATTAATTTGTCGGCAGACTGACTAAACTCAAAAAGTGAATGATTTACAAATGAATTATTTTTCACAATTACCCTTCTCAAAATACAAAATAGGATCAAAATCAAGGATAGAATTTCTTTCCTTGCTTAGTTCTGTAGCTAATCTGGGTCTGTATTTTATGAGACGAATTATGCCCTACTGGCTCATGCCTGTTTTGTGAGGTAATCTCTCCATGTACATTTTGAGGACCCCTTGACTCATGCTTAAGTGTAATTTTATTATTTGAGGTTACTATCTGCAATATCAGAATAGAAAAACAGTGCCTTTGTCATTTATTTTGGCAACTCAGATACATCACAATTTTTTCTTCAGCTATCCTTGTTTCCTTCCCTTCGCTTTCTCCTTTCCCTTTCTTTCCTCTCCTCCTAGCTCCTTCTCTGTCACCCCTCTCCTCTTCTTGTCCTCTCCCTCTCTCTTTTTCTTTCTCTCTTTTCCTCCCAGTCCCTATTCTCCACCTAGCTGCCTTATTCCTCCTCATTTCTCTTCATTTCTTTCCTCTTGAGGACATACTTCTTGTGGTTTTCATATATCATTTCCACATCGTTGTTTTGGGAATTGGTTTTAGAAAGCTGATCCCCAATAGAAGTTGGTACAAATTTTGGTAAAAAGTTGTGATTTTCCAAGTTACAATTAGCACAAGTAGAACATCTATATATCTTGTTCTTTTTAAACCCTAATCTTTATTTAGTCTTTCTTACTCTAGTCACTAAAAAGAAAGTCCCCTGAATCACCTTGAAATTCAGTTTATTATTTCATTCAACACAAGTACCCATGTATTATCATCTGTATAATTTGTCAGCTAATTTAATAATAAATACAATAAAGAAATTTCAGAGATCAACTGATATAATTTCACTGCATAGTATACAAAGAATATGAGGCTGACAGACTACAAATTTTCAGAATTGAAGTGTATAGACCATAGTTAGAGAAAAAAGTCACTACTTATTCAATATTTTTCTCCTTTTATCACTGAAAAATCAATTTTTATATTTAATTTTTGTTTGACCTAAGTCATGCTTAGTAAAAGTTACTAGAATTTAACCACCATATGGCTGATAGAGGAGAGTAAATTGGTCTCCTTTGAACTGAGCAAGGTAATTTCTTTGTCAAAATAGTTTTATCATTACATAGTTTTGTCATGTAGGTAATATTAATAACAATTTACATAGTGGGAAATTGAGATTCAGATGATCTGATTGCTACACAGTAAATTCTAATTTTGACTAATGCAGTTACTGATTTTCCTGTACATACAAACATGATCAATGCTGGATCAAAATTTGATAACACTGCTCCATGCCAGTGGCTCACATCTATAATCCTAGCTGCTTAGGAGATTAAGCCATCTCAAGCAGGAAAGTCCTTGAGACTCTTCTTTCTAATTCTCTGCCAGAAAACCAGAAGTGGAGCTTTGGCTGAAATGGCAAAACAGTAGCTTCGAGCTTTCTCAGGGACACAGTCCAGGCCCTGAGTTCAAGCCCCAGTAATGGTGCAAGCGTACATACACACACCCACACACACACCCACACCCACACCCAAATGTGCTCACGTGCACATACAGAAAATGTATGTTTTTAATGAAATGAATTTAAAAAGTGGGTTTCATTCTCATACACATATATTATTTACTATATAGAAGCTTATCTGTGGTTGACATAGATGCTATGCAGAGAAATGTATTCTAGTATGTTCTTTGAAATTCATCAGATATATATATATATATATATATATATATATATATATATCAAAATTGTTATCAGTCTTTCTGTTTATTTTGGCCCTGTCACCAAAGAAAGGTATCAAAATCGTTATTGAAAGACAACCCAGAAGAAATACGGGAAATTAATGAGATAATGTAATCTATTTATAACTTATTTATTGCAACCATATTTTACACAAGAAGAATAATTTTAAATTAAGATATAATCAATTAGACCTGAGTTCCAGATATTGATGTTCAATATCAGGCTGGAAAAGAACAAATAATCATCTGCATATTTATTATATTTGTTGCTCAGTCCAATACTAAGGAATGTACCATACAAGTTGAGATAAATTGTTCAAATCTGCCACTTTGATTACAATAAACACAAGAACAAAGATAACATACTGGCCTTTTCATTCTTCTTTAGTAATATAGTCTCAGAAGTTACTCATTTTGGGATATCTTTGGTCAGTAAACATACTAGGGTCTGGCAAAGTGTTTTCAACATACACATTTAATTCTTTCTTTTTTTTTTGTATAGGAGGATTGAGAAACTGTCTCTCCAATACCAGTTGGTCCAAAAGAAGCTAATTCCTCTATTAGCTTTCTAAGCAATTCTGGCTTCATCCTTTCAGTTTGGAGGATTTATATCTCGTGAAGGCAGTAATAGGTAATAAACTGCCTTATTGCCTTCTTAAGTTACAGCTACCACTTTTATGGTAATTTAAAATCCCACAATCTATTCCTTTATAAATTCCATTTAGTTTGAGGAAGTTTAAAGCTTACTATGGCTGTCTTACTAAGTGAAGAATGTAGGAGCAATGGAAGAATTGGTCTTGTGAATCTGTGGGGCAGAAGTATGATTGTCAACATAACAAAGAATTGTCATTGGAAAATTCATAGTGGGAAAGAAGAATGAAGGTAATTGTTATCCTCCGAGCTAACATGGACTTCTGCACTGTGAGTTCATATCTCTCCAAATTTTATAATAATATATTAGAAAGCACTAATGATTTCCTACTTGACAATAAAATATGAGTTTTTTTTCAATTAAACACATAATTTACTTCAAAAATTTCTGCAAAACAGAGAGCTGTGTGTATCTTATGTAGATAACATTTAATTGTTGACGTGAGGTTAACATGATTTTATATCATCTTTTTTTAATGTTGTGTCAATCCTGAGTATTGAACTCAGGCCTCATACTCTTGCTCATGGCTGGCATTCTACCACCTGAGTTTTGTCTGTACTACTGGCATTTTGCTGGCAATTTGGTGATAAGAATCTCATATATTTGCATTCCTAGGCTGATCTGAACCACAATACTCAGATGTCAGCTCCTGAGAATCCAAGATAATAAATGTGACACATTGACACCTATCAAATATTTATCTTCATAGTATGGGATAAATTGTTTGCATGTAATCTCTTTATATATATGCTTACTATAGAAACAAATATATTGTGTTGAAAATTTTCATCATGTAAGTTCCAATTTTAATGTTTTGTTGACATTTTTATTTTGTATTCTTTGTTATTTGGTGTATATCCTGTTTCAGTATTTTTTCTTTGCTCTAGCAATCAAAATGTTATTGTTTTTAATAATTATATACAGAGGCATGTATTTTTTATTATTAATAATAGTTTTACTTATAATAATGTATCGTTAAAATAATTTCTTTTGTTTTTAACTACAGATTTTAACATATATTCATGTATGCAACTATATTTTATATGTTTAGAAAATAAAATTACTTTAGTATCCAAATAACACAAATTTTATCCAAACAGGAACACTGTGAAAGAAATGCCACTATTTTTGTAGTAAGTGATCAAACCCAGAATATTGAATATATTAGGCAGTTTAACCTCTACACTTTAACCTCTCACAGAGGAACTCTTTAGCTTTCAGATGAAAAGCTGAAATAATACTTAATTTAAAAAATATAATAAAAGTAAGGGAGGTTAGCAAACACTTAAGTAACTGTTTTCATAAGATGGATATGAAATCTAACTTTTTCTATATCTCATCACCAGCATAGACAGTATTTATCTATTTCTAAAGTTCAGTTTCAGTTACTGTTGAACTATTGAGAATTGAAATATTGAGAATATTAATGCTTGTAAGAAAAACAGCCTGCATGGGAAAATCAAGCAAAATATGCTTGTTGAGCAAATTGTTTCTTCGCTTAAATGTGCAAATCATTCTCATAATTAAATTTATTCCTGAAAACGTTACAGATAATTGTGGACAGAAACATATTTGAAATCATTACTCTTTACAAATTCTATTTGTAAGTAAAATATTCATTAGAACACAGTTTCCAGTGTATCATTGTTCTACAATATTATTATTCTGTAATGATAATAAAAATTCCCATGTTTGATTTTGTACAAATTCCATTTTCTAGGCCATCTTTCCCATTATATATGGATATATATATTTCTATTTATATGAATATGATGATTGGTTTTAGAATTCTGTTGCTGATATAATAACCTACTTGAATTAGGGAAGGGAAGGTGAACAACAGAATGGTGAGACAAAGGAGAAGGGGAACCAATGCAATAGCGATTTCCACAAGACAATATGTTGGAAATGATCTATACAACTTGCGGCGGGGACAGTGGATTGGGGGAGTGGGCAAGAGGCAGAAAAATGAGAGAAAGGGTATAAGAAATGTAATCACTACTTTACTTATGTAACTTTAACCCCTGTGTATATCATCTTAACAATAAAGACAAAAAATTAACCTACTATAAATTTGATTGCTTAAAGCAATGAAAAGTTATTTTATGTTTCTGTAGCTCAGATATCTGACATAAGTATCATAGGGATAAAACAAAGGCATAAAAAAGACTTGAGGGTGACATCCTTTTTCTTACCTTTTCTAGCTTCTAGAATCCATCATATTGCTTGATTTCAGAGATCTTCCCTTCCAGAAAGGTGTCATTGTTCAATCCCTGTTATCACAGCTTCTCTGCTTTCAAGGATCTGGAAGACTTGACTGGATACCTTTTAGGTAATCTATGATAATGACTAAACCTCAAGTTTCTTAACTCAACCACACCAGCAGAATCTTCCCGCAATTTACAGGGAAAAATGAAAACTTTCCAATGAATACTGTTGAATTCATCTGTAATTAACATATTAAAAATTAAACTTTATATAAATAGATACTCATTAGGAGCTACAAAAAGAAATGTGGAGGTAAGAAATGTTCAGTGAAATTATTACTTTTTTTTTTCCTCTTCAAGAAGTCACACATATAAAACACATAAGTACAATTTGATAGCTGTCATTTCTGTTCCTATAGCATGGGTTACTGTGAGTTACAGAGATCCCTTGACCCAACCATGTAACTCACATCACTTTCTTCTTGTCCCTTTACTCTGTGCTCTAAGCTTATGAAATTAGACTAAATTCCTCAACTACATTACATATTTACATTTGTAAGGGATATGTCATCTTATGGCACAATGTTCCAATTTCTTCTTTGATTAATATGGTACACGGCAGCAGTAAGGCTGATTTTTCACACTGTGAGTCCTAAATAATGGTCCAGAGATGAATACTTGCTACAAAAACATCACATAAGATAGCCTGCCCTGAAAGGATTTAACCTTACAATCAGCTAAAATAAACAGACCAATTAGCTAATTCCTTCTGAAATGAGGTTTAGCAAACGTAGTGATAGCTGACCACTCAATTGCAAGAATACGATAGCAGATTGCCAGTGTAACTGTAGAGTTTCATAAGATATATTCTTCAGCCAGGAGTCAAAGATGAGGAAACTTAGCGATTTCCTGATGACTGTGTCATTTACCCACAATTCCAATTGTTACTCTTACTAACTTTAAATTCATGACTGTGTGTATACTAGTATACTTTGTTGTTTTTCTTGACCATCATAAAACACTAGGAGCTTTGATTATCACTTCCCAGTAAGTGCCAACTCAGGAGAAAAAAAGACAAATAATGACACTAGTAAGAAAGTGGTTCATAATGCCTTCCTTTCCTTAAAGATTCTAGGGGACAATTGATTACACTTAGTTATACATTTTTAATCTAAATTGTGTCTGTCTCATGTAAGGGAAAAGTTTAAATTTCATTAGTTGGATATTTCTCTAGATGGAAGTCTTTGTTAACTGTTACTGGCAAAATTTTTATTGGTCAACTTAATACATGTGTCTTCTGTACTCTGCACTATTACTTCCCTCATCAGTAGAATTAACTACAGTGGTTTACACTTTGCAAATGGGAATAGGACATTTGATATATTTTTCTCTTTTAACAAGTGTTTAAGCAGTGTTTTTAAACCAAAGTTCTACAAAGGACTTTTTTAGATTTGCTACTGTCAAAAAATATGATCATCACAACCAGCTTAGAATGCCTAAAAGTAGATTATGAGGTTGTTGTGACAGATACCACTTCAGACACTTGAAAGATTCAAGTAAAAACTACATTATATTTTCTCCTTTGAGCCTGGCATGAAATTATACTATCACTTTAAAGAAGGAAGTTTCATATCACTGCATGCTTTGTCAAGAGTGCAGTTGGATGGTAAAGTTTAGACGCTCATTGCAGCAGAAGAATTATACAAAGACATAATCCTTTTGAATGAAATATCTATGTATATCCTAAGAAACTGTTTTGTGTTTTGTTTATTTCGTACAAGCTGCTCAAATATCTAAACACTTAGAAAATACTTCTAAACACACAATTTGTACTATGAAGCATGAAAACTTTTCATCAGTGTTGATCTTCCATCTGCAAATGTTTATACAAATTTTTGATGCAAATAATATGGATAACTTTGTAAATTTAGTTTGTCAGGAAACAGAAAGTAACCACTTCTAAGTAGGAGTATTGAAGTCAGGTCAGTAACTACTGTTCTTTGTATAGTGTCAAAAGAAGTGTTTCTAGAGTTTAAATGTATACTTGTTACTATTTATACACATGTAGAAAAATAGGCGCTTTTAAGTTTTGTGATTTAAGATGATATAAATTATTTCTAATTAATTAAAAACTAATTTCTATTTATATAATCATTATTGCTAATTTAGGACCAAATAAAGAAAAATGGAAATTTGATTTACAAACTTCTGAATGGAGAATTGGAAACATCTGCCTCTTAATTCATTGTGTTTTTAGAAAAGAACAAACTGAGAATTGGTTCATATGGTTTTGATGTATAATATCTACATCTTAAATTGTGCTTCACTAAACCAATTCACTTTGTTTCCTTACTTTCTATACTATCAAACAGATGAGTGATTACTCATAAATATATGTTGAACACGTAATATATTTCAGACTTTGAGCTAGGTAACCTTAAGTTGTGAAAGTTGGGTTTCACCCAAGCAAGAATAAAAATAAAATCATATGTTGTGCCATATATTATACACTAACATACAATATAATGACAAAATTGTGGTATTCATTATTGACCCAGACTTGTTTAGGAATCAGAATAAGTTTTGCTCTTTTGCAATAGCAATTGCTTCAAGGAGCTAAGGTCCAACTCAGTCTGTCAAGGGTGTCCAAGAATATTAAACAGGAGTTCTGTTTGGAGGAGGGGGGGCGCGGAGGGTATTGATTGTTTAGTTTTTGTTTTGCCTATTCCTGAGCTTAAAGGCAGTGACTTGTAGTCTTGCTTGTTTTACTTTCTTAGCTGAAACTCTGCCACTTGAGCCAGGCCTCCAGTCCTGTCTTTCACTTGTTAATTGGATAGAGACTTTTCTGAACTTTGATCCTCTGACCCCACCCTCTATAGTAACTTTGACTACAGACCTGAGCCATCCTTACCCAGCTAATATTAGGAAGTTTTAATACTGGTATAACTCCGGGTTCAGTTTGATGGTAAGGAAAAGAAACACCTTTTTTAATGTGATGAAGAATGTATCTGTGGAGGGTTGTTATTTTGGGCTATTTGAAACCAGTGTAAGATAGTAACTGTCATTTGGAGAAAATAAAACCTCCAAACTTATAAAGGACAGCAGTAAATGGCTGTCCTTTATATATATATTCTGGCCTATCCTCCTATTTGATTCTTAGAATCAATGAATTCCTATTTTTAAGTCAGCTCTTCTCAGTTCCTCTTTAAAATACCTTAAGTGATAAACCACCAGAAGACACAGGTACTTGAAAAAGATTAATTCAGGCAGAAGAAATGAAGTGGAAACTGATTTTAAAAAAAAAAGAGTAGTTATTGGCCAAGTCAGGTTCACAAATGCAAATGCTTTAGCTCAGGAGACTTCTGTTAATGAAACAAACCAGGCATAAGATGAATTAACAAACATTACTCAGGAGGCTGTTTACATGTATGAATGCAATGCTGGTTAAAATAGATCCTTTGCTTTTCAAAGAGGATTTAGAAGGTTAAATAAGATGCTGTGTGGAAGGTGCTGAGCACAGTGCCTTATAGACATGAAGTAGCAGGTCTGGAAAGGTGGCTCAGTGGTAGACTGCTTGCCTTCCATGCATGAGACCCTAGGTTCAATTCCTCAACACCACATAAGCAGAAAAAGCTGTGACTCAAGGGGTAGAGTGCTAGCCTTGAGCTGAAGAGCTGAGAGACAGTGCTCAGGTCTAGATTTCAGGCCCCACAACTGACAAAAAGAAAAAAAATAGGCTGAAGTAGCTAGTTAGTACTATTAGTATTATTTGTGAAACTAATCACAAAGGTGTGAGACTCACATCAGACTTTTAGCTGATTTCTTTTCTCATTTAAACAGAGAAGATAGATCAAGAGAGCAGGTAGATATTAGACTAAAAATCAAGTGAGCTACAGTTTAAAAAACACAATGCTAAATTTGGAGACTAAAGTACAATGGGAGGCAGGACTAGAATGACTGAAAGGAACATTTTGATACAACCAATAATAGAATGATGAAAAGAATGATATAACAGCAAAATAAAGAGAAAAAATGGAACATTATTGATTGTTCACCTATATCAGTAACTATGATGAGTGTTTTGACTTTAGGAAGTTGGAAAACGTTTTAGAAAATGTCAACAATATTTGATAAATTATCCTAGAACTACATAATTGTTATTATCATTTGAGAGTACAAGTCTCAGTTTGGAGAAGCCAAGCATTAAGGTATATGGTAGTGATAGAGCATACATTTATAGAAGTAGGTGAATACTTAAGATTAGCACCAAAAAGCAAGAGGAACTTCCAAAAAGTAAGGTTGACAAAGAAACAATAATTTTTTTCTGTATTTTAATTAAAATAAAACCTGAACATATTTTAATGCAGATAGGAGAGGTCTCAGTAGAGTTTCCAAGAAAGAACAAAGCAATGATGATGGATGTGCATTGACAGAAAAAGAAATGCAGATGTTGGCTTGCATTAGGGTAAGACAGGCACCTCTTCATCAAAAACATGATAATGAAAGAAGAAAACCATTCTACACAGACCAGAGAATTTGCTGACAGCTGTAAGTTAAAACCAGGCTGCTCATATTTTGTGATACTAGCTTTCGCCATGAATTAGAATGTTTGTCCAATGTTTGTGTATAAGGGATATGGTGTGTTTGCAGAATGCAAAATCAATCTTAGAAGAGACACTTTGAAAATAAACAAATGCTTTCAAGGAATGCATAACTGGAGGGAACCATCTTAGGTTGAGTGTATGCATGACATTGGATCTGTTTACTCATGCTCAAGTTGATGTCTGGAAACTACTTTTTGAAAGATGTCTGGCATTTAATATTGATATGGGGAGAACAGATGAGTCTTAAAAAATTACCAACTTGGGCATTATGTTGGCTGTGCTCACTTGAGTGAATTTGGGTATTAGGTGTGTCCTAGAGCAATGCTTGAATGATGAGTGACTAGAAACTAAGGAAGAAGAACAGGGAATTAGAGAGATGGAAATGGCCAAATTAAGTTTTTAGTAGCTGTGAGAAAGACAGAAATAAAGTAGTGAAAGAGCAATATTGTGCTTTCCCTTAGTATTTATTATAGAATGTCTGGGATGAATCCCAATTTTCCACCATACCTATGCCTTTGTAGTGGTCCTCTATTGTACTTCCTGTGCAGAGGCAGAGTCTTTTACTTTGCTCTTCACATCTAAGTAAGAATTTGTGATTATAATAGACTAGAAGAATGCAATAAGAAAGATACTGTGCCATTGTTAACCATTGTTGAACTTTACTCTTAAGTAGCCTCACATGCTTTGCTTTTTTTTCCTCTTGCTCCTGTGCCTTAACTGCTTTTGAGACGATTAAATGTGTAAAATAGAAGAATTGGTTCAACGGTTCAAATTGAGCCTCAAGATAAGGGGGATGACAACGAGGTTTAGCAAAGATATTTACCATAAGAAAGACATAAGTATATTGTTGCACCCCTAACACAGATGACAGAACTATCCCACCTACACATAGATCCAGGACCAAATAATGTTTATTGCAACATGCCACGGTGGTTAGCAGTCATTATGCCAAACAATTGTGGTAAATAATGACACAGCAGTTCTTTTTGATAAGTTAAATATAGACCATTCTCACAATGTATTTCATATAAAACACTTGCTTACCATGTGCATATATTTGCTTATGAGATACTTCCAAAAGGAATGGTTCTATAAGTCTGCAAGTGATATGGTACAAGGAGTACAGGATATGTAGAATCATCTCTTCCTTTGCATATATATTAAGCCTTCAAAATGTGATCAGCAATTTCATATTGCTGGGATTTCCTGAGGGAGGAAATTTTAAAATTTCCTATGAAATTTTAAAATAGATATTGTATTTGGAATAATGAAGTCCTCAGCAATGTGAATTCTTTTTCCTTTAAACATTGGCTTTCTCCACAATGAAATATTTAATTATAACAGCTCCCAAACAAATACAGAGTAAGCACTCAATATTTGATACTTATGAAATTATGCTTATGGTCTGTTTATGGTTTTATTAGTTTATCCCTTCATGGTTGGAATAGTGTGGTGGAGCAGAGCCTCACAATACCAAGAAACAATGAAAGAGGAATATAGGAAGCAGGACAGGTATAATCCCCAAAGACAGCAATGTCTCATCTCCTATGTTCTACCACTTCATCACATTATGAATCCATCAGGAATTAATTAGTTTATTAGGTTAGAGACCTCAGGACCTCATTGTTCAAAGGATGGCACCAACCCCAACACACGAGACTGTGGAGGATATTTCATATTCAAACCACAGAAAGGATGTACTGATGCTGTGTTAAGTACAGTGATGCTCTTTATTTTCTTTTGTTCTTTATTATTGTAGACAAGTTAAAGTTCACAAAAATGCATTAGACCTACCAGTAGACTAAAATATAGTGTTGTCAAGAGATCATTAGGTTAGAAGAAAATAATCTAGAAATTAAGTGACAACACAAATAGTTTAGTCACAGTTTGATTCTAACTTTCTGCTTTATAGTAGAAAAGTAGGAGAGAAAATAGGATATATGCAGAATCCAATGTTGTGAAAGAATAAACCAATTTTTTTCCAAGTTTCTTTCAGGAGACTGCAACCTAATGAAAGTTCCTCAACTACATTTTCTGGTAAACATTGTTTTAAAATGCATTATGCTGTTTCTTATAAAGTATGGCTAATAGAGTTGTGCTAATAAAATTAGTTCTATGAACAATGTGTCTAAGAGTTCTCCTGTATATAGATGAGCTGTATAAAGTCATCTGATCCTAGAGAAAAAGATTATAGAATTTTCAGGCAAAAACTACAGAATATTATTATTATTATTTCTTCATTCACTTTCAGCAGCAAGTTTAGTATCATCAATCTGACAAAAAATTGGGGTGCAGATGATTTCCAGTGGCAGGTGACTATGATGTGGAAAGTTTTCAGCAAGTGAAAATTGAGATAGTATTATGAGACCTAAGAAGTTCAACAGTATTATATTCTGGTGCAAAAGGCCAGCATAATATTGTCGAGGCTAAATGGTGGGATCACCTGCTACCAATGTTAACATTTGCCTTAGTTATTAATTGTGTATTTGTATAGTTCTGAGATAGATAAGTGATTCTGTTTTATAACACAGTTGTTATCGATGACATTTATTCATTCAAATTTAAGCATGTGGCACTTCAAATCATTTAAACGTTAATCTATAGAATAGTATATTTCTCACTTTCCTTCTTTGAACTTTCTTCATCCTTATATTCTACCATCTCTTCTTGCCTCTCAGATGACATCTAATAAATATCCTTATCTATGTCCTAGATAATGATGATATAAGCAAACACATCCAGAGTGTACTAACAACTGGGGGAAAAAATTCCCAAATAACACAGTGCTCTCCAGTATAGTCAGACAGTCCATTCTCTGAAACTATTCTTGTTCTGAAACCAGTTTTCATTCATTTCCATTTTTAATGTTTTTCTTTTCCAGTCAGTATGCCAAACCTCCATAACATGTGCTTTCCATTAAATGTCTTCTAGATATTTTGGTCAGTCCATTCAATATGTCTTATAAATAGAGTTATTCTTGTCAAATATTTGTATACGAATAACCTCCTTAATTTTGCTAGTTGTAGGATAAGCGAAGGTTGCTTGTCCTCCAGGCAAAGCTCTATCATCTGAACCAGATGGTTTTCCTTACTGTGTCAAGGTATGAAAATCTTATTTAAGAGTCTCTGGGGTGTTGAGAATTCAAAGCAATTTCATAACCTCAGTACTAGGTGTGAGTAGTACAAGCTGTAGAACAGATTTCTCTGTATCATCCCCATGAACTGCAGCTGCTGGCTGCTTTTGGCAGACTAGTTATCTGTTAGAATGTTTTCTGTTCTCTTGGAAAAAAAAATGTAACTACCATATTCTCAAATCTTTACTAAAAAGGGTTTGTCCATATGGACACAAATAGGCCTAATATCAGTGACCTGATAATTAAAAAAACAAACTGAAAAATTAACAATGAATTATTTTTCCATATTAATCTAATGCTCATATTGTACTTCAATTCACCATGTGAAGAAGTCAGCTCTGCCTTTTTAAGAAACATTGAATTGGTGACAGCCACATGTTAGTGATTTGAATATCCATGTTTAGAAATATACTATGAAAATACTATTTGTCTTACTATTGACCTAATGGGAGAATTAATGTTCATGATGACAAAATGCAAATAAAGTATACTGAATCGTTATTTGAGTTAAAGCATCATGAATATAAATTAAAGCAAAGTTTATTATTTTTTGCATTATCATTCTCCTCTTCTCTCAAGGCAGATTCCCATTACATTAAACTAAATGCTATTATAGAATATTCATTGTTCCATAATGCATGGTCACATTACAACTTTAACAGATATAAATGATTTTTAAACATCTATTATAAATAGCTTGTAACAAATCTATCAACTATCATCTATGTATGATGTGAGTCTACCACATTTCTATCATCTATATTTCTTTTTCATTTTATGTTATTTTCTTCAAGTAGTTGTACAAAAGGGTTTCAGGTTAACATATCAACTTATGTTAACCTGAATGAATCTTGGCCAGAATTACTCCTTCATCATTTACCCTTCCCTCATCCCTTCCCACTTATCTCCTTCAATTTTCTAGTTCAATTTTTTATATTCTTTTTTTCCCCCTCTATACGGTAGTTCAATTTTTATGTATGTACATTAGGTATTATACAGTTTTGGGGACTGTGAGCTTAACCCAAATCATCTTCATTGTGAGGTCAGAGATTTTGTCAAAAGAGTAGAAATAGAGAGATTCACAATATAAACAACTATCCACATAATGATAAGTATTGAGCAACTGAAAAAAAAGTACTACTAATATTCACAGTAATTTGAGATGGTGTATACAAAGCAAAGGGCAGATTCTGCTCACAGGTTCACACATGTTTATTTTTTTTGTCCCTAATCCCAGAAGGGAATTGCATTCCAGAGGATCCTCAGATATCTAGACAACAGCTGCATTTGACTCTAATTAATATTTAACCTTTTAGATAAATTCTATTAAAACGTAAAATTTACTTTATAATCCCTAGCGATACAGCTCATGCAATGTATTACTAGTATGGCTAAAAAGAAATTTATGGAAGGCATCTGAATAATGAGCTGAGATTTAACATAAATGTATGCAAATTTGCCAAACATTGTAAATTCTTGGAGAATGTTCGCAGGATTTTTTTCTTTTTATTATGTTAATGGTGAAGATCAATTGAAACACGAAACATATGGAAATTTATGGTTATATTTAATACAAATGCTGACAATTCTACAAGGCAAATTACATTAGAAAAGGTAATGGAGTTTTGGATTTACTATGTAAAACTTGAGGAAAAATTTGGTCACAACTGAATCTTTTCAAAGGTGGAATTACATAAAGCTATTATAAACTCAACATTGGGTTAGGGATGACTTTGCCATGGCAGATTAGTTATGGTGACCATATTTGAGCTCTCTGACATTGTTCCTAGAATCTGAGACTTTTGGGAATAAAATTTCATTAATAGCTGCATTGAACAGTGCACAAATTTGGATTGCTCTAATCCCAGTTCCTGTTTACTCTTTTTAACTTGGTTTCTATGACAGTGAATATGAAATATAAAGAATTCTTAGTCATCAAACTTAAGTGAAACATAGACAGAGAAAATCTCTGTTTTTAATTTTTTCCAACCTTTTCAGACATAACATATCCTCTCTCACAGGAGGATATAATAGATTTCTCCTTCCAGTCTTGCTCATTACTGTCCCTGTAGGCTGTTTGATGTAACAGCTTGTATCTTGACCTTTCAGGTGGACTCCAGGTCCCCAGTAACAGTATGAATATATGAGAATATATTGCAAACATGTGAAAAGTAGAGGTTGTATTGGTGGTTCACAGAGGATACAGAAATCAGTATAATTGTTCTTGCTAAAATGAATCTTAAAATGTATGAGGATGAAAATTTATTTTGTAGCTTTCTTTTCTTTTCTCCTTCCTTCTTTTTTCCTTTCTCCTTCCTTCCTTCCCTTTCTGCTTCCTCTCCTCCCTCCCTACTTATTCCTTCCTTCCTTCCTTCCTTCCTTCCTTCCTTCCTTCCTTCCTTCCTTCCTTCCTTCCTTCCTTCCTTCCTCCCTTCCTTCCTTCCTCTCTTCCTTCCTTCCTCCCTTCCTTCCTTCTTCTGTCTGTCTTCTTTTTGGTAATATATTTCAGAAGAAATAGGCTTAAAGAAATACATGAATAATGATAAATTAAGATATTTGAGTCAAACATCTATTATTATTTTGTGATGAGAATATTCAAAATCCACTCTTGGATTTGTAGGATACAAGGTACAAAAGAAGAAGGGCAGATGGAAAGAGATACGCTAACAGGACTAAAAATATTCAACAAATGAAATGTTAAAACCTTCAGTTTTTAAGCTTCAGGAGATTTCAGTTACTAAAACCTGTCTATAACAAATGAGAAGGAATTGAAATTTATTTCCATAAGCCCAAAGGAGGAAAAGGTGAATTAAATCATGTATTATTAGTGGAATAAAAATTTCAATTCAAAAGTCTATACTATTATTTGAAATATCTTGACTTGCAAGAGAAATTATTTTGATAGATTTTGTAATTTTAATTGGATAAATTTATGTTCTTGCTAAAGTGGAACAAAATTGACAAAGTATATGATTTTACATCATTCAAATTTAGGGAATCAGAAATAAGTAACATAGATAATTTATTTTAATACATTTTCTTATAAAGTATTTATTTAAAAAGGCATCTTGAATAAAAGCAAAGGGTTATATCTTGAAAAAGTATTTGGTCTGAAATATTTGTACATTTCAACATAAACATATAAGTAAGTGAGAGTTTGGTCTTGCCAAATTTAATTTGATCTTACTTCCAAGTTTCTTTTTTTTTTTTTGTCAGTCGTGGGGCTTGAACTCTGGGCCTGGGTGCTGTCACTCAGCTCTTCAGCTCAAGCCGAGTGCTCTACCACTTGAGCTACAGCGCCACTTTCGGCTTTCTGGTGGTTTATTGGAGATAGGAGTCTCACGGTCTTTCCTGCCCGGGCTGGCTTTGAACTGCGATCCTCAGATCACAGCCTCCTGAATAGCTAGGATTACAGGCGTGAGCCACCAGCGCCCGGCTACTTCCAAGTTTCTTATAAAATGTTGCTTTAAAAATGACTTATGTAAAATGTCTGAAAAATGATATGAATATCAATTCCTCACAAAATGTGTTTATATTACTATAGGCAAACACAGAAAAATCATATAACATCAGTTTATTCTTATTAAATTCTTAAATATGTATAAAATGTATTCCCCTTATGGACTTTCTAAAAATTTCAAAAATTTAAAACAATAATTTTACTTAACATGCCAGAAGAAGTGATTGTGCAGATTAAAAGAAAATATACCCATATGAGTCCAACCATATGTGAATTGATAGACATGGATACATAAAAAATTTAATATAGATACGAATGTATATGTGATTCTAAACACCAGGTTTAATCTGTGGTGAGAAAAAGAGAATCATAACCTGTGACCATGCTAAGAGGCATGTTGAGGTTGATAAGCACGGTTGTGGTTTTCTTAGACTGATAATGTCAAAGATCTTATATCTATCAGGCCTCTTTCACATTTTCTACATTAAGTGGAATTGATCCACATCAATAAAAACAGCTGTAGATGATAGATACATACAGAGGGGCATAACTACAGAATACGATCCTAGTACAATCTTTCTTCCTACCTCCAAAGATTAAAGAAACTCCTATTCAGAAATAGGTAGGTTCTGCTTTTGATCTGTTTGTAATTTTTTGTTTCTTGTTCTTATTTCCTTGTTGTTCACTGATTTCCCCATATTCCATATTAATTATCACATGAGGATTTTCCATTTGTTCATGATGGGTTGTTGAAAACTTTAAGCAAAATGTTGGAATTGTTTGCACAATCATTTCATAGTGGTTCTCTGTGTGTTATATCACAAAATAGTTCATTTTATAAATCTCCCTTTCTGCTAGCATGGGCCCTTCCAAACACTCATACCTCCTGAGAGTTATTAGGAAATAGATTATCTCCTCCATCTACAGTCCCAGTATGAGTGCTTCTATGTACACAATGACTTCAATAAGAAAGGGACTATTTTCAAGCTTAGCATTATCTTAAGGAGTCTTCCCCACCACACAGTGATTATTGATAACCTGACAAAAGGATCAAAAGAATAAAATCACAAGCCACCTGCAGTCTCCTGTTCTTTAGTCTGATGCCTGTTTGCCAATAGATCAAAATCATAACAATACTATCTTTAATGTTAAAATGCCTCTTAAATCCAAAGGCAGGGATGTTCTCATGATAAGAATTTTTGCAATGCTCCATTC
Source organism: Dipodomys spectabilis (assembly GCF_019054845.1). NCBI lineage: Eukaryota > Metazoa > Chordata > Mammalia > Rodentia > Heteromyidae > Dipodomys > Dipodomys spectabilis. The sequence continues at coordinate 13,701,280 of NW_024870772.1, forward strand.
ACCTCATTTATGTTCCACTAGCTCATAAAAAGCAAGTTTTACTAACAAACCACATCTAAGCCCTGAACAAAAATTAATTTGCCAAAACTTTGTAAAGAAACCTTGTAAACCAGTCACACAACATCAGTTATTCTAAATATTACTTCAGTACCTCTATTTGCTTCTGATACATTTTTATGACCAAAAAGAAATCAACAAAAAGAGAGAGCTATCAAGTAATTCTCATATTGTCAGATATCCAGTTATTTAATATGTTAAAAAAAATGTTCCGGATTGGGGACAGGGCTCAACAATAAGACTGCAAACTTAACATGCATGGACCCTGAGTTCAAATCCCAGTACAACCACAAACAAGAAAGAGAGAAGGGGGGAAGGGAGGGAGAGAGAGAAAGAGAGAGAAAGAGAGAGAGAGAGAGAGAGAGAGAGAGAGAGAGAGAGAGAGAGAAATTAGGAAAGGAAAGATTTATTGAACCTTTGAACTTCTGGCTGAATACCAGAGTAAGTCTGAAAAACAGTTCCGTTTAAAACTGTTTGACTTTCTTCAGAATCAGAGTAAATGTAATACATTAAGGAGATTGCTGTTAACAGACTAGCATCGCCATTGCGGGATGCTCTTTACATATACCTCTCAGGCCTGTGAAGTTCCCACAAGAGTAGGAGGAATCAATACAAGAAGAAATATAGCTGCAACTGAGTGAGAAATCCAGCTCGACCATGACATTTTGAAAATGAGTGCTCGACCTGATTCTTAACTGTAAAAATTAGACTGGGTGATTTCCACATTTTCCCACGTAACCATGGGTCAGCAAATCACTTGGAGGACTTCTGATAATAAATTAACTGCAAAAAATGCTTAAAGTCAGATACTTCACCAAGTCTCATGACATCTTTCTGGAACAGATACACACATATACATACACACTTATATGTGTACATGTATATATATGTATATATGTATTAAATTATGGATGAAATTAAATTTGTGTCCTTAATATATTTTTTCTTTGTGATACTGAGGATCAAATTAGTGATGTAATAAAAGAGGCCTAGAAATTGTCGCCTTGACCTGTGAAGACACAGATTAAATCATCATCTGTAGACTTCATGGAAGACACTGAATCTACCAGCATTTTGAGTTTGGACTTCACCTTTAGAACTGTGAGGAACAAATGTCTGCTAGATAAGCTTATTGTTTGTGGTACTCCTCATAGCAGACCAGATGGGTTAAGACAGGGTCTAAGTGACTTCAGCAGTGAATAATGGCTGTGGATCTGCGTCAGCTTGGAACATCAAGCAACATGAATAGTTCTCAACTGCAGGAAATCATTGTGACCTCTAAGGAGACAAGTCCTAGGCCATGGAAAAGACTTTATGAACAGAAAGCAAAACATGTTTTACAAATTCAGAAGGAATTATGATCATGCTTTCCTACATGATCTGGAGAAGACATCATAGGAGGATAAGGAAGACAAAGCAGTGATAAGTACACTTCATATGTAAGTTTGAGAGAAGCTTCATGTGCTTGACTGAGGTAGAAGCTTTTCTTGACGGTAGGGAGTGGAGGTGTATCAAGCTAAACAGCTACTAGAATGTGAGGGGGAGAGCAGTTATATTTCTTCTGGATTTGGCTCCCGAATGAAGCATCAGTGTAACCAAAAATGTTTTCCAGAAAGAATAAAATGTAGGGAAGGCAAGGTAGACTGAGAATCTGCAGGTGACTTTTGTGATAATCCAGGATTGGTGTTAATCTTTTAAGTCTGCTTTTCATTTTATTCCTGTCTTGTGGCCTTTCTTAAACCTTGAGTTAGAATAATCCTTATTCCCTTGCTGGCCTAAGAACTTGGCCTATGGTGCAAAAGCTGAATTATCAAGGATGTGAGTTCAGATCCATTAACCTTAGACGAATATCATGTAATTAAGGTGTAGTGCTTTCTAGAAGGAAGGACATGTGTAAATACTGACAATCTTCAGCCAATGTTATTTTAGAAGAAAGATTTGCCTCTGTTGTGTTTTGTCCCCTGGGGAGCAATTGAAGGTCATGTTGTTAAAATTGCTGGTGTGCTATAATATTTGTGTCAGCTAATTAAACCTGTCATATCAAACATTTTCTATATGACCTGAAATGTTCCCTTAATTCCCTCTGTTTCTATTCAGTATATAGAGGAAAAAGAATAAGCCAATCTCAGTTCTCAAATTCACCCGCTTATTCTTTGTATGCTTTATTGTGTTTGTTAATTTATTTTTATTGATTTTATTGCATTTTAATCTTCCTGTAATTGTGATGTAGAGAGGGGTTATAGCTCCATAAGTGAGATAAAGAATATGTTTCTTTTTCAACTATGTCACCCCTTCCTTTGCTCTCCTAGTTTTTCTCTCTATATCCCACCCATAAGTTGTATAGTTCATTTTCAACAAAGTGTCTAGTGAGTATCACTGCTAAATTTGTTTCCCTTTTGTCCCTCCATTTCTGTGCCATCCCTTACTTCCCCCAAAACAGATAAATGAACAAAGGAGACAAAAGGGAAATAAAACAAAAGCAGCAACAAAGGAAAAAAATACTTCTTGTTTTCATTTCCTGGAGTTCATTTCTATAATTATTTTATGTGATCAAATGCACATAGCAATTGTACCTTTGTGGTCCTCTCCTAAGAATGTCCTCCTTTGGTCTCACTATGTATGAATGTCTAGTTAATTAAAAGTGAAACACTCTGATGGGCTCTGATGGCTCAGAACTTCAATCCTAACTATTCAGGAAGCTGAATTCCGAAAATTATCCTTGGGAGCCAGCCCAGACAGACAAATCTTCAATGCACTTATCTCCACTTAGCAAAAAGCTAGAAGTGGAGATGTGGCTCAAGTGGTAGAGAGCCAAATTTTAAAAGCAAAAAACTGAGCAAGAGTGTACAATATTGGCACACACATACACACCCCAATACATGTGCATACATACAATGTGAAATATTATATTGCATTATCTTATGTTTGTAATTATTTTATACTCCTTAATAAGCCATCAGAAAAATAATTTAAATAATAGTCTTCATTTTTGAATTTTCTTTATAAATACCAATTTTCTTTATCAATTCCTTGGAATTACATGGTTGAAGAAAATGGCATTGAAGAGAGCTTTCTTTTAGGAACAGTTAATGAAACTAGCTCTTTAGAAGATCTATCCAGTTTGTGCTTGCAATTTATTCTGTCATAATTTAGATTTTCCCAAATAATCACCTCAGAATATACTTGCAGAAATACAACATTGTCTCAGGGGTCTCTCTCTCTCTCACACACACACAGTAATCCAAATGATAGTCTAATTCTGAGGGTGCTATGAACCTGTCTACAAAGTCTTATTCAGCACTACATTAATGTTAACCTTCTGCCTTACCAATTTATCTACTAGAAAGTTTTACCACCACCACTATCAAAAGAGTGTCCTAGAAAATAAACTTCATAAACCATGTATTCCCTCTCTTTTGTGGTCTCAAGCTTTACCAATAAATTTGGCTGTTGTCTTCCATGAAGAAGGGGATTTGTCGCGTAGTTTGTTGCTAACTTTCTGAAACTTTGTATCATTTTTTGTCACGTAGTAGGGTCTCATATCTAAAATAAACCTAGAACTCAAAAAATTAAATCCCCCAACAACAAATTCTCAAAGGAACAACTGCCCAATAAATAAGTGGGCTAAAGGGGCGGGGGAGAGGATTGGGTGGGGGGGCGGTGGGAGGATGGGCAGGGATGGGAAGGGGAAACAAAGGAGGAGGCTACCATGCTTGATAAGAAATGTGCTCATTATCTTGCCCATGTAATTGTAACCCCTCTGTACAGTATTTTCACAATAAAAAATAAATAAAAATTTAAAAAAAGACTTAAAGAGAAACTTCTCTGAAGAAGAAAGGATGACCAATAGACACATGAAGAAATGCTCAACCTCCCTAGCCATAAAAGAAATGCAATTCAAAACAGCATTGAGATACCACCTCACTCCAGTTAGAATGGCTATAATTAAGAACTCTAAAATCAACAGATGCTGGAGAGGATGTGGACAGAAGGGAACCCTACTTCATTGTTGGTGGGAGTGTAAACTTGTTCAACCACTTTGGAAAGTAGTATGGAGGTTCCTCAAAAGAATCTACCTAAAGTTCCCCTATGACCCAGCAATCCCACTTTTGGGCATTTACCCAAATGATCACAAACAAGGCTATATTAAGGCTACCAGCACAACTATGTTTATTGCAGCATTATTTACCATAGCTAAGCTATTGGAACCAACCCAGATGCCCCTTAGTACATGAATTTGATCAAGAAAATGTGGTATATATACACAATGGAATTCTATGCCTCCATCAGAAAGAATGACATTGTCCCATTTGTTAGGAAATGGAAAAACTTGGAAAAAAATCATATAAAGTGAAGTAAGCCAGCTCAAAGAAACATAGATCCTATGGCTTCCCTTATTTGCAATAACTCGTATAAGTTCAGGACAAGCAGAAAAGGTCAAAAGCTATATACATATGACCAGATAAGATGATATTAAGCAAAATGAATACCAAGATAGGGACATAAGTGGTTTGTTCTTTCTTTCTATTGTTTCTAATATATTTATAATGGACCATATGCTTTTCTTTGTTTCTTTGTATATTCCTTCCCCACGATATAACCCCTGTTTTCACTGTATTTGATGTTGGTGCCCTGTATCTTGTATATATACTTCTCTAGCTTGGGAAGGGGAAGGGAAAAAAACAAAATGCTTAAATAGGGATACAGGTTGACCCATTGTAACAATGAGATGTACAAGACACTATGTTGAAAAATGAACGTTACAATTTAGGTGGGGAGAGGTGGGAGAGGGAGAGTGTAGTTGTGGAGATGAGAGAAAAGGCAGGGTAGGGGAAAAACAAAGAAGGATGCTACAATGCTTGATAAGAAATGTACTCATTATCTTGCTCATGTAACTGTAACCCCTTTGTACAGTATTTTTACAATAAAAAATGTATTAACAAATTCTTCCAATTCTTCCCTTTGAAAACCTTCCCTTCTATTTCAGGGGACAGAGCAGAGTAACAAACTGTGTCCTCTTTCTTAATTCATGACTGCAATTTACTTAAGTCTTGCTGATAAAGCAGTTCTGCTGTGTTTGGTGCCTGTTGTGACATTAACTTTTGAATGATACTGTTTTTGAGAGTGTTTGGGTATTACTCAAGAAAATAAAAGAGATCAGGAATTTGAGCAAGAGTTTGAAGAAACTTGCCAAATAGAAGTTTCTGCTTCATTTTTCCCTATCTTGAATGACTCTACTTACAAGTATATTGGTATTGGATAAGGCTACCCTTTCATCAACTTCTGCTTAAGCTAGAGGAACAAGTTCAGTGATAATCTAAGTCTATGTAAATCAAACACATACACATATGCATGTATACCATCTATCCTATAATATGGAATTTAAGTGACTGTTAAATTGTTTATGAATGTATGAAAGATGTTTTATTATTCTCTCTCATTAGACCATTCTCACAAAGCATAAGAAACCATATATATATATTTTTAATTTTTGTCAGTCGTGGGGCTTGAACTCTTGGGTTGGGTGCTGTCCCTCAGCTCTTCAACTCAAGGCAAGTGCTCTATCACTTGAGCTACAGTGCCACTTCTGGTTTTCTGGTGGTTTATTGGAGATAAAGTCTCATGGACTTTCCTGCCTGGGCTGGCTTTGAACCTTTATCCTCAGATCTCAGCCTCCTGAGTAGCTAGGATTACAGGTGTGAGCCATCAGCACCTAGCAAGAAGCCATACTTTCAAAATTAGTTTTAAAATTAAACAAATGTAGCATATGAACACTAAATCAGAGAATATGTATCAGAGAATTATTATCTATGTTATGTTGTACTCCAAAGTTCTTTGTCTTTTGCTTGAACTTATATATTTTTAATTCCATTGAGTGAAGTTCTAATGGCTCATGCTTTATAGTAGAACTTAGAAAATCAGCAATACATCAGTTGTTTATTCCAATTATTTCAACTAATTAAAAGGCTGAACTCTGAAGAATCAGGGTTCAAAGCCAGCCAGACAAAAGTCTGTGCAGTTCCATTTCCAATTAACCAGCAGAAAGCAGGGTTTGAAGCATGACTGAAGAGGTAGAAGACCAAACAAGCAAGCAAAGTGTGACCTCTAAATTTTGAGTTTAAGACCTATAGAAAAAAAATTACAAAGTCACTAAGGATATTTAAAAAATGCTTTAGCAAAATGAGAAAATGCACATGACTTGATAGACAATTTTATTTATGTTAATATAATCATATGCATGTATTAAAACATTCCTTTCTATATATAATATTTCAAAGTATGAAACATGATTACTTCTTGGCTGAGAGACAAGATTGGTTAACTTTCTCTTTTAGTTTGCAAATTTTTATACTTCCAAAGTTTTACAGCAATTCTAATCTATTATAAAAAATGTATAACAACTTAATTTCAAATAAAATCTTGAATATGACATGCATGGTAGGCCACCTGAGACAAAATGAATATTCAATAGACTTCATCTCTTTACCCAACCAGAAATAAATAGATCAGTATTTGTTTTGTTATCAATAAAATCTTACTCAAATTATCTGGAAAACAACTGTACTCTAGCATCCCACAGCCTTGGATAAGAGGAACAGCATAAAACTTAAAGACAGAGGTTAGCCCTGGGCATAAAGAGCCTGTGCAAAAGAGAGTTAAAATGACTCATTGATGCACAGGGGTCTAATTAAGCAAGTGAAGCATGAGGGTGATATCATCAGAAATTGTTCTAACGGTAGGGAAGCGATTATGGACACTATTGCAATGGTCAAGTTCACTCATAATGAACACATGAATAAGAAACTGTGCATTAGACACTGAAAGCAAACTTTTATCTGGAACATATTTTTTTCCCTCAGTGATAACAAGCAAAGGCAATGCTCACTCTAATTTGCTTTTTGAAGGGAAGATGAAAGGTCAAGGTCTTCAGTGACCATAAAACTGGAAATCAAATGTTCTGTCAGGCAAATGCCATGGTCAGGGCCATAGAGAAAACTTAAAAGCAGAATAAAAAATTTACTTAAGTGATAATTTTGTTTCACCCCGACCACATAGTTAAAGTGTCTTTCTCCAGTAAGTATAAGCTAGCAGACAATGAACAAAAGAATACTTTCCTTAGCACATAAGCATTATTTGCAGTTTAGGCTGTCTCTGCATATCTCCACTACTCATAACTAAATGCTATATATAATAGTAAATATTCAACTAAGAATATGTGGAACAATCTTGGGTGAATCTTCTAGGGCATAGTCAACATGCAGATCCAAAGTGAATTGGCTACAACTAAAAAGTTTTTGATGGTACACTTTAAAGTTAAATAAAAATGGTGCTAATCGCCTTCAGGTTTGGGCATTAAAACTGCACCCAGAATGGTCTTTCTATACAGCAAATCACATCACAGTTTGATATTCAGATAACTTGTAACTTAACTCTAAGCAACCGAGAGCCAACCCCTTATCCACCTCAGTCATAGGATGAAACCAATCAGTTAACTCATAAATCATCTCTTTTTTTATGATTATATAAATAGCTTTCCCCTTTGTAAGGAAGGTATTATGAACCATCTTTGTTATGGGTGCTGCTCAAGTGTAGATTTTTTCTCTATTTAAATTTGTTCAATTTAACCATTATCAGTTCTTCCAAGTCAAGATAAAGCTTCTACAAACTGACCACCTAGTAAATAACTACACCTAGCAACTGAGCCCATGTGCCTGTCTAGACTTGCATGGACAATTCTCAGGAGTGGGTTTCTCAGATAAAATAGAAGGTCTTCAGTTTAATTTGAATTTTGGGTATACCTTTTAGATAATACATGGACTAAACATACATATATTTTTAAAGTATTTGTTATTATCGGATAGTCAACTGGAAATCTGCATGACAGTGTTTATTCTACAGAGCAGAGCTCAACAATCTTTAAAGAAGGAAATGTCCTTCTTGAAGACATAATTATTTAGCTAAAAAGGAGGAGGAATTGGAGCCACAAGACTTAAAACAAAAAGAGAGGTGCCACAGCATAATATGAAGCCCACAGAAGTTAAGAAAAGCTATACTTTCCTTGAGATATTCGATTCTTATAGAAATTTAAATACAGTTAAGCATAGCCTGTCTGCATTGGTTTTAACTTCTCAGAAAACAGGAAAAGCTGTAATATTTGCTTGTTTTTATCTATATATGTAGGCTAAAAATAGTGACACTTTAATTTCCCATAGAAATGATATGTGCTTTAAACAAAATAGCCTGAGCTGAAATTGCGACAATTTTCTCAGATAGCTCAGAAAACTTAGCCATATTGTCTAATCTCTCACAACCTCATGTTTTATTCTTTAAGTCAGTAAAAGAATATTGCCCATCTATGGGTCTGAGGAGATTTCGCAAAAGTAATATACTCCATTTAATGCTTGAATTATACTAAACGCTCAATGCACATTCATTTGCTATTAATAAGAAGATACAACTATAAAATGTATAAGAAATGATCTGTTGACAATTATTTTTTCCTAAATAGAGACTCACAACTCAACTAGACCTTTTCTTTACATTTACCCTAGTATCTTTTACTTAGTATCTTATTACTTTTTATGTAGGTTTTTTGTTTTGGGGTTTTTTTTTGGGGGGGGGGGTCGGTTGCGGGGCTTGAACTCTGAGCTTGGGCGCTGTCCCTAAGCTCTTCAGCTCAAGGCGAGCGCTCTATGGCTTGAGCCACACCGCCACTTCCGGTTTTCTAGTGGTTTATTGGAGATAAGAGTATCACGGACTTTCCTGCTCTGGCTGGCTTTGAACCGTGATCCTCAGATCTCAGCCTCCTGAGTAGCTAGGATTACAGGCATGAGCCACGGGCGCCCGGCTTAGTATTTTTTTTTTTTTTTTTTTAACTAGGGCAATGACATTGGGTAGCATACTCTTCAGAATATTTAAATAACTCTCACTACTGAATTTTTATCTGGAATACCGTTTTCACATCCTTTCATTTTTTATCTGTATGTGTCTTTAGTGATAAAATGGGTTTCATATTGTTAGGTTTTAAAAATATTTAATTCACACAGCTAGTTTATATATTTCAGTTAGCTATTCAGATAACTTTTTAAAAATATTATCTCTAGCCATAAAAGAAATGCAAATCAAAAGAACATTGAGATACCACCTCATCCCAGTTAGAACAGCTATAATCAAGAACTCTAATAACAACCAATGCTGGAGGGGATGTGGACAGAAGGGAACCTTACTTCATTGTTGGTGGGAGTGTAAACTTGTTCAACCACTTTGGAAAGCAGTATGGAGGTTCCTCAAAAGACTCCACATAGAGCTTTCCTATGACCCAGCAATCCCACTTTTGGGCATTTACCCGAATGATCACAAACGAGTCTATACTAAAGTTACCAGCACAACTATGTTTATTGCAGCCTTATTTACCATAGCTAAAATATGGAACCAACCCAAATGCCCCTCAGTTGATGAATGGATCAAGAAAATGTGGTATATATACGCAATGGAATTCTATGCCTCCATCAGAAAGAATGGCATTGCCCCATTTGTTAGGAAATGGAAGGACGGAAAAAATTATATTAAGTGAACTAAGCCAGGCTCAAAGAAACATAGGTCTCATGGTTTCACTTGTTTGCAATAACTAGTATAAGTCAAAGACAAGCAGAAAAGGTCCAAAACTATGAACATGTGATCATATAAGATGATGTTAAGTGAAATGAACCCCAATATAGGAACACAACTTGTGTTTTCTTTCTTGCTATTGTTTTTAATGTATCTAAAATGTACTATGTGATTTTTTTTGTATGTTCTTCCCCCACGGTATAACCCCACTTTTTACAGTATTTTATGTTGGTGCCCTGCATCTTGTATATACATTTTTCTAATTTGAGGAGGGAAAGGGAAATAACAAAATGCTGAAGCAAGGATACAGGTTGACCCATTGTACCAATGAGATATACAAGACACGGTAAAAAACAAACTTTACAAATTGTGGAGGGGAGTGGGGAGTGGGAGAGGTGGGGAGGGAAGGGCTAATAGGGGAAAAACAAAGGAGAAGGTAACAATGCTCAATAGAAATTTACTCATAACCTTATTTATGTAACTGTAACCCCTCTGTACACTATTTTTACAATAAAAAACATTTAAAAATCTTTAAATAATTGTACAAAGGATTTGCCATTTGACACAACAGTTTATGAATACAATATATCCTGATCAATGTTATCCCTTTCAACATTTTCACCCACCTCCCCAATCCATCCCTTCCCAAACACTTCTTAATTTTGTAGGATTACCTTAAATTCTTGACTGCATTCTGTTCCTCCTCTCCTGTTCAGTCCTCTACCTCTTTCACTGTGACTCCTATCACACTCTTTGCAAATTCCTACTTCCTCGTATTTATTTTGTTGAATTTTGACTTTGCCATTCTTAGGGAACTCAAATTAAGTGTACAGCTTATTCTATAAAAACAACTGGCAATCTTGTCTCAAAAGAGTTTTAAAACTACCTGAAGCCTAAGGAACTTAATTTATGGAATAATAGACTTTAATTCCATACATTATTTTGATATTTCCACATTTGCTGGTCTCTCTTAGTGTGTCAATACTTTAATACATGATTCATCATGGAGAAATCACCTTATAATAAAGTGTCAATCCATTATGTGAAAGAAAAAATTTATTTTATTTTTCACATTTCTTCTTTCACGTTATCTTTTTGCTACTTTGTTCCTATGTCATTAAGAAGATGAAAGGATCACCACTACTCCAGATCAAAAAGAAAATCACTATAAGCAGGAAATATAATTAGTATGATTATATAGTAAGTTACAACCATATGATTGCTAAAACCATTGTCTTAATAATATAATTATCGTTTTCATTATTCCTTAAAAAGGGAGAAATATTAGTGAAATAAAATAACTTCTGGTCTCCACATTCCAAAATTTAATATTGTTCTTGCCAGAATATGTTGACCATGACTCAGTACATACAAAGAACAAGAAAATTTTCTCTTCTAAACTTGCAGAAAATGATTTCTAAATGAAAGCTATTTCCTGTATCTAGACTTTTCATAACAGGAATTTGTTATTTATTTCACTGGTTTAGGAGCTTATGACCAAAACAGTAAAGTGAGATCAGGTAATTCAGAGAATTTAATTGTATAGATAAACAGGTTTAAGTTCTGCGCAAGGAAAAGAAAAAGCTAGAAAGAAATTCGTATTGATATCAGACAAATGTTTTGATTAAGTAAGTCTTAGGAAAAAAGAATAGACACTGATCAGACTAAGTAACATTCATGTGCTGTAAACAATGCAACTAAGAACAGATATAAAAGGCTGGTATTAGAGCAATAATGAATAATAAAGTTATTCAGTGTTAACCCCCACTTTACTTGATTTTTGTCTCTGGTTGAATTTTATATGATGAACATATATTGAAAAGCATGATTTAAGGAAGAAAATTCAACCTACAAATAACAAGAGCTGAATGAATACTAATAATAATGATAACAACTGAACATATTTTATATGATTTATATCATGTCACCTCCTTTAAATTAATTTTTAAATTTCCTTATAATTATTTTGATTTATTATTATTATTCCAGGAAATCTGGCATAATAGATATTATTATTCAATAATAATAGGTATTATTTTCCTTTCCAAGTTATAGATAAGGAAATTAGCTCAAAGAAGTTAATTAAATTAGTAAATTTCACAGTATCAGCAAGAAGTACTAGAATTTGTATTTGATTTTCATAAAAAGAGGCACTCTTTCATTACATAGCTGAATTTTCACTGGATTAGATTATAGTTTCAAAACATAATTCAATTTTATTTTCTTTATTACTATTTTAAGTAGTTACACAAAGGGCTTGCCATTTAACCAAGCAATTTATGATACAATACACCTGGATTCACTGTTATTTTCCATTTGTGTGAAATAACACTTTTGATCCTTTCAACTTTAATGGTATGTGTCTTTAACGGTGAAACTTGTTTTATATTGTTATGCCTTGAAATTTTAATTCAACCAGTTACTCTGTACGTTTTAATTAGTTGATTCAGTCCATGCATAGACTAATCAAATAATTAGATCCTGTCAATTTTTTTTTCTGTTTTGAATACCCTTTTTTCTTGTTCCTCCCTAGCTTACCTTTATGGTTTGGTGGTTTACTGTAGTAACAAAATCTGATTGTTTTCTCTTTGTCTTTTGTGTATTTGTTCTTCTATAAGGCTTTAAACTTCTATGTACTCTCTTGATTTTAATGTTTTTTTTTTTGTTTTTTCTTTTGGATGTAGTAATTCCATTAAATTTTTACATAAAACTCATCTAGTGCTGATTATGTCTGTTAGCTTTTGCTTGTAAAATTTTACTTTTCCTTTATTTTGGAACCATTACTTTTCCAGGTTTGTTTGGCATTTATTTTCTTTCATGAGTTGTCATAAATATTGCTCTATTCTCTCCTAGGCTTTGAAATTTCTGCTACTAGTCTAATGGGGGTATTTTCAAATAAGACTGCATTTTTCTCTTAAAGTGTATAAATTCATTTTATATGTTTGACAGTTTCCATGCCACTATCCCAAGTCTTACTTGTTGGATTCCAGCTTAGTATTCACCTCAAAATGCAGCTATTTATTTGTCATTCTAGTTCTTCTTTGTAAATGAGGATACAAATACTAGTATTCATATACCTCTATTTATCATCTTGCCAGCTGCTTACCTTCAATTATTAGAACAGTAGCAGAAAGAAATTCTGGGGAAATTGCACCATATATGAAAACACCAACAAAAACCTAATTCACATTTTTTCTTGAGGATGAATTTTTTAAAAAATTATTTTATTGTAAAGATGCTGTACAGAGGGATTACAGTTACATGAGTTAGGTCATGAGTACATTTCTTGTGGAACATTGTTACCTGCTTCTTTGTTTATCTCCCACTATCTTTTCCATCCCCCACTCCTCCCCCTCCTCCCCACCCATAGTGTCTTGTGAGTATCATTGTTGCAATGGGTCATCCTGTGTTGTTTCAGCATTTTGTTATTCCCCTTCCCCTCCCCAAATTAGATAACTATGTACAAGATGCAGGGTACCAAAATCAAATATGGTGGCAACAGGGGATATACCATAGGGGTAAGAACATACAAAAGAAACAAAAAAATCAAATAGTACATTAAAAACAACAACAATAATGAGAAACCTCTTGTGTCCATACCAGCTGCTGCCTGCTGCCTTCTCCCAGAGTGGACCACATCTCAGCCTTTTACCCCTACGACGCCCCTTGCAAGCAGGAAGTAGCCAGACAGAATCTTCACCCTTTTTCATAATTATCAAAAGGCTGGAATGTTCGCCTGGACAGCGAACAGAACTCACCCAGTACCTGCGTTACCTAGGCAACTGGGACACCTGGAAGAGGTCACATCAGCATCCGCTGAGGTCACATCTAACTTGATGTGGCCACACCTTTCTCCCACCTGATCCCACTTCCCTTTACCTGGACACACCCTTCCCCGCCCCCTACCGTATATAAGGCCTAACCTGGGGCCAGACGCTCCTTTTTTTCTTTTGCCAGCTGCGTGGAGTGCCAACCTTGCCTGGTCCCAGCAGGTCTACTGAATAAACCTACCCTTTACCTGAATACCACGTGCGTGGTGCTGTTCTTACTCAGATACCTCCTTTTAAAAAACCTAACATTGGGGTTCACTTCACTTGCTATCATCTTATATGATCATATGCACCTAGTTTTTGAAGGTTCTTTTTATTTTGTGGTTTATTTCCAAATTTTTTTCTTAATCAGAGTTCACTTAATAGCCAGATTGATATGACATGGAATTTCTGAGACATAGACACCTAATCTGTAGCATATGCTATAAGCAAGTGATTTAAGAGCAGACAAGGAAAGACATCGATTTTCTTGCAGGTTTCACCTCACCATTACATCTTCTCTTAACCATTTTCTTTGTCACATTTGTAAAATATTTTGTTTGTAATTAATACATTATTAATTCAAATGGTATATTAACATGTATAGAATAACACTGTGGCAAAACATATATGAGATTAAAAACAAATAATAAAAAAGAAATTCAAGCTATATTTATGATACTATTTTGTTACCTTAATCTTCTAATCATTAGACCTTACAAGCACAAAATGAAGTAGTTATACAATATTGCAACATAAACTTCTGTTTTAACTATTTTAAAACACTAATAATACTAGACATTTTTATATCAACTATAAATAACTTCTTTGACAATGGTACTCAGAAAAAATACATGTTTAATCACAGCACCATGCTTCACTGAGGTCTGCCTTTCATGCTAGCTTCTCTTAAAGGAAGAGATAAGGCTACTGAAGAAGCACTCTGTAGAACAACAGGCAGTATAGTTTAGTAATTAAAGTAGATGTTATGCCTTACAGATGAAGTTAGAAATCCCTGCTCTGTCCTTATCTAGCTACAAAATAATTCATATGATACTTAGCATTCCAAGCTTTCCTTTCACATCTGTAAGATGAGACAAATAGCAATACTAGGTACTGAATTCATACTCTGTCATAGATTTCAAGTAAAAATTAAATAAAACAATGTATTTTGTGCTTCTATAGCATCTCCAATGTGAATAGTTCTGATGAAGGAAATATTTTTGCTATTGTAGATCTAGCAGTAACTGGTCTATCTGTTATCACTGTTTATAGGAGACAGCTTTCTTAACTTTATCTTTACCATCTGAAGACAGTTATAAATGTTTCTTGTATAGGATGTCTTTTCAAATTCAAGTCTTGCTCTGAGCTCATGAACTTTGAGTCACTGAAACCACAATTTTCAGTGTGTTTATAATTACCCTCACTGATGTATCGTGAATTTTTGTTTTATACGTGAATTGTGACTTTTCTGTCATACTGTTTTCCATCTTAACTCTTGATAAAACTAGACATATTTCATAGAATTTTCTGAATTTCTGGAAATTTTCTTGGTCTCATTTGTCCAATATTCTAGATACTAACTACTTAGATTTTCACTTAGTGGATTTCAGTGCAATTAAAAGCTCAGTTCTTCAAATGTAAAGCAATCACATGTGATTTCTGTCTACCAGTTTTGGTAGCCTAGTAAAAATTGTTGCATTGGTGTCCAATTTTCCTAAAATCAGGCTCAAGTCACAGAATAGTCCTGGTTTAATATTAATAATACATACATTTGATTGAATTAGTTTCATGCTCAAACAAAATTTTTTGCTAAAATGAGACACTTAGCATAAGTATTTATATTGAGAAATTTTTCCATATTATAGGAAACAAAAACAGTGTTTATGAAATGATAGCAATGTAAGTTTCAAACATATAGATGTTTAAGATCTATTTAATTTATGTATATTTGCATATATATTAGGAATGTTGATGCATACAGTTAACTGAAAATTTCTTAAGGAAATATTGTTTCTTAATGGTTGGTATAGTTTCTTTGCTGAGGAAATACGTTACTTGCTGAAATCAACAAAGTTTATCTATACCTTGTCAGTCTAGCAACTGTATCAGAAGGAATTAATTTTTGTGAGCCCATGCTAGCTTCTAATGATTATTGTTTTCTCTTCAAAATATTTTCAAAACAACCATTTAATAAGCTCTAGAATTTCATTATGTCCTTTCATGTCATGACAGGGGATCAAATCTTATCCTATGTTTAATTGCAGAAGGATCTAAATTTATGAGTATTTTTTGTTTCTATTTCTCTCATTCAATAGTTTCTCTTAGTAGTTTTCTTGGAATTTGGGATCACATTTATTTATAGAATCTGTCTATAAACATGGCATACATTTGTGCTTGATACATGCTAGGTACTTGAACAAAAATTAATGATGACATGAGTCACTAAGTTAAATAATTAAGTACTTAAGAAATGTAATCAGATATAATGTTTTCCATAGTCTTTCCATTTCCTTATGAATGGGGCAATGGAGCAATGTTATGGGGCAGGAGAGAAAGTAGGAGAAAATGAGGGAGGGGTAACACTGTTCTAAAAGAAATGTACACATTACCTTACTTTTGTAACTGTAACCCCTCTGTATACCACCTTTACAATAACATTTAAATTTCAAAAAGCATTTCATAAAAAACAAAAAAGAAATATAATTTGAATGCAAACTTGAGGGAAGGTAGAGGATAAGCAGATGTTAATTGTGTTCTTGGGGACTTATTAAAAATATGTTGAATGTGTTTATGTCAGAAAACGTTGGGACCAGAATTTTAAAATGGTAGAAATTGATAGGAGTAAACTTAGGGAACTAGATGACCAATAGATAGCTAGAGTATGTGCACTTACATGGGTCCTCTAGAATGCAACTGATTGGATCAGAGTAATGCAGAAACCCCAAATAGCATCCAATTTATGCACTTGTAGATCTCTGGTTTTCCAGCTATGCAGATTTAAAAAGGCTGTACAAGTTCTTAAAATGTCTATGGCTTTCAGTACAATAGAAAGTTTTTCCGGGCTGGGAGGTGGCTCAGTGGTAGAGCGCTTGCCTTGCATGCTTAAGGCCCTGGGTTCGATTCCTCAGCACCACATAAGCAAAAAGAAAAAAGCCGGAAGTGGCGCTGTGGCTCAAGTGGTAGAGCACTAGCCTTGAGCTGAAGAGCTGAGGGACAGTGCCCAGGCCCAGAGTTCAGGCCCCACGACCGGACCCCAAAAAAAAAAAAAAAAAAAAAGAAAGTTTTTCCTTGCTTATAAAATATTTGGCCATCTCTGTGGAAGACAGACAGACAGATCTTGATACTGTCTTAGATCTCCAAACTTGCAATTTATAAAAAAATCCAATTTATTTCAATGTTTTCACTAGCTGAAATATATTAACAGTGTAGGGATAAAGGAAAATGAATTTATTCTCACTCCTGTCATTAATATTATAATCAAAATAAAACAATTTACTAAAGACTATAGAAATCTGGGTGTTATAAGGCTATGCATTTGTTCTAGAGAAGTTTTAAATCTCTTTTAAGCATCTATTAAGAGACTAATCCAGGGAATAGAAATGCAATTCTCAAGTTCAAATGGAAGATCTTGAAGTCGTGGATTTAGAAACCGTAGTTAATAGGTGATACAATTCTTGAATTAAAAAAGCTCTTTTAATTAGAGTGTAAAGTTGATTTGGTGAAAGAGAAAAAAAGAAGGAAGAGCTAATAAATAATTTTTAGAGCAAAACAATACATAACTCTTGCATTATTAGAGAACTCTGTTAAAGGAATAAGAACTCCTGGAAAACGGTAACAGGACAGCAAAAGGATGCAAGTGACAGATAGTAGTCTCAAAAAATAAAACTGGACTTCAATTTCAAGTATCACAGAGAGATTACATCAGAAGATGACAGAATTATATCCTTTGCTTCTGGCAAGACAAGACATTTATTCACTTCAGTAAGTCAATTTCAATAGTGTTATGAAAGACGTGTCAAATTAAAAGGTTAATAATTAGGTAAGGGAAGATAATTGTCACCAGATAGATGAATTAAGGAAAAAGACTTTTGTATTTTGGTTCAAATAAAACACCTGGATTCTTTTCACACACTCAAAAAATTACTATGAGTAGAAATAATTTAGACTGTTCAGGGCATGAAAATTTAAAAATGAATATAAGAATAATTTTATAATAGGATAAAGATTAGATTCACTATCTTAGTACTCTGATATGTTAGTCGTAAGGTTTTAAAGCTCATGTTTATTTAAATTAGCTTGAATTATGTTTAAAAATAATTAGAATTCTAGATAAGCTAACAATTTTATTCAAATTAATAGTCTGAATCAATAATTATATATTTGAATGCTTATATCTTTACAATGAGCTAAGTTTTTATACAAGAACCAAAAGAAATTTTAAAAACTAGAAAACACTTCAATGGCAATTGTATATTTACAAAAGATATAAATTGAACAATAATTTATAGACTAAGTTACAGGAACATTGGTATTAATGTAGACTAATTATATTTTCCTTATTTCAATAAGTATATATATAATGTAGACTAATTATATTTTCCTTATTTCAATAAGTATATATATAATACTTATGTTTATTTAGATTATTGATTTTTTTCAAATGCCATATTAACAGAGTGCTGTTCTAGTTACTCTGTTCATTTAAATCTAATTATACAGACAGTAGTAAATAACAGAAAAGTACCTAATGGTCGGGCAGGAAATTTAGTTTTCACTTTGATAGTTAATAGGATAAACCACATAATGAACTTTCATTCTTTCCACCACAGGGTCCATACAGTTTAAACTTGGAAAGAAATTTTACAAGTATAATAAGCTAGGTATTATCATTTTCATCTGGATTACTCTATTTCCCCAAAGTTTGAGTGTAGTAAGAGTTTGGGGAAGAAATTCACATTGACTATCTTCACATCAAAAAGGCAGAGATGTATATCTTCTTGAGAACAAAACAACTTTGGAAATGAAAGTTTTTTTCTACCTCCTTTTAGATTCTGATTGAGAAGAAAATCGGACTACTGACAAGGACCATCTCAAAAACTTCTTCCTAAAGGAAACTGGCTATAAAATCCTTTGTAATATAGAATGAGAATTATTATTATTAATCTGCCTAAAATCAGATCTTAGCCTTCTATATATTTTTCAATTTTCCATATATACTATGGCATCTACTGTCTCCACATTATGTTAAAAACAACTGTTAAGCTTATATGGACTTTTATGTGTTAGAACTCAGATAATCCATCCACTCATTCAAGTGGTAATCAAATCTGTATTGTTTCAGTAGTTAATGGCCATTCAGACTAGAAACTGGCTGTTTATAGTCCTATATTTCCTTGTATATTTACCATGGTAAATGAGTATATTCATAGCTGAGAAATTGTTCTAAGAAAAGAAAGAGGCTGTAGCTTCCCAACAATTGTTATAAAATAAACAAAAATACTTGAGGCGGTCAACTTTTCACCTGAGGGTTATGATTTCTGAAGGAAGTTGGAGTTAGAGCCTTCCAGTAAGTTTACTGTCCAGGGATGGTTTCATTTCAGAATTAATAACTTTCTGATGAGCTAATCAGTTAAATGACTTTAAACCACAGTTTTCATTTGACCATATCAGGCAACATTTTAGTCTGGGGCATCACAGTAGAATTTAATGGCAGGTAAATGAATGCAAGTAAACACTTTTAGACAAATGTAATTATAACTATAGTCATGACAAAACAATGTGGGTGCTTCTAAATCTGTAGCCAAAAACTGCAGTTACACAGCTTTGCAATTCACAAAAATATTAATTTCTCATTTAACATAGATAGAAAATATATCATCAAATGTGTTTCAGTTTTACACAGTATGAATCAATGCTTTCACTGCTAAATAATAAAATTTTCTTCTTGGACATCAAACAATCTGAGTAGAAATTTTAGTTTAATATGTATTTAGCAATTTTAACTGGTAGTAAACTAAAAAGAAACATAAAATATACAAACAACGCATGTGGTCTCATAGTATGCTGAGATATTTTATTTATATTCAATTGATTTGTATTCATAGTCAAAATACAAAGTGCATAAAATATTTACTAATAGAGATAGTTAGATATTTATGGGATGAAATGAGAATACATGTTCAATGTCTACCAAAAATATCTATTCTAATGATTTTTAGAATATATTACAATGGAGAGTGAAGGTAGAACTTACCACACGAAGAATAAACTTTTTTCATTTCTTCTTACATCCATTAAAGAACTATTTAGCAATAATAAGAAAGTGATAGAAATATGATTCACTTACTTGCAGTTAATACTGTTGGGAAATGAAAGTGTCTTTGTTCAGAAATGACTGTGGAATCTGACACAATTTAAGAGAGATAATATCAATTCTTCTTGATTAATGAAGATCAATGTGTCAAGATAGTCACTAAACACATATGTAAAATGTATGCATATGTGTGTATGTGTGTTTATCTCATACCACTGGACAGATTAATATTTCTTGCTTTCGGTCACATTTATAATATTAAAATCTCTCAAGGATTTTGCTCCACTCTCTTGACCCACATTCTCTATCCTGTTACTTCCTCTCTTGTTGTTAAAATCAGGATTTTGAGGTGTCAAAGGATACTCGGGCTATTTTATACGATCAGGCAATCCTATCCAAATACAACTTTGTATTCATAATTTAGCTTTGAAATATGTCACTATTGTGTGCTTATGCAAGCAAGTAGTAGAATTCACAATTAGAAAATTATCTTATAACAAAAGACCCTGAAGGGCATTGCAAAGGGGGACACATAGCCTAGGGGAGAAGACAAACTACTGGAGAAAATGTACAAGGTGTTAAACTTTTCAATGTAGAAGTTTTTAAGAGCCATTCTGAGTGGAAAATCATAATAAATTTGAGGGTTTTTTTCTTTTAATTGTAACCAAGTAAAGAAGGAAGGGATAAGTGTGCTTCCTGAAGCTAATGATTGAATGTTGACGGGTGACAAAGAGAAGACAAAAATCTCTCAACTCTATTTTCTTGTCTTTTCTGTCATTGTGAGTGATCTGTGATCTAAAATGGATAAAGTTAATGTTTTTGAGAGCGATTTAAGTTCAAAGTGGGAGAAAAAATTACAATTGCTGTGAATAAGTTCAGCAACTCTGGCTCAGAAGAAATTTATCCCCAAACAATGGAATTTTTTCATGAAAAGACTAGGCAATGGCAGCTCATGTTTGGAGACCCAAAGAGTTCAAAGAAGAATTCAAGAAACAACAACAATGATGCACAAATAAAGTAAGAGAAGGCAGAGAACAGAAATACGATTCATTAAAATGATTGATGATTGAAATTAACGTTAATCTCAGACCAAATTCAGGACCAAATTTAGAAGAATGACTTATTGAAAACTTATCTATTCACCACCAGCATAGAATGCTAAAGGCAAAATAAACTAAGAGCAAGGGGTTTTAATTTCCTTTTAAGGCAATGATATATCTTGATTGAGTATAGTTGATAAACACTGAAATGATTTCTTCCTTAATTTCTCCATTTGTTAACCTAGCTACATATCAGAATAATGTATATGGTATATTCAAACTTCAGAAACGATCTAGGTATAGATGAGTGTTATAAATGTACGGGTTTCTAAGAGCATATGACTTTAGAGAAAATGCAGGAAGTCACTGTTCAAAGACTATATTCTATATTAACATGGACTAATGCAAGAAGCTATTAACTTTCTGTAGGCCAGTGAGATGAAGGGACAAGTTCTGAGGGTTACAAATAGTGACAAATGTTTGCGTATGATTGTAGCCATTGGTTTGAACATACATGTATCTCTTCTGAAAGAGAATACTATCAAAAATGAATATTTGTATTATAATAAATAAAAGCAAGAAACAGATATAAAAATAATAGCAATAGTGGTTTAATAGTATCCCCCAATAATAGCAACAAAGGAGATTTCAGTCAGGACTTTGAAGTTTGAAAACAGTACTTGGACTAGGAATTAAATGCAGACTTGATTCTGACCAGAAAACCAGTCCTTTTGGACTGGGCCAACAGAACACAAAGCTCAATAGAAAAGGGCTATCATTTCTTCTGGTTACAAACTACATGAGCATAAAGATCACACACATTTTTCAAAGATACCCAGTGCCTTGTATATTGTAGATAGCCAATTAATAGTTGTAACTTTAAACAGCTGTACGACTTTCCAAAATTTTGAACAAGGATTTGGATGAAACTACAGAGTGCATATGTAAGTGGGTGTTGACTGACATATTCTTGGTCAATATATTGAGGTTTTGAAGAGACATTGTTGGGTAGAAAATAATATATGGCCTTTGGAGTGAAAGAGATAAACAGGTGCTTCAGTTTGATTCCACCATAATGAATAAGCCCTGTGACTTCAGACAGCTTGCTAAAATATGAAGATTTTACCTTTTAGGTGGTCATAGGCAATTGTGATGTGTGGGAGGGGGATGTGGGGTATGCTCATCTTAGGGCTTGAACTCAAGACCTAGGCACTATCCCTGAGCCTTTATTAGGGCTAGCACTTTACTACTTCAGCCACAGATTCACTTCTGGCATTTTTTGGTGGTTGACTAGAGACAAGAGTCTCACCAGCTTTCCTGACCAGGCTGGTTTCAAATTATGATCCTGAGATCACAGCCTTCTGAGTAGCTGGGATTACAGGCATTGGTACTCAACTTGTATTATATAATATTATAGACAATTCTCAGACCTGGGGTCTTAGGATCCTAATTTTGTGATTTAGGCAGGTTTTGAAGAAAGTGAGCCAGTGATTTTAATAAATCACAATATTTTATAAAATATTTTTCTGTTGTAAGACATATTCCATAATTATACTATATATATATATAAGTGATATATTATACATATTTATGTATATTTATGTAGTGAGTATTACAATTTTTTTTACCTAGGAGATATACCCTTTGTTTCCTTCATTCCTCTCTTTTAAAGTATTTAAGATACTATAGGATATTCAGATGCCAATATAATTTCAAATTTTAATAAAATACATATTTTTGAGAAAACAAATGCAGTACATACATTCTCATGAAAAGAAACTGAAAATAAAATGTAGATTCATAATAATCATGAGAAACCTATTGGCTGACCATTGTTTAGATAGATGATTCTATATCCCTCTTTAGTTATTTGGAAGATTTTTATGTACCTTGTAGCTGCACAACTCAGAATATTGGTTTGAAAAAGTGATGTTAGTTCTCGTATTGATATCTTAAACTTAATTCTGGCAACAAGTGAATCTATGTTTATGTAGGTTAAGTGTACAATATAAGCTGGGAGACCTAAGGATCATGGTTCAAAGCTAGCTCAGGCTCAAAAGTACATGGGATTTTTTTTTTGTATTCAGGTAAGGGGTAGGTTTATTTATCGTTCTGGCTGACACCAGGCCATCTTGGTCCTCCACATGGTGGGGAAAAGCCTGGGAAAGAGAGCTGGAGAGCTGCGAAAGAGAGAGAAAAGAGCTAGAAAAGAGAGCATCTGGGAAAGGTGGGAAAGATAGAGCTAGGAAAGAGAAGGGACCTGGGAAAGAGAAGAGAAGGAAAGAGCTGAGAAAGAGAAAAGAGAGCATCTGGGAAAGGTGGGAAAGAGAGAGCTAGGAAAGAGAGGGGAGCTGGGAAAGAGAAGAGAAGGAAAGAGCTGAGAAAGAGCTAGAAAAGAGCAGAGAGAGAGCTAGAAAAGAGAAGGAAGCTGGGAAAGAGAACAGAAGGAAAGAGCTGAGAAACAGCTAGAAAAGAGCAGAGAGCGTACATGGGATTCTTATCTCTAATAAACTACCAAAAAAGTTGGAAGTGGAGTTGTGGCTCAAGTAGTGGAACACTTGGGACAGCTCAGGACCAGAAAAAAGGTTTTCTAGTGCTTAATTGGAGATAAGAGGCACACAGACTTTCCTGCCTGGGCTGGTTTTGAACTGCGATCCTCAGATTTCAGCCTCCTAATTAGGTAAAATTATAGGCATGAGCCACCAGCGCCTGGCTAAATGTTTCACTTTTAAGTTGGGCTTTTGATTAGTCATGTACATTGTCTCTATTAAGGAGTGATAATTATAAAACAGCAATACTCAAACTGCCGGATGAACATGGTTTGAACTGACAAAGGTAGGAAATTTTACATTGGCATGAAGTCTGTTATTGGTAGCAATTCTTAACTATGAAGAATTCCTTTTGAAATCATGGAGACATTTTTGATTAGGTCTTGTGAAATTGAATCATCCAAGTATTCCAGCCCATGCAAGAAATCTACAAAGAGCAGAGATATTTATGTCTGGGCACAATGGATTAGTTGAAAGCTGAGGTTTCAATATGAATTCAGCATTTCTCAAGCATTGTCACTGTCACATGGCATGTTGACAGTGTATTAGAGATATCCACGCTGAAAATTGAAGTCCCTTACAAGCTGTCTGCCTTCAATCTCTGTCTCCTAGTCTGTCCAGACCTCAGTGACCAAAGGACTTCCCTTGCTGAACCACTTAAAGGACACTGAGCACACAATCAAACTACAGTTATTTTTCATAAATTTGTCATTAACTTTTAACATCTAATCACAAAATATCATGGTCTTCAATACTGATACTCTCTTTCTTTTTTAATGGTATCAGGATTTGAACTCAGAGTCTTATGCTTGTCCCACTGATGCACTGCCACTTACACCCTGTGTTTGAGTACATTTCTTTTTTAGGATGCCATCCCTTCCCTAACTCTCTCCCAGTTTTCACTCCTATCCCATCCATAAGTTGTATAGTTCATTTTCAACATAGTAAATAGTAAGTACCACTGCACTTGCTCACCCTTTGTCTCTCCATTTCTGTGCCTCCCATTATCCTCCAAAAACAAATAAATGAACAAAAAGAAAGCAAAATGTCAATGAAGATAAAACTTATTGTTTCCATTTTCTAGACATGATTTTGATAAGTATTATATGATCAGAGGTATATAGGCATTGAACCATTGTGTTGCTCCTCTAAGAATATCCTTCTTTGGTTTCACTGTGTGTGAATGCCTACATTTTTGTATGATTTATCATGTCCCAGTCTATTTTAGATCTAGCTTCTATGCATGAGAGAAAGCATGTACCATTTGTTTCTCTGAGTTTCGCTTACCTTACTTAACATGATTTCTTCTAGACTCATCTATTTCCCTGCAAATGACATTATTTTATTCTTTCTAACGGCTTGTAAAATTACATTGTGCATAGGTACTACATTTAAAAAAATCTATTATAGGGTATCTGGGCTGTTTCCACAACTTGGTTACTGTGAATAGTGCAGCAATGAACATGGATGTTCAAGTCTCTTTATGGTATCCTGGCTTGTGGTGTTCTGTGTAGATGCCCAGAAATGGTATGGCTGAGTCTTTGGGAAGTTCTATATTTAGTTTTTGAGGAGCTGCCAGACTGTTTGCTGTTCAGTGTGGTTGTATGGTTTACATTCCCACCAACAGTGCAATAGGGTTCCTTTTCCCCAACCTCCCAGCCATCATTTGTTGTTTGAATTTGCAAATTTACTGATTATTCTTGAGGTAGGTCTCACAAACTTTTCTGGCCTTAACTCAAAATCCTTCCCTTCTCAGTCTCCTGAGTAGGATTATAGGAGTGAGGCATTCAGTAATAAGGACTAATAAAAAGAAATTTGTTTTAAATTAATTTATTAGGCACAAATCTTGTGAACATCAGTAGTAAACTTTTGTTGAGTGATGGCTTTAGGTAAAGCATTGTGCTGAGTTAGTTTTTCACTCATAGGAAATGGTGATGTCCAGTATATATCATTGCAGAATAGAAAATGTGTATTAGAGCATAAGAAATTCTTTTTTTAAATTTGCACAAAGTTTGTTAATTAGTTATTTATCAATTGCCTATTATAGCTTCATAGATTTACTAAATAATCATATACATAAGTTGGCCATCAAGGAATAAGACAACATTATGAAATAAGTAAGTTAATGCTATATCTATATTACATAAATAGAAAAAAGTGGTTATGTATATGTTTGCTTAAGATTTTAAGAAATATACCCCAAATGTTTCTAACAGGACAAACATATTTATTTTTTCAAAAATGTCTTTATTGTTATCATGCATACCTCAGGTAAAGCCCACATTTCTTTTTGAAAAATGTCACCCATTCCCTCAGTCTCTCTCAGTTTTCCACTCCTGTCCACACCAACAAGTTAAAGGTTGATTTTCAACATAGTACCAAGTGAGTATCACTGCTGCATTTGTTCATCTTTTGTCCCACCATTTCTGTGCCCTCTTTACTCTCCCAAAGACAGATAAATGAACAAACAAAACAAAAGGAAAAAATAAAAATAGCAACAAAGAAAATAAAAACTTCCTTGTTTCATTTCCTATAGTTATTTTAGACAAAAATGATTGTATCTGATCAGAAGAACATAGCTATTCTACCTTTTGAGCTGATCATATGAATATCCTCCTTTGGTCTCACTGGGTGAATACCTAGAGGCTTGCATAATTTGTCATGTCCCAGTGTATTTTTTCTCTTTTACCATGCAGTGTATTTACTTGTTTATTTATAGGCACATTCTAGTTACTACAAATGGGAGAAACCATAAAACCACTTATTCTGGCTCATGCATAGAACAAATGATTTTCTGGCTCATGTGTGGAACAAATGATTTGCTAGAGAGAAATTTGATATATTGTTTTTGTCTTTAAGGAGTTAGGTTTAAAAGGAAAGAAAACTCAAAGTCTTATGAAGACATGTATAGTAATCACATATTTAGACTGATAGCCAAAACTTTGGAAAAGAATAAGAGTAAGTAAGCTGCCCACTGTATTCTTATTAAGAAATAACCACTTTTCTAGAATTCTGGCCTACTACAATGAAAAAACAATCTGATGACAAGAACTGGCTTGAACTCAGGAAGCCAAGAGAAGTATATTTGTTGTCAAGGTAATCAGAAGGACTTAAAGTTGTATACATGTCACAAAATGAAAAAAGAATTGTTTGAAATTTAATACTTTCCTATGTCTTACATGCAAATATACATATATGCGGCATGTGACACAGATGAGGAAGATATTACAGGAAGGCTAACCAGTAATTCTTAAAAATAAAAAAAATACAGATAAGAACACTTTGCAATTGGGCACAAGTGGCTTATAACAGTAACCTAGAAACTTGGAAAGCTGTGATTGGGAGAATCACAGTTACAGCTAGAAGCCTGGACGGGAGATGATACCTCAATTAAACAAAAGATAACTGGTTTTAGTCAGGCACTGCCAGCTCAGTCATAAAAGCTGAGCTACTCAAGGGGCTGAGATCTAGAGGACTGTAAATCAAAACAAGACTAAGCAGAAAAGTTTATAAGACTTCATTTCCATAATAACCAAAAGGAGAGAGAGAGAGGAAGAGACAGAGAGGGAGAGCTCAGCAGGCTGGAGATGTGTCTCAAGTTGTAGAGCACCAGCTGAGCAAGCAAACCAAGAGAGCATGAACCCTTGAGGTCAAATCCTGGTACCTTCAACAATAATAAAAATGATATCCAGTACAAAAAAGGTCAGGAGTCATGGATCAGTGGTAGAGTTCCAGCTTAACAAGTTCAAAGCTATGAGTTCACAAAAAAGAAATGTTTTTTAATTATATTATGAATTGTCATACTTATGTACATTGATAACTTTTTACTGAGTTACAGATTTGTATAAAACAATGTAGTACTTAGCATGATCTTTCACTCATGAGGTGATAAATTGCCTGTCAAAAATACATGTATTTCTCATATGGAACAATAAAAGACCCTGAATAGCAAAAACGCTCCTCAATGGAAACAACACTGCTGGTGGAATGTCAATACCAAATTTCAAACTCTACTATAAAGCCATAGTAATCAAAACAGCTTGGTACTGGCATAAGAATAGACCTCAGGACCAATGGAATAGAATTGAAAACCCAGAAATGAACCTACAGACCTATAGTCAAGTAATCTTCGATAAGGGAGTTAAAATAATAGAATGGAAGAAAGACAGACTCCAGTAAACGGTGCTGGCAAAATTGGTTAACTACTTGTAGAAAACTAAAACTAGATCCATATATATCACCCTGCACCAGAATCAACTCCAAATGGATCAAAGACCTTGGAGTTAAAGCAGACACTCTGAAAACATTACAGGATGGAATAGGAGAAACCCTAGGCCTCCTTGGCTCAGGCTGAAATTACTTAATAGAGACCCGGAAACACAACAAATCAAAGAAAGGTTGGACAAATGGAATTGGATGAAGTTGCAGAGCTTCTGCATGGAAAAGGACATAGCTAGCAAGATCAATAGAAAGCCCACAGATTGGGAGAAGATCTTCACTAGCCATACAACGGACAAGGGTCTCATATCTAAAATATACTTGGAACGCAAAAAATTAAATCCCCCAACAACAAATCCTCAAAGAAACAACTGCCCAATAAATAAGTGGGCTAAAGACTTAAAGAGAAACTTCTCTGAAGAAGAAAGAAGGATGGCCAATAGACACATGAAGAAATGCTCAACCTCCCTAGCCATAAAAGAAATGCAAATCAAAACAACATTGAGATACCACCTCACCCCAGTTAGAATGGCTATAATCAAGAACTCTAACAACAACAGATGCTGGAGGGGATGTGGACAGAAGGGAACCTTACTTCATTGTTGGTGGGAATGTAAACTTGTTCAACCACTTTGGAAAGCAGTATGGAGGTTCCTGAAAAGACTTCACATAGACCTCCCCAGCAATCCCACTTTTGGGCATTTACCCAAATGTTTACAAACAAGACCACACTAAAGCTACCAGCACAACTATGTTTATTGCAGCATTATTTACCATAGCTAAGATATGGAACCAACCCAGATGCCCCTCAGTAGATGAATGGATCAAGAAATTGTGGTATATATACACAATGGAATTTTATGCCTCCATCAGAAAGAATGACATTTCCCTATTTGTTAGGAACTGGAAAGGCTTGGAAAAAATTATATTAAGTGAAGTAAGCCAAGCCCAAAGAAACATAGGTCTCATGGTTTCCCTTATTTGTAATATCTAGTATATGTATGAGTCA
Source organism: Dipodomys spectabilis (assembly GCF_019054845.1). Taxonomy (NCBI): domain Eukaryota; kingdom Metazoa; phylum Chordata; class Mammalia; order Rodentia; family Heteromyidae; genus Dipodomys; species Dipodomys spectabilis. Next base: position 13,729,887 of record NW_024870772.1, read on the forward strand.
AGCAGGAAAGGTCAGATAATGTGATGTTAGGGAAATGAACCCTTAGATATGTATTTAAATGTTTTTTCTTTCATGCATTTGTTTCTAACTCATTTATAAGATTATTTCTTTGTAGCTTTGTATGTCCCTCCCCCACAGTGTAACCCCTGCTTTCACTATATTTGATGTCGGTATAATTTGTGGAGGAGATGGGGACAAACAAGTCGTTTAAGGATACAGGTGTACCCGATGCAACTATGAGAAGTACAAGTTGTCATGTCATGTCAAAAATGAACTTTACAACTTTGGTACGGGGGGGGGGGGGGGGGGTAGGGGGGGAAGAGGTGGATTGGGTGGGGGGGCGGGGGGAGGCTCCGAAGGGATGTGAAGGGTAAACAAAGGAGGAGGCTGCAATGCTTGATAAGAAATGTACTCATTATCTTGTCCATGTAATTGTAACCCCTCTGTACAGTATGTTCACAAATAATAAAAATTAAAATTAAAAAAATACATGTATTCCTATCTGTCCTATATACACATGTATGTGTTGCATAACATTCTAATGTTTATATAGCATACTACACAAACTTGAGGTTTAAAAAAATATGTCCTCATAGGAGTCGACTCGCACTCAAAATTTCTGTATTATTCTGTTCATGCTACCATAGTAGAATTCCTAAGACTTGATAAATGATAAAGTAGTTTTGCAGGTAAGAAATCCAAGACTGAGGAGAACACGCCCAGTGTCTGGTGAGAAACAAGTCTCTTCCTCAGTGATGATACTTTATTGATGCATCCTCATGTAGCAGAAGACCCAAGGGTAAAAACAAAAGGACAGCTAGTTTTCTTGACCTTTTAGAGAAGGCCCCAGTCCTTTCCATGAGGGAAAACTCTCATGACTCAACCATCTTCCAAATGCAGTACTCAGTGTTGTCACTGCAGGTTTCATATTCCAACATGTGAATTTTGGGCCACACACATTCAACCTACAGCAGTGAACATAAACACGACTTGAGGAGCAAATAAATTGAAAAGAGCATGAATGTTTTTGTAAGTTGAAGGTTAGCATTTTCCCTCAAATTCAGAAGGTGAACCCTAAACTCTACTGTGTTATTATTTAGAGATGAGACCTTTGGAAGATGAGCAGATTCATGCTCCTCTAACCTCATGAGATCTTAATTAAAGAATTTCTGGGGAGGCCCAAAGAAACATAGGTCTCATGGTTTCCCTTATTTGCAATATCTAGTATATGTATGAGTCAAGCAGAAAAGATCAGATAATGTGATGTTAGGAAAATGAACCCTTAGATATGTATTTTAATGTTTTTTTCTTTCATGCATTTGTTTCTAACGCATTTATAAGATTATTTCTTTGTTGCTTTGTATGTCCCTCCCCCACAGTATAACCCCTGCTTTCACTATATTTGATGTCAGTATAACTTGTGGAGGAGATGGGGAAAAACAAGTCGTTTAAGGATACAGGTGGACCTGTTGCAACAATGAGAAGTACAAGTTGTCCTGTCGAAAACGAGCTTTACAACGTTTGTGCAGGGGGGAGGAGGGGGGAGGATTGGGGGGGAAGCTGAGGAGGCTGCAATGTTTGATAAGAAATGTACGCATTATCCTGCCCATGTAATTGTAACCTCTCTGTACAGTATGTTCACAAAAAAAGTAAAATTAAATTAAAAAAAAGAAAAAAAAAGAATTTCTGAGCAAACCTGTAGTGTTATGCTCATTTGTACAAGGATCCAGTGAGGAGATGAAATCTACAGCTAAAAGGAATAATGCTCACTAGGCCTCTATCATCTGTTACCTTTCTTTTATTTCTTTGGTGCTGGATTTTGATCCCACAGAGTTGTAAGCAAGCATTCTACCGTGGAGTTCTATGACCAACCTCTTTGTGGACAGCTTAATCTTGGAGTATGAGTCTTCAGAACTATGAGGAAGAGGTAATCACTGTGGTTTAAGTCACCCATTATATGATACTTTTTATGAAGTACAAACTGAACAAATTTATATCTATATTTTATTCCAAAGAAAGGAATAAGGGAAGAATAACATATTAAGAATACTTATAAATGTATGCATGCATTCTATATAAAGCAAGATAAAGAGTCTACAAGGAGAAGTACAAATAAACCAATTAAGTAAAATTAATATTATTGTGAATCAATGGTTTGACAAAATTTGGCTGTTGGGAAGTAGAGCATATATACCAAATAATTATATTTTGAAAGAATTTCTCAGATAGATAGATAGATAGATAAATAGATAGCTGGATAGATAGATTCATGCTAAATGAAAATTATGTACCAAACTCACAAGAAAATTTTAAATTCACACAAAATTATCAGTATGGAAACAATATAGCCCTTGATCTGTGTGAACATCCATTTGAAATGTAAGTCTGCTAAATGGATGGTAGCTAATAAATGTATTAATTACCTTGTTGACAATTTTAACTTATATAAGGAAATGAATGGGCAACTGATGCATTTCATTCAAATGGGAGAAGAAAATTGAGTTTATATGTGAGAGTGATGGAAACCTTTCTATTATAGTAGCTGTACCAATTTGGAATTTAGAATTCTGAAGGACAGAACTGCTCAGCAAATTCAAAGACATACTCTTGACTTTAAGGAAGTTGAAAAAGGTAAATGTGACCCCCAATGATCTCATCTGTAACACTAAAGTATAGATATGTCAAAAGTGTTTGAAAGGCTCTGAAATAAATTCTGATAATACATTTCTGCATAACTGCAATGCAGACTAAAAAGGGGAATCAGCAAGTGGATCCTTTGATGGTTTGGGAAAATCTGCAGTAAATTGAAATTGAAAGGCATTTTGTAAGGATGAACAGAAGGTCATACGACCAGGGAAAATGCAAAAGGGAGCCAAGAAACTCTAAGAATAGAATCAAAGAAGTTAAATCCAGTAATAAGGTGGGTGATGAGAAAAGCACCAGAGTATGTTGTTAGAACAACAATATATGTTAGCAAGGTAATTTTCTTCTCTTAGAGAGACCAGCACAGTGTTCATGACTGAAGGCTAAATGATCAATTTAGAATATTTATTTTGCTTAGTTAAGTTGTAGTACTGGTATTTATTAGTTCTCCTCTTAGTTTTTTCCATTTATAGAGCATATTGGAAACAAGTTTGGAGTTATCTTAGCTTGGATTTCCAAGAGTAGAACCCAGCAAAGAAATTCATGAAACCTGCTATTCTATAGGCTGAGTATGTATGACCCACATCATGAATCCCATCTCAAGAAGATGAAGATTGAGAAGATTATAGATTATAGATTAAGATTATAGATTAAGGTCAGCCTGGGCAAAAAGTTAGCAAGAACTCATCTCAATAAGTTAGATAGTCAAGATGGTATATGACTACAATCTCAACTATGAAGAAGGCAAACAAAGGTGATCACAATCCAAAGTTGGCCATGAGCAAAAAGCACAAGACCCTATCTGAGAAATGACTCAAGAAAAAGAAGACACTCTGTGGGTATGGCTCAGATAATAGAACATCATCCAACTTAAGCATAAGTCCTTGAGTCAAAAATCACTGTACTATCAAATACAAAATAATTCATTTGACATATGAATTGCTCTTGGTAGAATGAAGTAAGGGATAAGAATGTATTATCTAAAAAATGTGTTTTCATTTTCTTGGGCTACTATGATAAAAAGTTGTGAGTTAGGTGGCTTAAACAACAGAAATGTTGAGTTAGTTTAGATACTAGATTTCTAGCATTGAGATGTTTGTTGAAATGGTTTCTTTCGAAGAATGTTAAGGAAAATAATCCCCTCATTTCTATTGGTTTGCTGGCAATTATTGAGTTTTTTTAATTTGCATGTACACACTCCGTCTCTGCCTTCATCTTTCCAAGGATTTCCCTCTATGCATATCTGGGTCCAAATCACATCCCTTATTTTATAAAAGGAAATAAATCATATTCATTAAAACTGCATCTTAAAAACTAAATACCTCTCATAGGCCTCCAAATACCATAACACTAAGAATTAGGTCTTAATGTATAATTTTTGAAGATTCTAAATATGTGAGTTTAAATAGCTCATTTTTAATAAATAGTCCATATAAACAGCTAAAATTGGTGTAGTGCTGTTGGCTTATGCCTGTTAAGTATTGCCATTGAAGCCAACCTGGGCAGAAACGTCCGTGAGACTCTTACCTTCCAAAAATCAGAAGTGCAGTGTGGCTCAAAGTGGTAGAGAACTAGCCTTGATCACAAAAGCTCAGAAACACCACAGGCCCTTGAATTCAGCTACATGACTGACCCAAAAAGTCAACAAATACATAAAAAGAAAAGGTAAAATGCACATAGGAATACTGTAGACATTTTTGGCAGTTTAATTTTTTCAGAATTACTGTTTTCCTTGATTTATTTTAATTAGTTAATTTCAGTGAGCATAATAATTAAGATCCTTAAGAGTAGTAGACTATATACTGTAACAATGATGATCCCCACCAAAAAAATCAAGGTATATGAGTTCTATTCACTGGCAACAAGTTCCTTCTATTGTCTAGCCTCAGACCCTCCTGCTTCAGGAAATTTACTCTCTCCCCTAACTCCTTTCCCTTGAAAAAGAAGGATATCCATGGGAACAAAAATGTGAAATCAGAAAACAGAACAAAATTATTGATAAAGAGAAAAACCTCTTGGTAAAGCAAACTCCAGGCTAAGGCTTGACTGCTGGTGAGCCTTTACATCCTTGCTAAAAAGCAAAAGAATATCTCTCCCTCTTAAGCTTTCCAGGCTGGCAGCTTTGCAGTTTATGATGAATTTTGCTAAAAATCTGCAGACAGCCTTGAGAGTCCTCATGGGTTAAACTGAACTACTGTGTCAGTCGACGCTTGCCCCACCCAAGGTTGTATTTTGATTTCTGTATTCCAAGGATATGTTTTGACTTTCTTTTTACTATGGAAATACCATACAGAGGGGTTACAATTACATGGACAAGATAATGAGTACATTTCTTATCAAGCATTGTTGCCTCCTCCTTTGTTTTCCCTTCCCATCTCCCTCACTAACTCCCAAAGTTGTAAAGTTCGTTTTTCGACATAATGATTTGTACATTTCATTGTTGCAATGGGTCCACCTGTATCCCTATTTAAACGATTTGTTTTTTCCCTTCCCCTTCACAAATTATACCAACATCAAATACAGTGAAAGCAGGGGTTATACCGTGGGGGAGGGACATACAAAGCAACAAAGAAATCATCTTATAAATATGTTAAGCTACCAGCACAACTATGTTTATTGCAGCATTATTTACCATAGCTAAGATATGGAACCAACCCAGATGCCCCTCAGTAGATGAATAGATCAAGAAAATGTGGTATATATACACAATGGAATTCTATGCCTCCATCAGAAAGAATGACATTGCCCCATTTGTTAGGAAATGCAAAGACTTGGAAAAAATTAAGTGAAGTAAGCCAGGCCCAAAGAAACAGATCCCATAGTTTCCCTTATGTTTTGACTTTTTCTAATCAAGTATCAACAGTAACAATAGCATGTATAGAATCGGTCATTATGACCAAGTCAAGATTATGTTTTGCCTATGGCTCTTGTGTCTCAAGGCTATGTTTTGCTCCTGTAACCTTGCTTGTTTCTTTGGCAAACATCACCTATGTGAAACCCCTTCCTATGAAAATCCTCCGTGAAAAACAAATGGGGCTGTTCTCTGAAGCTCTGTGAGCTGGAGACAGTTGCCACATGGCTAACAAAAGCTTCTATACAGATTGATTGAGTGCTGTCATACCTTACTGGGAAACTACATATTAATATAGAAGAGTACAAGAATACTAGTTATTTTAGTTTATTGTTGTTCATGTCTAAGAATATTCATCTTTGAAAATGCATGAATAACTGATCTCTGACATGTTAAAAACTACTCTAAAATGTATATATACATATATTTATAATGCTTCTGCGAATATATTGGGGGGGAAATTTAGGTATATATTCTATTGCACAATAACTGTTAGAGGAAAACCATAAGGTGGGGAAGGGCTAGAGAAGTAGCACAATGATGCAGAGTTGGCCTAGCACATAGGCTTTACATAGGCCCTATGTGAGAAAGAAAGGAAAGAAGAAAGAAAGAAAGAAAGAAAGAAAGAAAGAAAGAAAGAAAGAAAGAAAGAAAGAAAGAAAGAAAGAAAAAAGAAAGAAAGAGAGAAAGAGAGAGAAAGAGAGAAAGAAAGAGAAATAAAGAGAGAGAGAGAAAGAAAGAGAGAAAGAAAAAGAAAGAGAGAGAGAAAGAAAGAAAGAGAGAGAAGAAAGAAAGAAGACACTGAGATTCAAGACTACCAAATGGGTAATCACATGACTTATAAGCTAAAAAGTGCTGAATTATTTTTCACGATCACTTGCTTATGAATAAAATTTATAAAATACTTACATACTTGTTACAAAGGCATTTTGGGTGTAATTAGTGTAATTGCACTTGAAGTGTTACCACACCATATATGACAGCTACTAGGGAGTGAGTAGACAACCCATTCTGACAAAAATACAAATAGCCTTCAAGCACTTAACTCCAGACTCTGCCAACAGCAACATCAGTAGCTTAAGCCCAGGTATTTTAAAGATAAAAATTGAAACATTAAGTTTTATCTGTTTGTTTTTCTTTATATAATTACCTTATGACTGAAATTCTATTTCTCCTATAACAGAAATATTGGATGAATATGAATAATGATATTAAGACAAAGAACCTCCCTTGACACTACAAATTTTATAAACAAAGTTAAATTGTTACAACTCAGTGACAATTGGTTTTATAATGGAAACACCTATTTTTTTCAGTAATGATGTGTGAGGGTAAGTCCACAGTAGGTGACCTGAGGAAAATAATATGAAGAATCACATTCATTTCCAAAAGTGTCTGAATGCCCTGCTGCTATCTATAAATCTGATTTCCTTTGTCAATAATGTAACTGATGGTTCTATGTCCAAACTGTAACTGAGAATTTCAAACCACAGCTGACTTTAATTTGCTACCAGATTAATTGGTTTGGGTGAAGTTAGGAAATCCAATCTTTTCTACCTTTATTAAATTGTAGGAGCAAAGGGACCACTTTTAGTATAGTGTGCAACTGTAACAATGAACTGAACTTGCAGAAATTGGGTTCTAATGTTCTCTGCTTTTGACTTGATTCAATTGACTGCAGAAAAAGTAATGGTTTCCTTCATTAAAATTCCTTCTAACGCCACGAACTGGACAAGCTAACCTAACCTTTTCATCAGAGATACTGTATTTTTCTTTTTCCTTTGTCCAAGGACAAAGGAGGTAAAGGATTTTTTTCAAATGAAATAACTGAGGTGTTTAAAAATTGGCATATACTAAAATTGTTAACTTTTGTAAGTATTTTATTGAGAAGCAATGCAAATATATTAAGGTTATACAACAACATTCTTTTTAAGGATCAGAGCAGAGTGATTTTATCAAGTACATTGAACTATGTTTTGTTTTGAGTTATACTTCAGGAAAGGGAATTACAGCAGAGGCTACCCAATGTATGTTAGTATAGGGAATCATTGTGTGTAAAAACAGGACCCAAACAGTAATTCAGTCAAGTCTCCCTATACTGGAACCATGGACATAAAAAACGCATGAGTAGTACCAAAACTTTGAGAGAAACTTGAGATAAATGTAACTGTAAGCTAGGCTGTCCACTGATTTCCCAAGGATGGCTCCTATGATAGTAGTACAGAATTAATCTGATACCCCTGCATTCTTCCAGTAAATCCACATCACTGTCATCCAGCTTTCTGGAGGATTCTACCATTTGCATAGAAATGAATGAGAACATACTGTTTATTAGTTTCTGCTCTTACAATGATACCTGATGTCATAAGATTTAAAATCACAAGGAATAAAGGAATCTGAAAAGGAAACTGATTACTGATCACAGAGGCAAAAAAGAATTCCAAAGGGCATGGGATAAAGCAGACTCTTGCCATTGATCATCTCTCACTCCTCATGCAATTACTCCAGTCTTAACCTTATGTTTTTTTTTTATTTTGTTAATTATTTTTGAGTGTGCAAGCATGTGTGTGTGTGTGTGTGTGTGTGTGTGTGTGCATGAGTGTGTTTGCATGTGTGCATACACACTTCAGTACTAGGGCTTAAACTAATGGCTTCAAGCTTTCACTTAGCTTTTCTTGTCAAGATTGGTGCTTTGCCACTTGAGCAACACTTAACTGGCTTTCCCCCACTTAATTGGTAATTAAAGTCTTATGGACTTCTCCAAGCTGGTTTCAAATCTCAGTCCTCAAACAAGATTACAGGCATGAGACATCCGAGCCCAGCTTATTTTTGACATTGAAATTACTTTTAATTTGCAATACTGTTATACAAATCTAGTCCTAAAGCAAATCTTCTAGTAGAACACTTACAATTGAAATATTGTGACTAAATTTCCTTGTCATTATAGAAAAATAGAGAACAAAGTGTTTTGCCTTGAGGTAAAGAAAATGGTAACACTCAGACATTGTTGATAGATTAGTAAAAGAAAATTCATGAAACTATCCATTAACATAATCTCAGCCTCTTGAGTAGCTAAAATTACAGGCATGACCCATTGGCTGCCATCCTATTTTCTCTAATTAAATAGTAAACTACTAAGTGTATGACATTTTGCACTAATTTGTTGAAAAGAAGGGGTTATGATTCAAAGTTGGCATTTCATTAATATGCATGGCTACTTTACATGTTCTTTTAAACTCCCAATTGTGTAGAAATGTAGAGAACTTGTATCATATTTGAACTTTCCTTGTGACTGTATAATTGTTAGACAAAGATGCCCTCCCTTTCTGTTTGATAATATGCTGTAATCCTCAATCAACTCTTGAAGTAAATCTGAAAATATTCTATGAGAATTTTAAGGAAATTAATGACTTAAATATGTAAATAAGCAAACCTAGGATAAAAAGCTCTTTCTAGTAAGCCAGGCCCAAAGAAACATAGGTCCCATGGTTTCCTTATTTCCAATATCTAGTATATGTCTGAGTCAAGCAAAAAAGGTCAGATTAATTGATGTTAGGGAAATGAACCCTAAGATATGTATTCAACTGGTTTTTTTTTTCATGTGATTGTTTTAATACATTTATAAGATTATTTCTTTGTTGCTTTGTATGTCCCTCTCCCACAGTATAACCCGTGCTTTCACTGTATTTGATGTTGGTATAATTTGTGGAGGGGAAGGGGCAAAAACAAATCGTTTAAATAGGGATACAGGTGGACCCATTGCAACAATGAGATGTACAAGTCCTTATGTCGAAAACGAACTTTACAACTTTGGTGGGGGGGGGGGGGGGGGAGATTGAGTGGGAGGGCCGGGGAAGGATGGGAAGGGATGGAAAAAGGAAACAAAGGAGGAGGCTATAATGCTTGATAAGAAATGTACTCATTATCTTGCCCATGTAATTGTAACCCCTCTGTACAGTATTTTCACAATAAAAAAAGAGTCTCAAAAAAGCCCTTTCTGTTTATTAAGACTAATTTTAATATTCAAATTAGCCAAGTCAGTACATTTCTAACACTTTCATATATGCATATATCACATATTTTGAAATACTTTCAGTTTCATGTTCAGTGGCTTGAAATAGTCTACACATTGAGTGGTATAGAATAGTAGTACATATTTTCTATGGGTATTTAAGAGCACTAAGCAATATGTGAAATGATTATGCTAATTTATGCATTAATATATTTAGAGTAATTAAATGCTGTAGAAAAGAGACATTCTGCTATATGCTAATTCATTATCTTTGTATTGATGTATGACTAAAAACTATTTTTTTTTCTCTTTCAGCACTAAAGTATGTATGTAGCATGCATTAATCAAAGAACAAAAAAACAGAACTAGAAATACTTAAAGTTTGTTGAATGCCTTTGTGCAAAATAAGGGTAAACTATTAAATAATTAAACACATGTATTTGTCAGAAATGTCTACCAAAGATATGTTAGTATATTATATGTTTGAATCTACACTAAATTTCATAAAATACTTTTATACAGAGCCCACAGTAAGGATAAAATTAACTTGTATCTTGTACTGGGAGCAGGGGAGAATATTCTAATATCAGGTATACCAAGAACTCAGCTCCATCTCTTCTCCATATGTTAACAACTTGCAAGAAAATTAAGTACTTCAATGGTCAGTTTCTGTCATGGAGATGGGGCCTAATAGAGTTGTTGGGAGAATTGAAGGTGATTAGTAAGATAATGCACATAAGCACACCTTTCCTATGGTCAGCTCCAGTAAACATTAGCTCCCATTGTTCCTAAGAGAAAGAAATGATGAACAAGTTGGTGCAAAATACTTATTACAAATTCCTAAAAATGTCAAGAGTTGTATAAAATTTAAATTTGCATTCATGGTGATTAGCCTAAAACTCTTAAATACAGGAAAATACTTTGCAAATCATCTGTCAGATTAATTTATATTCAATCTAACTTAGTGTCCTCTTGCACTTCATACTTTTCAGCAAATGTGTAACAACCTATGGCTATCAATGGCTTGCCCATCAGAATGGCTGCTATGATTTAGTCAAGATAACAACTAAACCAATGAGGCTCAGCAAATAGCTTAATGTCTCCATTTTCTTTTCAGAAAAATGGAGAAAATAATAGATGCCACATTAGGGAGGATTTATTTTAGTTGCAGATAACAGAATCACCACTCAAAGCAAGTTAAACACAATGGTCTAGTAAAGACTTTCAAGGAGCTGAAGAAAATACTAATAAAATAAGTGGTTAGACTTCCTCTAGAAGGATTCAAACCAAAGATGCAGACCATGTAAGTCAACTCTATTCTCTAGCTGGGTCTTTTTCTCTCTGTTGTCTTATATGAATGTCTCCACAAAAAGATAGGTCACAGGAAATCCAAGGAACACATAATCAAGTCTTAGTAGTCTCAAAAGACATCTTCCTGTCAAGTGAAAAATACATCCAGGTAGTGAATGAGTGGACCAGATTTGTGTTACAAAAGCTGTATTTATAAAATGGTTTCAATAGCATTGGGTACCACTAATAAGCTCTCCAGGAATGTTGGTTCTTGCCACCATTACAGAATATTTAAGAAGCTTCGTATCATAAAACATGAGATTTTGGCTTTCCCAGCAGCTTTTCCAAGAGGTCAGGTATTCCAGAAATACTTTAAGTGTGATTAGACTGTTCTATCACTCTAAGCAACCACTTCAGAAGATTTTGTGCCAATCAAGATAGAGAAAAGGAATGGAGACATTTAAAAATAGATGGTTTTATTTTCTATACTATTTATCAATAACTTCTGCTAGCTTTCTCGAAAGAAATACCATTCATAGAAACTGTCCATGCCTGTATAGTTAGTAGTAGCCAACTTTGTAACACATCACCTTGTGTTTAATCATCCATCCACACACTGAATTTATTTTTAACTTATTCCTCTTTGCTTTCAACTTCTCCATGAAGATTTACAAACTTTCTTTTAAACCAGGTTTATTTTTAGGGATACCAAGATAATACACATTATTTTTTTTCTCCTTCACCACTATATCTATCACTCCTAAATTTTTCTGACATATGCTTAAATCCAAGATTATTGAATACAAAATGATAAGACTCTACAAAAAGTTCACATCACTGGGCACTGATGGCTTATGCCTGTAATCATAGCTTCTTAGGAGGCTGAGATCTGAGGATAGCAGTTCAAAGACAGCCTGAGCAGAAAAGGCTAGGAAACTCTTATCTCCAATAAATCACCAGAAAACTGGATCTGGCACTGTGGCTTAAGTAGCAGAGCTCTAGCCTTGAGCTGAAGTGCTGAGGGACAGCACTCAGGCCTAGAGTTCCAGCTCCATAACCCACAAAAAAAATTCACATGGTGTCAAAAGTCCTACTATATCATGTAAATGGTTTTTATCTTACTTTTACTCACTTTTCATCCTTCCCTTTCCTTCCCTTCCTCTTTCTTCTATTTTGGGAGGCACCAATGCTTGAATTCAGGGCCATGAGCTTTCACTAACCTTTGTTGCTCATGAGAGACATTCTACCAGTTGATCTATGCCTGCAGTTCAGCATTTTATTAATCAGTTGGGAGAAAGCTTCCAGACTTCTAGGGTTGCGTAGCTTCAAACTAAAATCCTCCAGCTCTAAACCTCCTGAGTCTTAAGTCCCTAAGCTTACAGGTGTGAGCTCTCAGTACTAAAGTTTGAAATCAGGACCTCACAGTCTCACTCAGCTTGGTGGCTCCATTGGCACTCTGCCACTTGAGCAATGCCTCTGGACCATTTACCTCTGTTTCTAAGTGGTTACTAAGAAGTGGTCACTAAGCATGGAATATCCACTCAAGAACAAAAAGCACCTTTTGTAAAACACTGGAGTTCTTTGCATATTGGAATTTTGCTACGAGCTAAAACACAATTCAGCAGCTTTCTTCTCTGCCCTAGTATTTATTTCTCTTTTTCCATCTGCCAACAAGGGAAAATAAACAAAGGCAACAGCATCTGTTGCTCCTGCTGCTTTGAATTAAGCTGACTTAGTTTAATCAGTTTGACCCACCAAATCCATGGCTGCACCTTCTCAGGTATTAGTCTGACCTTTGGTTTGACACTCCTCTGTTTGTCAGGTTTACCAGATATAAATTAAATAAATAAACAAATATACAGGCTTAATATCCAGAGTGTACAATTTTAAAACTTAGAACATTTTACTTCTGTATTATTTTCACATAAACAGAAGGTTTTTAAAATACAAATTTCCACATTAGTACCCATGTTTAAAGCACATGTAATAAGCCTCTGATATTAAAAACAAGGGATTGCCTAGAGATTTGTTTTAAATGATAGGCTTTTGAAGCTTTAGCTTTAGTTTGCTGGTTATGGGGTGTTTCTCCTTGATAAGGAGATGGGATGTAAAAGAGATTACTAAATGATTTCGTGTTGCAGGAATGCACTGGTTTTTATGCTGGTCTTGATATGCTTCAATACACAAATATATTCCATAAATCTGTCTTAGTTCCCTGAAACTCAAGGGTAATGCATTTCCTCTTGAATTCCTGTCCTGATGAACAACACACACACACACACACACACACACACACACACACACACGTAGCTTAACTCAGAAATATGTGTGGTTTCTCACACATTAGTCCAGAAAGTTTGAGAGGATTGGAGCAATTTCTTCCTGTTAAAATTGTCTCTGAGTATTTGAAATCTGTCTTCAGGTATGTAAAGCAACCTTATGGCTGTAAATTTGTTTAGAAAGTTTGCTGTCCTTTGAAGTACTTAATTAGAACTGAGTTTGATAGGGAAGGTGCTAAGCAATTAAATTTGCTGACCACATTAACATTTAAATGCAAACAAGCAGCATCAAGATACTCACAATAAGAAGTTCATAATGTGCTTTCAAGGTGGTGACAAAGAAAGAACATATTTAGGGTCAAAACTAATAAAGTTCATGTGTTAATTATCAGTTTTACTTATAGAAATATAGTTAGTAAACATTGCCCAAAGTATGTGTTAAATCTGAGCCCTCAGTTTCAAGAACTTCAGATTCAAACTGTGTTGTGATTGTTAATGAATATAAAATTTACCAAGTTAAAGGTTAAAACATACTACAGTTATAGCTATTCATTTTTCAGTAAATAGATTTTTTAACCAACATTCTGTTTCTTGTTACTGATTTTTTTTTAAATAGCAAGGAACAGTTGTGTTTTGCTTAAACAACAGTTGTGAAATGCCTTGTGCTGATACAGGGTAAAATGGAAATATCAACATTGTTTATGTAGGATTTCCAAGCCATAAATCAGTCAAAGGTACATTTTGTTCTGCGGTCCACTTATTAGTATAAATGGGTTTTTCTGATTGGTGCAACATTTTACTTGACATTGTCAAATAATAAAACCAATAATACCCATTTAAAAGTAAAGTTTTTGTCAAATGCAGAAAGAAATGATCCTTGTAAAAGAATAAGCACTTTGCATTTCCTCAAATTGTCCAACATTCAATAGCACATTTACCAACAGTCATTAAAGTAATTTTGGAACAAGTGACTTTTTATTGTGTGTGTACTAGTGATTTTTCAGACTTTTATTAGGAACGTGAAGTATTTTATATTTTAAACTGAATTTTACTTTGTCACAAATCAACATCACTGAAAGTTTTTTTTTTAAAAAAAGAAAGTTCTTGAGAATTAACTTGTCTTCTGAATTCTTTCCTTGGTTGTAAATATGTTCTTTGTTACAGACTCATGTAATTAGGTGAATTTAAATGTACAGGTTACAGAGTGATTACTATGGTGAGAGACATTTTGCATATATTGTCTCATGATTTTTGAAAACTAACTTGCTATATTGTTAATGCCATGTAATAGGTAAGGAAATGAAGCCAGGAAAGATTAGTTATGATATCTGGTTTTAATCTTGGTATACATACTCCTTTCATTTTGATTAAGTTATGTCTTTCTATGAATTTAAGATACTTCTATTTTCATTTAAAATTTCTTGAATTGCTTTCTTGGATATGTAGCTGATTAAGATATTGATTCAATTTCAAACTTCAGACATTATTCAAAATGGGATGTTATCTTTTATCTCTGATATAAATTATTTACATGCTTTTCTTTCCTTTTCTTTCGCTTTGTTTAAACTCTCTTTGGCCATATAATTGATTTTATCTTTTCTCCTTTCATTACCTCTATTTTCTGAATGATATTTAATAGAAGTATTTCCTTGATCTAGATTAAAGGAAACACAGCATTATTTCCTTCATAGACCCGTGCATTATTAATAATAATAATCTTACTGTTGTTAGTTTTACATTTATGCACTTTATTCCTTTGGAATTTATCTTGAAGTATATATGGTATCTTTGATATGTCTTTAGCTGCTACTTTTATTTCTAACCTGGGATTTAAACATTCACTTTTGAGTGCTTACCTTACAATAGCCTATATATAACCCCTCACTAAAGTCTTTGAGCAGCATTACACTCTGGGTTTATATTTCTATTCTTTTACTGTATTTTTAAGAGAAAATAATACTTGTTGTAAAATAATTGTCAAAATATTTTAAAAATGCCTTCTCAATTTCTTTTGACTTTTCAATTTTGTCTGTAAAATATAGTCGGGGCATTTGGTTGACCTAGAGCACTGGTAGGAAACTCTTAGAGAATGTTTGCTCCACTGAGTAATAGCTATTCAAGAGAAGACAATGCAATTACTTTTAGTATATAACACCATATAATAAGTAATGTTATGATTGCTTTGTGCTATTTTGAAGTCTCATTATACTGAGCATTCTAAACAATTTGTGAATACTGAAAATAAAATTTAATAATTTTGATACTGTATATGGGTGACCTTGAAAAGTAAAGTGTATACTTTAGGCTATCACAATAATATCAGATTCAAGAAACACAACATTAGGACATCGACTTTGCTTTATCTCCTTTGAAGCATTTCTTACTGGGCATTGGTAGTTCACACCTATATTCCTAGCTACTCAAGAGGCTGATATCTTGAGGATCATAGTTCAAAGCCACACAGGGCAGAAAAGTCCTTAAGAGACTCTTATCTCCAATTAGTTACTCAAAAACAGAGCAGTAGCCTTCTGCACAAACACAGTGGAGTTCAAGCCCCACAACTGAAATAAAATAAAATAAAATAAAGCATTTCTGACCTCTGAATGTCAATTTTCAATAGACTAATTAAAACATAGATAAAAGTATATTTTCTAATATTTTGATCATAAAAATCAACAGTATGGCTCAAAAATTGCAATTATAAAATTTATTTTCTAGTTGTTTAGAAATTCTGATATCATATTTTCCACTCTACCCAAACAATTTAGCAGTTCTCAAAGCAGCAGTTAAGCTGGAGGTGTCTTTTCTGGGGAACATTTTTTTTCTCTTTCAAATTCAAGTGAATTAACCTATATAAACCTAACTTAAAAGGAAGACTTAAAATATTGGGGGTATTAGCTTGGTGCCAGTGGCTCACGCCTATAATCCTAGCTACTCAGGAGGCTGAGATCTGAGGATCATGGTTCAAAGCCAGCCCAGGCAGAAAAGTCCATGAGACTCCTATCTCCAATAAACCACAGAAAACTGGAAGTGGCGCTGTAGCTCAAGGGGTAGATTGCTTGCCTTGAGTTGAAGAGCTGAGGGACAGCGCCCAGACCCAGAGTTCAAGCCCCATGACCAATTTTTTAAAAAAGTATATATATATATATATATATATATATATATATACATATATATGTGTATATATATATATTTGATTTCATGTTCACTTATACTATTAACCAGCATGTCAATAATGTTCACAGAGATATTTCACTTTGGAAGAGGAAAGATGTCAAATGACACCTTTAATAGAATAAGTGAACATGAATCAAATAAGTGAAATAATAACAAAAGGGGCTAAGTTATGTAGGAAAGGAGTGCATTTGATATTATGTAGTCTGAGACTTCTTCTTGGAGCTTTTAGAGAAGCTATGTGCTAATATTTTCATGATGTTAAATTTAATTTTGTGTTTATTGATAATGCTGAGAAAAAAGTTGAAGCTGCTAGTGCATGCATAAATTTGGAGTATATTAATAGGTTATGAGGCACTTTAAAATCATCATAGGATAATATTTTAGGTGTAGATTTGTGTGTTATTTTCAATGTGCCTAAAACTTTGCTTACAATTTGCTCATGTATGCTGCTGAGTACATCTACTTTAATAACTTATTGTTCACATAATCCTATGGTAGGAAATATGAAAATAAAAAACATTTTACTCTTTCTAGTACCTAGTCAATATTTATTTAATTCAATCTATGACTTATTTTACTTTAGCTTTTCTAAACAACCATTTCAGGTTCTTGAAATAACTACCTACTTAAATCCATATTCAGTAAACCATTGTATAAACATTCATCCACTAAGTTTATACTATGAACACACACAAACACAAAGAGAGAAAGAGAAAGAAAAATTAAGTATAATATTGTATTACATTTCCATAGCCCACATCAATTGTTTCACACTTCTTGACATGTATCTTCAATGCAAAAATGTGCTATAGTCAGATATCCTTCACTATGACAAAATACCTGAGCTAAATCCACTTAAATGGGAAAAAAAGGTTATTTTGCCTCATGACTTCTGAGATTTCAGTGCATCATTAGTTGCTTCACTTGTCTGTGGACCTGTGGCAAGGCAGAACAACATAGTGAGGGTCACATGACTGAGCATAACTGTTCACCTCATGGTGGCAATGAAGCAGAGAGGGCAAGGGGTCAAAATATCTATATTCCCTCCAAGATCATACCTTCAGTGATCTAGCATCCGTCTACCTCTTGGAATTCTAACTGCTTCCTAAAAATATCAGAGGACGTTAGCCTTTAAAATATTGGCCTTTGGGGGAATACATTAGGTTCAGCTATGAGAAGGAAGAAAGGAAGATAGGCCAGATGGAAGGAAGGACGGAAGGAAGGAAGGAAGGAAGGAAGGAAGGGAAGGAGGAAGGAAGAAAGAAAAGGAGGAAGGGAAGGAGTGAGGGAGGGAGGGAGGGAGGGAAGGAAAGAAGGAAGGAAGGAAGGAAGGAAGGAAGGAAGGAAGGAAGGAAGGAAGGAAGGAAGGAAGTTGTCCTTTTCTTATTTCTAGTTTTTATTCTATTTCCAGTCCCAAATAACTTGTATTTCTATAATGTGTGGCAAATGCTTAGTATTTGCTTTAATTTCAATGAAATTAAGTTTAATGAATGTGATTATCACACTAAAAACTCTCTGATGCCAAAATTGTCTTTATATAACGAACATGGAAGTTTTGCAAAAGACAATTTATCCTTTAAATCTTTTCAATGAAGATTCACTTAAAATTTCTCTTTAAGTTTCAGTGACCCATTTGGCTCTAAATATTGATTCTGACCCTACAGGTACTCACAAGGTTTTTCACACAGCCTTCAACCTCATTGCCTTGCTGGTAATATTCTCCTCTTTGTTCTGGTTTTGAAAAAAGTTAAAAATTTTATTATACATTCATCTGCAGAGTAAGGCTTGTGGGTCCTTTAAATTTTAAACTCTGATATGTAAGTCAAACTTTCAGTATTCACTGTTGTTGTTTACTAGTCTCTGCTCTGAGAGCTAGGAAGCATGGCTTCCAAGTACTTTCCTGTTACAGATTTGTAAATCTCTCCTAGATGTTCATTCTATTGAGTTTCTCCCATGAAGACAGTTGGTAACCTGTCCATTGCCAGATCCTCTTAACTTGGTTACTGTTAATGATAAAGTGGTTAAAATGTATCCCTTCCAATATCTGCAAGAGCATTAATACTTGATTGTCCAACTATCTGTGGAGTCCTGTGATGCTAGCTTTCTCTCTGAGCTGTACAAGAAACAACTGTGTGTACTTTCTTCTCTAACTTAGATATCACATGCTTTTTGATATGCTCA
Source organism: Dipodomys spectabilis (assembly GCF_019054845.1). Lineage (NCBI taxonomy): Eukaryota > Metazoa > Chordata > Mammalia > Rodentia > Heteromyidae > Dipodomys > Dipodomys spectabilis. The sequence goes on from NW_024870772.1 coordinate 13,748,320, forward strand.
TACCCTGATTTCCAGCGCAGACTTTTTTGAATTCCTTTATGGGAACATAGTGTGTAGTCATTCCTTCTCTCATCTAGTTATTAATGATACTGAGTTTGATTGGCTCTGGCTCTTCTACCTGTGCAATCTCAGAACTTGGCATTGTCCTCTCTATATAATGATGCCTTAACAACAAAGGATTGTAATGTTCTGAAAATACCACAATCCCTCATTCTTCCATTGCTGTTCCTGCTTAGAATGGCTTTCTCACCACTGTTCACTACTGGACATACCTTTTGTCATGAAATCCTCCCTTATAAAAGAAGTCTTCCTACACTTCCTTACTCAAATTAAGTGTTCCTTGCAATAAACATTAGTCACACCTCTCATATAAGTTTCATTATGAAAATTATTATGTTGTATTATAATTATTTCCTATATATTTGGTACCAGATACTAAAACATTTTAAGAAAATAGGTTTTATTTTGATATTTTTGAAACAAAACAGTTTAAACAAATAGTATAGGGATTCATCATAGACTGGTTAAAAGAATGAATGATATTTGAACCAGATTTTGTTTCAGACAGCAGACTAAATGCAAATGGCTTCTTCATAAATGCTGTTTTTCATTATATATATTGTTCCCAGGTGTAGAGACTATTCTTGTGTGTTAGTATCAAAACTCCTGTGTGTTTGCTTATTAGGAGATAATTTATTGGAAAATTTTTAGTAACATAAACCAGGACTACTTTGTATCAGGCTATAATATGCCTTTTTTTGACACATCATAGTTACATTTGCACATTCAGCCCATTTGACCAGATCTTCTGTGTGTATACTAGTAATATTCAGATGAAATATACACACACACACACACATATATATATGGTATATATATATATATATATATATATATATATATATATATATACACACACACACATATATATGATATACTGAGAATTTTAATTTTTAAATATCTGATTTGTGAAATACCTTTTCTGATGCATAACATTTTATTATTTGGCTATTGATCTTCTGCTACAGAGTCATGATTTTTTCTGGAAAATAATATCTTCAGAAAAATTAGATATTGATTAACATTTTGGAAATAGCTATACTTCTTTTTTATGTTTTTATTGTGAAATTACTGTACAGAGGGGTAACAGTTACATGAGCAAGGCAATGAGTACATTTCATATCAAGCATTGTTGACTCCTCCTTTATTTTTCCCCTACCATCCCTTCCCTCCCACTTCCACAATTACACTTCACCTCTGCCCCTCAAAGTTTGTTGTTCAACAGTGTCTTGTACATCTCGTTTTTACAATGGGTCAACCTGTATCCCTATTTAAACATTTTGTTTTTTCCCTTCTCTTCCCCAAATTATACCGACATCAAATACAGTGACAACAGGGGTTATAACATGGGGGAGGAACATACAAAGCAACAAAAAGATCACATGGTACCTTATAAATATGTTAGAAACAATAACAATAACAACAAAAAATAACTTGTGTCCCTATCTTGAAGTTCATTTTGCTTTTTCTATCTCTTATTTTTACCTTAATAAAAAATAAGGTTAAGCGAACATAGAAAACATTATTAAAAACTTTTAAAACATTTTATTAGCATACGTACAGTGGGGAATCACTATGCATTTCCATACAATATATACATATACAATATACCCAACAAAATACAACCCCTCCAAGCCTCTCACCCATTCTTCACCTTCTTCCTTAAAACAATCAACAGGACTGTTCTCTTTTCAAACATGAATATAAAGTACTTTGAATATGTTCACCCTCACTTACCCTCTCCATTTTTCCCCAACCTCATTGAACTTGCTTGTTTCAGATTTCTTTTCTTTTTAGTGTCTACCAATTAATTGTCCAAAAAGTTTTAACCATGACAATTTACATGTGAATAAAACTTAGTCTTCATAATACTTCATAAATATTTCTAAACACAGGCTCATTTATACCTAACATACACATTAAATGAATATCAGTTAAAAGTGAAAAAGTGAATTGATAAGCTCTAAAGTCCTAGCTAATAGGAAAAAGCTATTTTTCCATCCATATGTGTGAAGGTGAAAAAAATATTAAAACAATGCAAATCAAAACAACATTGAGATTCCACCTCACCCCAGGTAGAATGGCCATTACCAATTAAACCAGTAATAACAGATGCTGTCAATGATGTGGCCAAAAGGGAATGCTACTAAACTGTTGGTGGGAGTGTAAACTTCTTCAACCAGTTTGGAAAGCATTGTAGAGGTTCCTCAAAAGGCTAAACATAGACCTTCCCTATCTCCCAGCATTCCACTTCCAGACATTCACCCAAATGACCACAAAGGAGGCCATACTAAAGTTACCAGCACAACTATGTTCATTTATCATTATTTATCATAGCGAAGATATAGAGTCAACCAAGATGCCCCTCAGATGAATGGATCAAGAAAACGTGGTAGAGCTGGGAAGGTGGCTCAGTGGTAGAGCTCTTGCCTTGCATGCATGAGGCCCTGGGTTCGATTCCTCAGCACCACATAAGCAAAAAGAAAAAAGCCGGAAGTGGCACTGTGGCTCAAGAGGTAGAGCGCTAGCCTTGAGTTGAAGAGCTGAGGGACAGCGCCCAGGCCCAGAGTTCAGGCCCAAGATTGGTCTCAAAAAAAAAAAAAGAAGACAAAGGGTGAACCAATGCAAGAATGATACTCACTAGACATTATGTTGGAAATGAACTTTAGAACTTGGGGGGGGGTGGCAAAAAGTCAAAAGGGGGAGGGAAAGCAGAAGAAAACAAGGAAAGGGTAACAATGTTCAACATGCATTGTACTCATTTCTTTCCTTATGTAACTCTAACCTCTCTATATATCACCTTTACAACAAGATTCAAAAAAATCCTTAAGAGGATTTATATCTTTGCCCTGACTATGAATTCTTATAATTTATTACCAAAACTGAATCACCACAGAATTTTTTTGAGGATTATCATTTTCTAGGAGATAAATGGAAGGATGGGAGGAACAATTGGTTTTATAATCAGATGGAATTCACCATGGCTTATAAGCTATATAATTTTTCTACATGTCCTTAGGGAAGACACAAGATCAACAAAAGCAAAAAAAAGACACATTTTACCCAAGATCATTTCCACCGAGACCTTTGGAATTTTGTGATAGTGTAGAGTGCTAGATAATATTAATTTTCTTAGTAACATACACAGACTCCCCCTCCTCCAATTTTCTCTCTGCTATTTTCTTTGAAGAAAATGGCTTCATTTTTAAAATTTAGATTGTAGTATTTACAATCATTTCTGTAAGGTTTTAGGCAAGAAAATACCACACAGAAAGAGGTAAAGGAAAGTTTTATTGGGGTATGCTCCTAGGGGAACTCCCTGCTTGGGATCAGAGAGGTCATGCAGAGTCTAATTGAAGCAAGGTTTTTATAGGTAAGGTAAAAGAGGAACTTTTAATCATTGTGGACTTTTAGCATGTAGCCTATTTTGCCAGTTTGAGTGGTCTCAGGCCAGTGTATCTGAAGAATGGTTGAGTCAGTTGGTGTTTTTGATAAGGAAGTGGCCTTTCTCAGCTGCAAGTGGCTTTTCTTAGCTGCACTGGTGTGTGATAAAGGCTGGACCATTATTAGATTGGAGGGAGGAGGGGAGGCCCAAAAAGAGGAATGATTTCTGAAAGCAAAAGTGAGGTTACAACTCCTGCCATCTCTTTGGGAGTTGGAAAGGCCTCAACCCATCCTGTGAGGGTATCTACCAGGACAAGAAGGTACCTCATCCATTTGTGGGTCAGCATATGGGTGATATCAACCTGCCAGTCTTGGCCAGGCAAATAGCCCCACATTTGATGGGTTGTAAAGGCTGACCTAAGTCCCCCTTGAGGGGTGGTGGTGGAGCATGTAAAACATGCCTGGGAAACAGACTCAACTATAGTGGAAAGCTGCAGGTAATAAAAACTGAAACAGTGCTCTATGCCAGATATGGAGTGAGGCATAACCTCTTGCATGAGGATTGTAGCCTGAACAAGAGGCAAAGCCAAATTATTATTTATAAATAATATCTATAAATATCTACCCTTGCTCCCCATCCATGCCACCCTTTTTATAGAGAAGGGCTTTTTCAGCTGGGTTAGACTAGTCAAATCTGGGACCTGTAAAAACAGAATTGGATCAGAGGCCTCTGGACATTGGTTAAGTTGGTGTGCTACCTCATCAGCTTTATTGTTGCCTTGGGAAACGGGATTCATCTGTATGGTGTCCTTTGCGGTGAACAATAGCCATCACAGATGGGCATTAATGACGGGGTTTCCTTTGGTGGATAGAAACCCACATTCCTTCCAAATTGCCACGTGGCAATGAGCAATAAGAAAAGCATACTTTGAGTAAGTGTAAATAGTTACCCTCTTTCCATTAGCTAGATGGAGGGCCATAGTAAAGGCTACCAACTTGGCCTTTTGAGATGTTGTTCCCTCAGGGATGCGCTGAACCTCCATCACCTCCCCTAGATTGGAAATGACTACTTAGGAAGCCGGTCTTTTCCCCCATGAATCCACCATGGAACTGCCATCCACAAACAAAACAAGGTCAGAGTCAGGAAGGGGCTGGTTGGTGACCCCAGATGGAGAAGTCAGGGCCTCCACCAACTCAGGACAGCAGTGGTCAAAGAGGAGGATTGTCCAGGGGTCTGGAGGGGAGAAGAGGGGCAGGACTAAGCTTAGGGGATTGGGAAAATAAAACGGTTGGGATTTTTTAATAGATAGGAGGTGAATCTCCTACAAGGGAGGAGAAAGAAGGGCTAGGGCATGGTGCCAAGTAAGTCCTGAAGTCGGTATGAGGAAAGCACCTTTAGTGAGGATCCCAGGGTTAAGGGCCTCCTTGGTTAGGGTGGCCACTGCCAGAGCACATAGGCAGGGCTGCCATCCTCTAACTGTGAGGCCGAGTTGTTTAGACAAATCTATGATAGAAGCAAATGTGGGACCCATGGGCTGAGTCAGGACTCCAATAACAATGCTCTGGCATTTGTCCAAGAAAAGGAAGAAAAGCTTAGTCACATTAGGTAACTGGAGTGGTGGGGACAACAGCAAGTCTGACTGTCACTGCTGGAAGGCCTTGGCCATCTCTCCGGGGTTTATCAGTGGTCCCTCCAGGTCCTCTTTGGCTGCCTCATATAGAGGTTTGGCCAAAATGGAGAAATTGGGAATCCAGTGTCTAAAGAAACCCACAAATCCCAAGAAGGAAAGGATTTCCTTGCCTGAATTAGGGGCCTGTAAATTCCTGAGGGCCTGTCGGTGGTCCACCATGAAATGGTGGGTTGTAGGAGTAAGTGATAGTCCCAGATATGTAACTGTGGATAGGGAAAGCTGGCTCTTAGTGGGGGAAACCCGATATCCCTAAGAAGCCAAAAACTTTAACAAACGGTATGGAGGTGAAACTTTTCCAAGGAGGAACTACATAAAAGGAGGTCATCAACATACTGAAAAAGAGTATTGGCGCCTAGATGGCACTTTCTAAGCTAACACTCCTTAGCTAATACTTAGCCAAATGAATGAGGACTGTCTCAAAAACTCTGGGGAAGCACTGTCCAGGTCAGCTGACTGGCCTGAGACGTGCTTGGATCCTGCATGTAAAGGCAAACAGATTCCAAAATTCTGGGTCTAAGGGAATGGAGAGAAAGCATCCTTAAAATCCAATACAGGAAAATGGATAGTAGAAGTGGGGATATGGAAAGGGAGGGTAGATGAGTTGGGAGCTATAGGATGTATGGCCACCACGGCCTCATTAATGAGACAAAGTTCCTGTACTAATTGGGGTGTTAAAAGGAGAGTTAGTTGGCACCAGGAGTCCCTTACTTTTAAGATGATTAAAAATGGGCAATACGCCCTGGCAATGTTTTACTGAGATGAGGAATTGAGCACATGCAAGGAAAGTGGAAGCTCCTTTAGATGAATAAGAACAGGTTGATACTGTGTTGCCACCACTGGGAAAGAAGTGTCCTATGCAATGGGATCCACCAAATCAGGGGGAAGGGGAAAGGAGGTGTGGGAGGATGGGAATGGAGGCTCATTTGGGGGATAGAACTAGTAAAAGAGGGGCTGCCGGGGCCAAATTAGGTGGCCCCCAAGTCAAGGTGCCATGTAATTTAACAAGTAGGTGTTGCCCCACAAGGAGAGTGGGGCAGGAAGGCATAACTAAAAAAGGAGTGAACAAATACTGGTAATGGAATAGACATGTAAAAGGGCTAGGATGGTGGCTGGCATGGTGGCTGGGTAGAAGGGCTGTCAACTCCCATAACTGAGACCTGGGCAGGAATTAAGAGGCCCCTCCAGGAAGGAAGGACTGAATAGATAGCTTCTGTATCCACCAAAAAAAAATTTACTTTACTGCTACTTGGATCCTTACCCTAGGCTTATGATGGTGAGGAAGTGAAGCACTACCACCTTACCGGGTTTCAGCACCAGATGTTAGGTTTTAGGCAAAAAAAGACCACACAGAAAGAGGTAAAGGTGGGTAAAGGAAAGTTTTAATGGGGTATTCTCCCAGGCATACTCTCTGGTCGGGATCAGAGAGGTCGTGCTGAGTCTAATTGAAGCAAGGTTTTTATAGGCAGGGTAAAAGAGGAATTTTTAGTCATTGTGGACTTTTAGCATGTACCTTGTTTTGCCAGTATGACTGGTCTTAGGGCAGTGTATCTGAAGAATGGTTGAGTCAGATGGTGTTTTTGATAAGGAAGTGGCCTTTCTCAGCTGCAAATGGCTTTTCTCGGCTCTCTTTTCCCTCCAGCGGCCTGACAATTTCATTTTAGCTTGTTTTGCCAAAGTTAATTTTTGACTGAATTTTATCAAAAAGCTGGTAAAACAACAGATTTGTGCTTCATTGCTCAGAAAAATAAGATGAATATAACTATTGTGAGATACAGTCATCAACATTATTCTTTCATTGAAATTGGAAACAAGCTGATTTTGTTAACATGCTGAAAAATAAGTGAAATTAAGCAAAGTATAAACAAAAATCAGCTCTGTAATTCTTTTTACCCTAAAGCATCAATCATTGATATAAATATTTATTAATTATTCCTGTTCAAGATTGCCTAAGACAATGCTAAAATGATGAGTCTTTCACAGTTGATCAAAAATCTCCTAGTGGCCTGAGATTACCTGTCCATCACACATCTTCTTGATCACCCTTATATTGTCTAATCAGAAACAAAACAACTACAATAACAAAGGCTTTGAAATCCTCTTGTTCTCCCTGTCTTAACTTTCCGCCTTGCTTTCTAGCTAATATGGGAATTAAGAAAGTGCTTACATATTTGGAAACTATCTTTTCTTATTTTTACTATGAATTTGAATTTACATTTTAAAATAATATTTATTTATTTCCACGTGTTACTTTTTTCATGCCTGCCCATATAAATATACTGCTGATGTGATAATATGGAAACCAAATCTGCTACTGCGTAGAGAAAAAGGTTGTTAAAAATACATTGATGAGCCAGGTACCAGTGGTTCATGTCTGTAATACTATCTACTTAGGAGGTTGAGATCTGAGTATGATGGTTCCAAGCCAGCAGGGGTAGGAAAGGCTGTGAGACTCTTTTCTCCAATAAACCACAGAAAAAAATCCAGCAGTGGAACTGTGGCTCAGCACTAACTTTGAGCAAGGAAAGCTCATGGACAGAGCTAAGGCTCAGAGTTCAAGCCCCAGGGTGACAAAAAAAAAAATACATTGATGATTGCTTTTAGTAGTTAACTTCTTAATGTGATGGATTGTTATATGCATATAAATATTGTACTCTATGTTAACTACATTAAAATAGAGGTATTTTTGTGTTACGTGTTGTGTTTGATGTGCAATTATTTAATTAGTTTAATTTATTTAACCACTGGGAATAAATGCTGATTAACATTTTAATGTACAAAATTTAGTTTTGGGGATGGGTTCAATAATTTATTATTGCCAAAAAAGAAATGCTTTATATCTATCTACCATGCTGTATCTATCTATCTATCTATCTATCTATCTATCTATCTATCTATCTATCTATCTCATTCTCATCTATTTTTATCTATTTATCTGGTATAAATCATTTGTTTGCTTCTTTCTTTCTTTCTTTGTTTCCTTCTTTCATTCTTCCTCTTTCTTCCCTTGTTTTTTTAACCTACTTTTTATCTTAATAGAAGCAATGGCTTTGGAAAGTAGAAGATGACAGTGGGAAATTGGAAAGTCTTTGCATAGGTTTTTCCCATTTCTGGGTGAGAGTTGAATTGACACAAACAGGCCATGAATATTCAAGGTTGAGCTCTGTTTCTCTGAAGCAAGGTTGAGAAAAACTTTAGTAACAGTGTAGGAGTTTTTTCTTAATGACACAAGTCCAGAACAGCCCCTTTGAAGCAACATTTTCCAATCCCCTGACTCCAGTAAGAATGAACCTAAATAATTTTAAACAGATAGTTATTTGCAATCCTAAAATATATCTGGGAAATGAAAATCTTCTTGTTGGTAACTAGTTCCACTATCTCACAGCCATTATGCCAATATGTACTGTTAAGAGGCCTAAATACACACATTACTGACACAATAGGCTGTAATTGGGCTTTTGAAACTGCTACACAATATCCAATCTATGATTATTTAGGGAGTTTACATTCACCCGTTATTGATGCAGCAGCCTTTAATAGTACCTTTGTTGTCAGAGTGGGTTGTGTTGCTTAAAATTCTTAGCTCTGTTTGAAACAAATTGGTACAGACCACAAACAGTGGAAAGAGTTCACATATGTATGTGCAATTATTATATAAATTGAGCTTATATTTTAGGAAGCTGGATAAAGACTGAGTTTTTGAAACATTTTGAAGACGGTTTTGAAGAAAGACCTCCTGCAATTGTGTTGATGGAGACTATGCGTAAATGTGTGGAGTGAGGGTTTCTATCCTCTTGTGGAAATAAAATGCTGCCATACAAGCAGTGCCATGCATACAGTGTCTTAGGGGTCCATATGAGAAAGAGTAATAAAGAACTATTATGAGGAAACCCATATCTGAAATATTAGTGAAGGCCAAGTAGAATACTTAGACTTCTAGTACTACCTGGAAAACAAAACAAGATGCTTTTCTTATTTCTGTACTGGGCATAATTATGGAAGTTTAAATAAAAACCAAAGTTTCATAGTAAAATACCTCAAATTCCCAAGTTTCCACTAAAGATCAGTAGTGATGCCAATAATCAGAAAGATCTCAACATGAATGAGAAAAGGCAGTATGAGAGGCCAACACTGAGATGATAAAGAAGTTGGGATTAGCTAATAAGTATTTTTAATAGTTATTTAAAAAACTTGAATAGAAAGTTACAAATACACTGAAAACAATGGGAAAACTAAAAAGACTCAGAACATTAACTCCCAGAAAAAAAATAGAAAACATGGATGAGTTCCGGGAAGATGGTGGAGGAGAAGCTGGAGTCTAAACAAGCTCTCGCATAGAAAGCAGTTTTAGAGTTCCAATGAACAGTCCTAAGCCAGAGAATCACACCAAGTGTGCCACCACAGGACAGAGAGTCAGGCCACAGAGGGAAAATCCAGGCAAGGAGATACATCTGAGCTCTTGCCAGCAGCTGCTGCGGCGGCGGCAGCGGTAGCAGCGGGCGAACGCAGGCGCCATACCTGAGCCACAGAGAGTCCAGGACGAAGGAGCCAGATGCAGCGGGCGAGCGGATTCTACTCAACAGCAGCAAGAACCGACAAGGAGCGAACATCTTCATCCTGCAGTTCACAGACCAGAGACGACCCAGGAACCAAGACTCGGCGTGAGTAGAAGCCTAACGTCCTCACTCCTTCTCAGGGAGCAGAGGAGGGAAGGCTACCCCTCCCCCCCCACCCCCCCAGTACCGGAGATCTCCATCTTGGATACCGACAAAGCTCGGCAGAGCTGCTAGCTCCAACTCAAGCCTTGGAATAAAACAAGTCATTTAGCAGGTCACAAGAATTTAACGGCGGCGTGACCTGCCAGACTCAGCTCCACCCAGGGAAAAGTCACCCAGCTTGGGCACAAGCCCTAGGAATGGCTTTCTTCACTGGGTAATCAGAGCCAGAGGCTGCCCCTCCCTTTAGCAGCTTCAACAATCAATTGAAATTCAGTAAACAGAAACCCTGAGAATGGCTCCAGGCTGGGCTCTGTGAGTTTTTCACAAACTAGCCCCCCCCCCGGAAAAGCTACTGTTTGTTGAAAGGCCTCAACTCTACCCAGAACCTAGCCTCATCACTGCATCCCCCTCTTTTGTGATTCTCAAAGCAGATCTGCCTCCCATTGAACTAGCCTGGGAGGAGGATCGCAAAATCCTGGGTAAAGCAGAGTATTTTTCTGCCTGTTTGAACACACTGACTTAAGAAACCAACGTAGCCACAGGACCACAAGCAGACCAGAGACTCCAACAAGAGGCTGGTTACGGACACAAGGGAGATACAGGATTTTTCCCACCCCTCCCAAAAAAATCAATGAACTTCTTTTTTTTTTTCTTCTTCTTCTTCTTCTTCTTTTTTTTTTTTTTTTGGGTACCTTATACAAAAAAAAATTTTTTTTCTTTTCTAAAACTTTTTTTAATCTTTAATTTTTGCCTTTTTTGAAAAAAAATTATTTTCCAGTAACTTTTTTTTCCTCTTATAATTTTTATTTTAGGATACGTGAGTGTGCATTTTTCTTTCTTTTTTTGTTTTCTTTCGTTTTTTTCTTTTTTAATTATCCTTTGTTTTTTGTTTAGCTCTACTGAACTTCTGATCTTTTTTTCTTCCTTTCTTATCCTTTTCACCTTTTCCTCTCTTTCATTTTTCTATATGTGACTTAATTCTTGTCCTGTACATCCTCAGATAAACCTGCTGTTGACTATTAGACCCTATCCCCCATTGTGTACACACTTAATCCACAAATTTATTGCTCAATTCAAAACCTCAAAAATTCCGTAATAGCAGTACTACCTCTTTATACCTATATAATATTTAAGCATTTTTATTTTAAAATTTTTCACATCTCCTTTATATCCCTCCCCTTCTCACAATATATTCATGTTCTTCTCTAAATAGATGGTTTTCGATTCTGTATAATATTATTAATTTTTACTTTTCTATTTTTTCTGGTCTCTTTTCTTTTCCCTTTCCCTTTCTTCTTTTTTTCTCTCCCTCTACTTTCATCCTACCCAATCTATTTCCTGCTTTGAAATTAGGACTTAGTTAACTTTCACTGTGCCTCTCCACATCAATCTATTCATATTTTTTACCCACATTTCTCCCGAACCATAATAATTTCTGGTTTTCCAAATTCTTCTTTGCGGTTCGTAGCCCATTAACATATAGTTGTTTGATGTTGAATAGATGTATCTGTTGAACTAGATTGTATCTGTAGATTATTGACTGTGCAAATTCAGACTTTGGTTGATGTTTGCCTTAAGATAGTGTTCTAGCACAAAACTGGTGCTATTTTCATCTCAAATGGGCAGAGTAAGCCAGAAAAACAAAAGAAAAATGGCAAATCCGGGAATCTCAATTCCCAATCTTGATAATCAGGGGACTGAACAGATAATGAATAATCCAGAGGAGAGTTCCCAAATAGCTCTACAAACACTGCTGGCAAACATGATAAATGAAAAGATTGAAAACATACAAAGGACTCTCTATGAGCATGATAAGGAGAGAGAGAGTGCAATCCAAAAGTTTATACAGGAATATCATAAGTGTGGGGAAGCTACTCAAAAACTGATACAGGATTTGCGTGAGCAGCTTGAGAATACTCAAAGAGAAAGGCAGGAATGGCATGAGCAGGCTGAGAACACTCAAAGAGAACTACAGGAATCCCATGAACGGGAGGAAGCTAATCAAAGAGTAATACAGGAATTAAGAGAGCAGGAAGAGAATACACAAAGATCACTAAAGGCATTCATGGAATCCATTAACAAAGAGCTGAAGGAAGTCAGGGAGACCACAAAGGGAATGCTGAATGGAACCCAACAGAAGAAATGGGAGTCCAAGGAAACCATAACCAATCAACTAAGTGATTTGAGAATAAACACTGAACACCAAATTAAGGAAGTAAAGAAGTTCATATAAGATCTAAAACAAAGCTTCAACAAAGAATTTGAAGCCATCAAAGCTGACCAATTAGAAGGAAAAGAGATTAAAAAAAACAAAGTAGAAAGTCTTGAAAGCAGGTTAGACCATGCAGAAGATCATATCTCAGGGATTGAAGACAGCCTAGATATTATAGAGAAAGATCATACACCCATCCAAGACAAGTCCAAGAAATATGAGCGGTCTATCCAACACTTGGAAGACACCATCAGAAGGCCTAATCTAAGGATAATGGGTGTAGAGGAGCACCAAGAAACAGAAGCTAATGGTCTAGGAAATTTGTTCAACAGGATCCTAGCAGAGAACTTCCCAAACATGCAAGAAGATAGGCCTATTCAGATAGAAGAAGCTTTTAGAACCCCAAATAGTCCAGACCAGAATAGGACATCCCACTGTCACATTATAATCCACACAGGATCAACTCAGAACAAGGAAAAGATCCTTAAAGCTGTCAAGGAGAAAAGATTAATCACCTATAAAGGGAAACCAGTTAGAATCACCTCAGATTTCTCAGCAGAGACGATCAAAGCAAGAAGAGTCTGGAATGATGTATGCCATGCCCTAAAAACAAACAACTATCAACCAAGAATACTGTACCCAGCTAAATTCTCCTTCATAACTGAAGTTCAAATAAAAACCTCCCATAGCAAAGAAAAATTGAAACAATACATCTCCACCAAACCAGCCCTACAAAAGATTCTTAAAGATGTCCTACACATAGAAAACCAACAAGACCGCAATAAAAGCCAAGAAAGTGTATCCAAACTGAGAATCCAAGAGCCATGGGAAGAACCCAGTTTTTGCAGCCCCCAAGAAGGTGGATAACATGGCAGGAACTCCCAAATACCTCTCAGTCCTATCTCTTAACGGACTTAACTCTCCAATAAAGCAACATAGACTGTTTAGTTGAATTAAAAAACAAGACCCTTCTAACTGCTGCCTTCAGGAGTCACATCTTGCCGGTAAAAACAAACACATTTTCAATATTAAAGGCTGGAACAAAATCTACCAAGCAAACGGCCCCCATAAACAGGTGGGAGATGCAATCCTAATAGCAGATAATATAGACTTCAAATTAAAATTTGTGAGGAGAGATAAAGAAGGTAGCTATTACTAATTAAGGGATCTCTCCTTCAGGAGGATATTACAATTCTAAATATCTATTCACCAAACAATAGAGCACCCAAATTTATCCAAGAAACATTACTTTCCCTCAAATCCCATATAGATCCAAAGACATTAATTGTTGGGGATTTTAACACACCACTCTCCCCACTAGATAGATCAACTCGGCAAAAACTCAACAGAGAAACCGCAGATCTAAACAGCTGCATAGATCAACTAGATTTAACAGACATCTACCGAACATTTCACCCAGCAGCATCAGAATACACGTTTTTCTCAGCAGCACATGGAACATTTTCTAAAATAGACCACCTTTTAGGCCACAAAACAAACTTGTCTAAATTCAGAAACATTGAAGTTATACCTTGCATTCTCTCTGACCACAAGGGAATAAAATTAGAACTCAACACCAAAAGCCACCAAAGAAAGTCCGGTATCACATGGAGACTGAACAACACACTGCTGAATCACTAGGGTGTCATGGAAGAGATTAGAAAGGAAATTCAAATGTTCATGATATTCAACAAAAATGAGCACACAAATTACCAGCTCCTCTGGGACACAGCAAAGGCAGTACTCAGAGGCAAGTTTATAGCTCTGAGCTCCTACATCAACAAATTGGAGAGATCTGAAACCAACAATTTAATGACCAGCTAAACCTCCTTGAAAAAGAGCAGCAAGATTAACCCCAATAACGTAGATGGAAAGAAATAATTAAAATTAAATCAGAATTAAATGAATTAGAATCCAAAAAAACTATAGAAAGAATCAACAAAACAAAGAGTTATCTCTTTGTTGCTTTGTATGTCCCTCCCCCACAGTATAACCCCTGCTTTCACTATATTTGATGTCAGTATAACTTGTGGAGGAGATGGGAAAAAAACAAGTCGTTTAAGGATACAGGTGGACCTCTTGCAACAATGAGAAGGGGGGGAGTGGTGGGAGGGGGAAGGATTAGGGGGGGAGAGGCTGGGAAGGGATGTGAAGGGTAAACAAAGGAGGAGGCTGCCATGCTTGGTAAGAAATGTACGCATTATCCTCCCCATGTAATTGTAACCCCTCTTTACAATATGTTCACAAAAAATAAAATTAAATAAAAAAAAAAAGAAATGTGTTCATTACCTTGCTCATGTAATTGTAACCCCTCTGTGCGGTATTTTTATAATAAAAAAATTAAAAAAAAGAAATAGAAAACAAGTACAAGAAACAACTGGAAATTTTATACTGAAAGAAGTAATTGCAATGAAATATCAAAGGTTGAGAACAGTAGAATATTGGGGTTGGGGAAGAGAAAAAGATCTTTTGGATTGGCAGATGGCAAAATGAAAATCTCTTGACGCAAGAAAGTTGGGAATATATATTGAATAAAAGTGAACAGAGATTCTTGATCTATGACATTGCACCTCTCTACGAGGTCATGGTGCACCAATCTGGGAAATTCAAGTGACGTGAAAAATCTTAAGTGCAAATTTAACTTCTTTTGAAAACTTTAGTTCATGTACCTTCACTGTAAATAGTCAATTTGCCAGATTGTTGATTTTTAGAGTGTCATGATCTAATCTTTTTTCAATAAGTTCAGGAGATAGGTTTACTTATTTTTGAGCTTATCATAACCTCTTTTAGCAAATGATAATAATTAGAAAATCATCTAGGATATACAATGAATCAATGTTATCCAGTACTCACATATTCTAATTGACAGTACTCCACCTGAAAGGAGCAGAATATATATATATATATATATATATATATATATATATAAAACTGTATATATATGTGTGTGTTCATATATATACAATATGTGTGTATGTGTATATATGTATATATACGCACACACATTATATATATGGTATGTATACAGATGTATGTGTATATATGTTGTATATAATGTATATCTATTATAAATATGTATATATACAATATAAGTATATATGTATATATGCATATATATAATACATATATACACATACATTGTATATATATACACATACAATATTGTGTATATGCATACACACATACACTCACACATATATGTTCTTTCCAGTTGTTGAACAACTGACTAGGTTCTATGCTATAAATAAATCTCAAATAACAAAAGAAGAACATATTGTGAGGGTTAATTTATGTCTACTTCACTGAAAGGGATACCCTGATAGCAGATAAAAACACTTTGACTTTGAGGATATTTCTGGAAGGGATTAGACTGAGGAAAATAACTGTCATCACTAATATGGGTGAATGTAATTTGATTCAATGAATGCCAGAATGAACAAATAAACAGAGAAAAGGAAAACTTTCTCTCTATTCTTGAGATATGACATTCAGCTTTCTCTGATCTCAGAAACTGGTACCCTGTTCTCTGACCAACTCAGACCAAGAATCATACCATTAGCTCCTTTCATTATAGATGGACTGGTGCAATAGTATTGGCTTTCCTGTAAGCTCAGTTTGCAGATGACAAATTGTGGAACTTCTTGACTCAAAAAGGTGTAAGAATTAAATTTTTCTTATTTTTTGTTTTTCTATATTTAATCCACAAGAAAGATCATAATTACGTGAATTGATTTTGAAAAACGAACAGTTTTTGACAAGATTTAAAGCATTCTACATAAGAATAGATAGAGAGCAATATTTCCTCAACTTGGTAAAGTAATAAGAAAATATTATTAATTAAAACATTATGCTTAATCATAAGACTAATAGCTTTGTCCTTAAGGACAGGGTCAAGACAATATTTGATCTAATCAGTATTACTAAGCATGGTACAAAAAGATTTTTCTGAGCAACTATGATAAAATATTAACACTTGTTTTACTGGAGGATATTTACAGGGCTGTTATTTTGTATCATTCTTTATGTTCATCTACATTTTTCCTTGCTTTGCAATATAATTCCCTGTCGAGCTATAAATACTGTAACTTTAAAAACTTGGGATGAAGTTAAGGGATATATGAAAGGGGTAACAGTAAAACACCCAGACTAGAACCTGTGTGCCCAGGCATGCAACCCCAGACTGCTCTGCTACCCTATGCTGCCAGGACATTTGTGTACCTTATTTTTAGTGGTCTATCAGTATGAGTATGGAGCCAGTTGAGCCTGTCACTAGATCTTGACTTCATGAATTGGCTGCATCCATTAAAATTTGTATTTAGGTAAAATTTTTTCATATGAAAATACTTTTCTAGTACAATATGGGCAAAAAAAGACGTGAAATAAATATTAAATAAAATTCATGCAGACCCAAAATGAGAAAAAAAATTCTCACATATCAGGTCATTGTTTAATTCAAAAAATCTTAAAAATACACAAAAAGAATCAAACAATCAAAACTATAAAGTAAAAAAAACAAACAAATGAAAAAACAAAAACAAAAAACCCTAAATCACTACTAAGTTCAACAAGTTGCCGGATGCATACAAAATAGCTCTGTGTTTGTTTACAACAACAGTGAGCTTCTGCTTATAAACATTTAATATCACCTAGAACTTCCAATAAGACTAGAAATACTGAGGTGTGAATTTAAAACTAACATTTTGAAACATACACAATTTTGTTTAAAGAACGAAGAAAAAAATTAGGCATCAGTGGCTCATGCCTATAATGTTAGCTTCCTGAGAGGGTGAAAATAGGATTGCCGTTTGAGAGCAGCTCAGGCAGAAACTTCTTGAGACTTTTTCTCAACCCATCATTGTGTGTATGGTTGTACACCTGTGGTTCCAAGTTTTGACAGACTAAGTTTGGAAGGATTCTGGTACCAGACCAGTCTGGGCATGAAAGTTCATAAGACTCTATCTCTTTGAAGGTAAGCTGGAAATGGGAACATGAACCTATGTTTTCAGTGATGATTAGAAGCCTAAAAATTGTGAGTTAGGCCTTCCTGGGTGAGATGAGTCCCTCTTCTGAAAGTATCCAATAAAAACCAGGGCTGGAGGCATGGCTCTGTAGTATCAAGTCATCCTAACAGGCAAGAGGCCTTCTGTTCAAATCCCAGTATTGCTAGGAATATTTTCTAAATATTATCTAAAATAATTTTCATCTCACCATGATTTGTTGACAAAACACTAGACAAAAGTCAAATAGTCAGGGTAAGATTGATGGAATATCATGATACAGCAAGATAAGGAGATGTACATGATATACAGCAACATTCCTAATAGTGGTGGAATGAATAATAAAATCTTTGCTGATTTTAACATTTTTTCCTTTTGTTTAGCACAATTTTCAGAATTGTGTCTATATTTTGCTTTTATTGTGAAAATAACAATAACTCACCAAGCTCTTATTTTTGATAAATCAAATCTTTCCTTTGGGGCTGGGAAGGTGGCTCAGTGGTAGAGCGCTTGCCTTGCATGCATGAGGCCCTGGGTTCGATTCCTCAGCACCACATAAGCAAAAAGAAAAAAACCGGAAGTGGTGCTGTGGCTCAAGAGGTAGAGCGCTAACCTTGAGCTGAAGAGCTGAGGGACAGCGCCCAGGCCCAGAGTTCAGGGCCCACGACCAGACCCTCCCCCACAAAATTTTTTTTTCTAAGAAATTATAAATATATATTTTTCAGGAATACCATCTTTTTGGGGTGAACTTAGAGTAGCAACATATCTACAGGCAATCAGAAGAGTACTTTGCATGATGATTCAGTCACAAAAGAACTCTATGCACCAATATAAAGCCTTTTGTTCTGTTCATTTGGCAAATTCTGTGTATAAAGTTTTCTGGCTATTAATTATACCGGAAGTTAACACAGTCTGAAATATGACTCACTTGTCTTAGAAGACTACTTTCTAATAAAAATAAATGTCTGCAGCAGGCACTTGACTGGAGGTTGGCAAAGTCATAAAGATGAGCTTCTCTCTTCTTTTATGATTCCTGATGACTCTCCTTCCTGTTCGGGCACTTGCTTCTCTCTCATTCTAATGCTACAAATGTTATCTGTAATCAGGAGTGAAGGGATGGATGCACACCACAGGCTGTCACCTGAGTAATTGCAGCATTTAGACAGAATAATAGTACTTGGAAGCAGTCAAAGGGGGGGAAAAAGCCCTATAATATTTTCTTCCAAAATACATATATAATATACAAAATCATTAATGCATTGATTTTTCTTCACCCTCCATCAAAATATCCCTTTCGAAGGTCATTTTAGGTGAGCCATTTAATTCAGACAATCTTTTAACCTTCCATCGCTAGTAGACCATTTGGCGATGTAATTCTCAAGACTGTCATGTTCAGCAATTGGACTGGACAGAGCCTTATTAGAGACGGGCTTTTCCCTGATTAATCACAATCAGTTCCCATGTTCTGAAGAGCACTAGAAATTCGTGGAACTAGTTTTCAGAGATACTCAAGCTAGATGTTCTTATCAGAAGTGCTGCTTTTTATACCTACAAAATTAGATCCTGAAATTCATTGCATTATTGTTCCATGAAACCAAGCTTTTATGCTATCAATTTAAAAGTCCCAAAGAAACATAGGGAGTTTTTTTTTTTCTGATTGACATCCTAAATAGTTACTTGTGACTTTATATACCTCCAGAGTTTATACATCTGTGAGTCAGATTTTTTCTGAAAAATTGCTTCCTTGACTAATAAAACAATGCATTTTAAGAGAAAACATTTTAGGGAATGTGAATCTAATTTAGAATTATTTGGGAAACCACAATAGCTTTGAATTTTTATGCATATGTTTTTGTTTTATGTTGGAATGAATCTACAATACAAATTTGATATTATTTTGCTTCAATCTTTATAATGACCACTCAGCTTCATTCTAAAACAGCACTCAATGTCAACTGCAATATTATTGTTTTTTGAAGCTATTAGCTATATATATATATATATTTATATATATATATATAATTTATACATGTATATTTTTTTTATATATATATATATATATATATATATATATATATATAGTTTAAATATCTAATGTAAGTAGAAGTTCTCTTTTCTTTTTTGTCTCCATACATTTGGATGCTCTCCTTTCCCTCAAACTTAACTACTTTTGTTTGTTTGGAGATTCTTTCAGAGTTTACATATGGACAAATATATGCATATTTTTTGCATCCTTCATTCCATATTAAAGAAATTAAAGCTTCCTTCTCCATCTTCTGCTGCTCCCATTGTTTATTGTACAATATATCTCTGACCTTTTTACACACATAGACTTCTCAATTTTTATTGCTAATATTCTATCCCATTGATAGACTGAACATATATTTCATACATATGCATAATTAGTGTTTTATTTGTTATTATCTAGGCTATTTTAATTATTTGGCTTTAATTAACACTGCTACTCTTAGTAAAATATTCACATACAACTTCACTTATTAATATATCTATAGGACATATACACTGAGATGAAATGACTGATTTACAGTATGTATGTAATTGAAATTTAGTGATAATAACACCATAGAATTAGTTCCCTTGTAAAATCACACTAAAAGCATATGAAAGATCTTATTGTATAAGTATAAATGGTGTATTTCTGGAGGTTTTGATTCAACATTATTCTAGACCTTATCCTCAAAAGTCAATTTGTCTTGCAAGCAAATGTGCATGATTTCCACCGTGCACAAGATGAAAATCCAAGAAAAGCTTGGGGTCAATGCTAAGAAATAAAGTTATTATATCTTTTCTTTTTCTTTCTCCTTCTCCTCCTCTTCTCCTCCTCTTCTTCCTTCTCCTTCTTCTCTTCCCCTTTCTTCTCCCCACTAGTCGTTCCCCCTCCTTCCCTCCCTCCTGATTCCCCTTCCCCCTCCTGTCCCTCCTCCTACCCTCTACCTCCTGCTTCCTCTCCTCATCCTTCTGTCCCTACTTTTCCCTCTCCTCTTTCTCTTCCCTCTCCTCTTCCTTCTTCTTCTTATAGTACTGGGGCTTGAACTGGTGCCTGGAGCTCAAAAAGAAATTCATTTACCACTTAAGACAAAATCTGTGGTTCCTTTGTGCATTACCTATTTTTATTTTTTTATTTTAAGTAGAGTCTCACTTTATGTTCCAGTTGGCCTCATTTCCATCCCTCCTAATTGTTGTTTGGGATGACAGGCCTGCACCAGCCTTTGTGCTGCCTCTGTAGTTGGGACAGCAACAGTGAACCCTGCCCTGTCCCTCCTCCCCTGTCACCAGGTGTCCATTGAGATGAAATCTCTTCAAATGTTTAAGGTTGCCCTTAAACCATGTTCTCAAAATTTCTATCTCCTAAGTAGCTAGTGGTATAGGCTTGAGCCACCAGGCCGGACATTCTGAGATTTCTCTTCCCTAATGTATGTAGGGATAGGATAGTCTCCCATGAGTCACAGTTATCAGCTTCAGCAGTTATTCATTAAGAACAGAAAGACAAAACAGATGGCTGTAGGGGCTGCAGCTTGCTTTAGTGAAAGCACTTAGCAAACATGCAGTGTATCAACCAAGAATAAACATGCCCTTCCTTAACCTGTGAACTTATGTGACTATCTAACATGAATATCACTGCTTAGGAAAATATCTTTTAATATATTAACCATTTGCCCATATTAACTTGGAAAGCACTGTAGTAAACAGTAACACATTTGAGAACCTTAACAGAAATCTGTTAATTAAATATTAAGACTATGAACCTCAACTAGTGTAAAACAACAACAACAACAAAACTACTTCTTTGAAATTTTCTTAAACCCAGGCACCTGTGGCTGACCACCTAGGTCTTAGGAGGGTGAGATCTAAAAGACTGACCTCAGAAAAGTCCATAAGACTCTTCCAATTTACTCACAAAAAGCCAGACTGGAGGCATGGTTCAATTGACAGAGAACCAGTGAGAGAGAGAGAGCAAACTAAGTAAATGAATGAGACCCTGAGTTCAAGCTCTGGTATTGACACAGAAAGCCAGGTACAACAAACAATGCTGTCTCCTGCCATGCTAATTCAATCAGGTAAAAGCAAATGAGTAACATCAACACTAGTTTTCTTGTTTGTTTTTTGTGAAACAAATGAACCATTATTTGGGTTTACTACTTTTCTGAAAGATTGTGGGACAGAGATTTACCTTCTTAACTGGTCTAGTGGTTTTCCCATTGGTTTCACTGTGTTTAACCTTCTGAGGTCTTCTTAACTATTTTTACATGTTGTAAGTCTTGGATACTCTTAGATACTCTTAGATACTGACTCAGATGTATTTTGGGAAAGAATCTTGATTTTCCTAGAAAGTTCTGAGATGCTTTACAAAACCTAATCTTATCTCAAAAGTAAATACCACACATTTTTAAAGCTTATTCCCAATTTCCCAAAGCTAAAGAAATTAAATATCAAAATTATATTTAACTGAGGTTAAGGCTTCAATACATATCAGTGCATGCTAGCAAATTTGTTTAACTGACCTAACTCTTGCCTAACTTTTTAAAAATCACATTTAAAATGCCTATAAATCTGAAATATTCCATCAGTTTTAATTTTCCCCTAAACTTAATATAGTTGATATTACTATGTGAAACTTATAATTTTCTTTGTATAATTATATATAAGATGTTCAATAAAATTTTAGAGAGATTAGTGAGAAAGCACACAGAGAATGATAACAATAATAATAAAGTATCTTGGTAAGCAGAATATACACCAAAGTTAAACCAAGTAACTATGATAAATCTAGGTGCTTACCTGAGATACTCATGCAAAAAGAAAGTAGGAGAACTAAAGATAATTATTTTCGTTTTAAAACATTTTCTGATTTGCCTAGGGAGATAGGAATTTACCCAATGTAAGGATGTAGACAAGGAAGTGATGCTGTGGTTCAAGTGCTCGCTTTGAGCTGAAGAGCTCAGTGACAGCACCAAGCCCCATGACCAAAAAACAAAAAATAAGTTTCAAAAAAGAATGTAGAAATGATATATGAAAGAATGAACACAAAAGTCTTTTGACTCTGTGTAGTATGCTTTCTTCTCATTTTGTGTGAAGAAAAACAGATTTTTCATTGAAAGTTTTTAAAATGACAATCATGTGACTTATGAATATTAAGATACACAAGTCTATCCTTGTTCCATTTTCCTTGTTTGAGAACCCGTCTTCTGAGACCATCTCTAATTTTGAGTCAATTTTAAGTATCACTAGTGACTCAATCAATTAACAAAAATTTTCTGCTGTTTTGTTCCTGGCTGCTATCCCACAGAAAACTCTTCTTCTCCTTCTTCTCCTTTTGGATTCCCTCTTGATATGCACTTAATCAAATTAACTCTAAATAGAAAAAAACTGAATAGTGAGACCAAAGGAAAATGTTTAACTATAAATTACTTGCCTGTCTCATGAGAAAGAATTCTCTCTCTTTAGATTAGTAAAGAAGTGTTGCCTTCCTTTATGCCCACTTTAACTCCATTCAGTGGCAGTTTTTCAGAGAATATGGAAAAGATAATATAAAAAGTCCAGTCAGAAGGCTGTGTGCTTGTTAGGATTTTCTCCAGTCATTAGTCATTAAGCTTCAGGAGCTCATTTAGGAAATAATAAAGAAAAATAAAAATAAATATAATGCCTATGTTACAGTTTCAACAATAAGCTCACAGACATGTCTGATGTTTATTTTGATAGCTTTTATTAATGCAGACTAAAATATTTGTAAACAATGGATGTTGTGAGATTACATTTCAGAATATACGTATTCATGTCAATGCACATAATAAATTAATAAAACTATTAATGATGATTTGGAGTTGTTCCTATTTTCCTAAAAATGTGCTAATGCTTATGGAAAATATGCTCCTGGCTTAGATGCCCACTTTCCCACATCATCATGTGACAGACACTAATTTTCAAGTCTTCTCGCAGTTACATCAAGGAGGCAAATGACCACTGGACATGAAAGCCATAGAACATCTTACCAGTCTGTGAGAATTAAAGGGCAGACAATCAGTGTCTATGTTACCATTATACCTCCTTCCATTCAGGAGTTTAGAAATGAGTATCTAGAACTTGTAGGCCTGTCAAGTTTTTCCATATATATTATTCGAAATACATATTTATCAAATGGTAGCTTTCCTGTGAAGCAACTAGAACTAAGAGCATCAATTAAAATTCACAACATCATGACTATTATAAATACATGAAATATATGAGTGCCACTGTCATGAATGTATCTCTTAGATATGCACTTGTAAGTAGGACAGATTGTTACTGTGGATGCTGTGGGTAGTTTCAGAAAGAAATATTCAGATAGTTTGTCTCTACAAGCTTAGGCATTTACTCTCTGGGAAGTGTTATTTTAAAACTGAACTCTTGCAAATGATTAAAGAATATTCATCCCCCTCACCTTTTGTTTTACCTTAAAGGCACTCTTGAAAAGTTAATATTAAAGTTGAAAAGACACAATATGCAAGCAATGGAAAATAGAGATTTTGTTTGCATATATGAGGTATTTGAGTTTTTCTTTATTTGTAGTTTATCTGCTAGTCTTCATTTGTAAATATCATTCAGAATAAAATATTCTTGGTAGAATATGGTACCCCATGAAGCAGAAATACTAATGATGGAGATGAACACTGAAGTTAAAGGAAACCTAGTGCATCTTTGGGTTGATTCTTGAGATTTCTGTCTGGCTTGACTTATTGTTTTTCCAGAGAAACAGAATTGAAAATTCACTCCAGTAATCTCATTTCTGTGTAGAAAACCAGAGGAAATTAAACCAATATATTGAAGTCAAATGTGTAACTTCTTTGAAGTATTAATCACAGTAGGCAATACCTATAATTAGCCTACGTGTTCCTCAACAAATGAATGAATAAAGAAAATGTGGTAAACATACACATTGGAATCCCATTCAGCCTTCACATAGATGAAAAAGGAGGCTAGAAAGTTCTGAAATTTTCACCAGCATAGATAAAATATAGATTACTATGTAAAGAAAATTTTTCCAGGCATAGAAATACTAATACTGCATTATTACTTTATAGGTGGAAACTATAATACATATACTAATTATGTGGATATAGTCATTCCGTAATGTATATCCATTTTAAAATATCAAGTTACAATGATAAATGGATGCAATTGAATTAAGTTTGTATTTGGAAACGTAAACAGATATGGACAGGCTTTGTAAATATCTCTCAGCCACCTTAATGCTGAATTGAAATAAATAATGTACCAATTCAAAATTTTGAATTTTCAGGCTTGTCTATGGAGGTAATGTCATCTCATGATTTTTGTTAGGACAAAATAAGAAAGAGAACTAGTTGAAAAAAATAAAACCTGTAGTGTTGGAAATGATCAATAATTTGCAGTCAACTTTATTAATTAGAAAACTTTAAAAATACATGTAGCATTCTTTTTCCTCACTACCATATTGCTCATGCCACATAAATGGTATGACTTCAGAACTGACACTTGAAGAAGGCTAGAAACACATAAGCCTTCTCATACTCCAGAAAAGTACAGAAAAGTACAAAATTGCTATTAGAAATCCTTAGAGATAGATATACAATTTGTTCACCTCTTGCAGATTTTACATTTAATAAAAGTCATAAATCTTAATCTGATAAATTTATAGTTGAATTATATATTCAAATAAGTGCAGATATTTGATTTATACGTATAATTTATAGGTTCAGGTTTATATTCACATATATATGTATATATATTTAACTAATAAAGCTTAACATAGGACAATAACATGATTGCTTTTCTACGAGCACATAATTTTTGAAGAACAATGTTGACCTTACAGAAGCTCAGTTTAAAGATGTACACACTGATATTCTAATGGTTTTGTCCTTCAAATTTTAAGATTGTTCATATATGGGGCAAAAATTCAACAAATTCATCTGACTAATTCATTTGCTATAGACTGTATTACAAAAATAAAACAAGAATGCTAGGGCAAAAAGAGAGACACATGAACAGGGATTTTTTTGGGGGGGGGTTATACTGTTTTTGAATATACTTGAAATATCCTACAAAGTTTCCCAGCCTATCTTTCTTTTAACCTTCTTCCTTTCCCTAAATAAGTGGATTTTAAACAGAGTATTTCCTATAGTGTTTTATAATTCACAGACATTTTAAAAAATAATGTTTGATGGAACGATTTTGCTTCAAAACTAGGCATCCTCACCCATTAACTATTTATCTTACTTAAGTAAATTTGAGTTACTAACATTTTTATCAAGTAAATTAGCCTCATATATGTGTCTAATTGTTAATAAATTATGAATATATGCATTACACTGTATCAATAGATTATGTGTGTTTGTAAGATTTTGTAAAAAAAATACAAAGAAATGATAAGAAACGATAACTAAAAATGTATGAGAAAGTACAAGTAGAAATGTTAATAATTGGGAGTGGCTCTGTGGCTCAAAATGGTAGAGCACTAGCCTTGAGCAAAAGAGCTCAAAGACAGTACCCAGGCTCTGAGTTCTCAAGATCCAAGACCAACAATAAATAAATAAATGAACAAGAATGGTTAATAATTTCTTCAGTTTCCCCATTGTATCTTAACTGTGTATTTGGACACAGTCATTTGTCAATAAGTTTGTATACTGTATGTTGGCTAGCTATATATGTTCCCTAAGTTCAAAAATTCTTAATGTGGTTGTTTTTCCAAAATGCCTCTGCAGATAAATGACATTATTCAAGTAATATGAACTAAAAGATAATAAAATAATCAATTTGGAAGTCGCCTCCTTAAGGACAAGTTTATATACTACACCGATATTGATGGCTTTATATGTGTTCTAATATAATGTTTAAAAATAAATATCAAAATACAGTCTTTATATTTTCTCTAAATGGTCGTGAATACTCATTGACTTATGTAATTTAGTGGCTATAATTTATGAACAGGTATATTATACTTTGATTGCCAATGAATGTCAACAGTAGCCTTTACTAATTATTATTAATAATTACTTGTATTAATATTCTAATAAGTGTTGCAAATAGGTGAATAAGCATATGATTATTATAATTATCTAAATATATTGTTAATTAATATAATAATTTTATTAATTATACTAATAAAAATAACAGATAATATTTCTGTTAGAGCAATATCAAAACTGCTCTATCATTGGACTATAGGGCTTAGAAAAGTGAGAAATTAAATGACTTTTTACTATTGGGGAATAATCTGATTTAATTCTAATGGACTTTACACATTCACACAGTAGCCTGTACTTATCACATGATTTCTACATGTTTCATATGTTGACAGTCAGGAATAAATGAAGACTAGAGCAGCCAATTCAGGAACTTGACTGACAAAGGTGATGTGCTTCTCAGAAAGACTTGATAGTGTTTAAATTTTAAATGGCTAACAAACTGTTAATATTTCAAGTATTATAGGAGCTTTTACTTCTACAGGCTGCTGATGCAGTATATTTGTAGTGTACAAAAAATTACCTCGCATTTATTAGAAGGTCTTTTTGAATTTCAGGAATGAGACTGTCTTGGCAAAGCACAACATAACATGCTTGAATGTGTTTCTTTTTATGTTTTCTTTTCAATGCCTTTTATTAGGATGAAGAATGATGCTAGAAAACCAATGTTGCTTGTTTTGATCTGAATGTAATGCATTGCTCATTTTGCATGCTTTTTTTCTTTACATAATTTTATTTATTTCCAGATGAAATCATATTACTCTATGATAAAGAAAAAGAATGAAATCTTTCAATGTGTTAGACTTTTACTTGCTGGGAAATGCCGTTGGGAACAAGATTGTTCAGAGCCCAAAATTGCACTTTGAGTTTTTCATACTGTCCATATTTAAGTGACATATCCAGTTCAATCACTTCCTTCCATGAATAACACTTCGGTAATAACAGTTGGAAATATCAGGCTAACCACAGGTCTGTGACCTATTTTCTCCCTTTTCAGTGACTGGTAGTAAATAAAGAGTACTACTCAATTTCCTTGTCTACAAAAGTCCTGGTAAATGCATGCATAATATTTACCCACCGAAACATGATGGCAAATTTTATCCCTTTAAAATATCATTTTCAGGATATAATTGGTCTATGATGTAAAACAGCTTAGAGTTTATGGATTTAGGGAGCATGGCTCACTGATAAATGAATCATAAATTACAAATCTCAATATAAAGAAATATGCTCTGAAACTACTTTCTTCTCTTTCTGTCTCTGTGTCTCTGTGTCTGTCTGTATGTCCATCTGTTTCTGCAAACAATGACCTACTTGTCATACTTACAACTCAAACAATTTCTTTGTGGGAGATACATTATATTTGGGATATTACTCAACTCTGTTGGAGGTAAAATAATATCTCTCTATACATCAGTCTATACACACATTCACACACATTTGAACAAGGTCTTTATATAAAAATATATATTATTCTCTTGCCTCAATTTCCCAATGGTTGATATTACAAGCATATAATCATGTCACTCATTTTAGTGGGGAAGAATTCCTTGCAGTATGTTACTATGCTTCTGATGCCTCTGCCCTTGAGTCATTAGTAAATTAATTATGTGTACAATTTGTCATTTACAATAGGGATAATTGGATAATTCATTTTTAGAAGTTAACAGGTAACATGATTTTCCTCTTCCTAATAATCTATAAAATTTATCTTTAGTATGTGTGTGTGTGTGTACAATATATCCCCACTCTTAATGCTACTGATTCTATTTTAGCTTATCAACTATTTTATATTGATTCACTGTTTCTTCACCCACACTGATATCTTTTCAGGCTAAAGTTGAGCATGCATTAGAGACTCAAATATGACATAAGAAATTAATTAAATTTAGTTAAAAAATATAGGAAATCCTATAAAACACCCTTTCAGAACATAACAAAATCATATGAATTTTACATGGACACATAGGAGCAACAGAAATGGGAAGTTAAATAGCTCTAGAAAACTTCATGCTCTTATCCCAGAGAATGGTAAATGTGATAATACAAAACATCCAGAATGAAATACCCTCCTCAGAACGGGGCTTAAAGTAAGGACCTCAGTTTCTTCATCTAATCATTAGGTTCATTATGGGTATCAAAATGAAAACATTGGTTGAATAAACATGGATATAATAAACACACAATAACTAGGAAGATCTACTGTGTGTCATTTAATGTAGGTGCAAGTAGTTTTTTTGCAGATTTTGAGAACATAATCAGTATGCAGATGCAGAGTTTAAGTTCAAAATTTTGGTTCTGTTCAATAAATCAGCTTTCAATTATCTTTCTTTTTGCTTTGTTGTGGGGCTTGAGGGCACTGCCCTTGAGCTCTGTTTGATCAAGGCTAGTGCTTTACCATTTTGAGCCACAATGCCAGTTCTGTTTTTTGAGTGGTGAATGTGAGATAAGAGTCTCATGGCCAAGCTGGTTTTGAACCATGATCCTCAAGTCTCAGATCCTGAGTAGGATTACAGACATGAACCACAAGTGCCCAACATCAATTATCTTCTAATAAATATAAAGATGAAGCTTTTATGAAACTCAGATAAAATAAGGGTAGTATATTTTGTTAAAAATTGAACCACAGCTATTCTTACCATTTATTTTACTCCATTGCAATTTGTGATATAATATTTTTGTGTGAAAATACTGTACAGAGGGTTACAATTACATGGGCAAGATAGTAAGTACATTTCTTATCAAGCATTGTAGCCTCCTCCTTTGTTAACCCTTCATATCCCTTCCCATCCTCCCTCCCCCCACACCCGATCCCCCCCCCCCCCCCCCCCCCCCCCGCCCCCTCCGCCCAAGTTGTAAAGTTCGTTTTCGACATGACAACTTGTACTTCTCATTGTTGCAACAGGTCCACCTGTATCGTTATTCAAACGACTTGTTTTTCCCCTTCCCCTCCACAAATTATACCGATATCAAATACAGTGAAAGCAGGGGTTGTACTGGGGGGAGGGACATACAAGCAACAAAGAAATAATCTTATAATTATGTTAGAAACAAATGCATGAAAGAAAAAAACATATAAAATACATATCTTAGGGTTCATTTTCCTAACATCACCTTATCTGACATTTTCTGCTTGACTCATACATATACTAGATATTGCAAATAAGGGAAATTATTGGACCTATGTTTCTTTGGGCTTGGCTTACTTCATTTAATATAATTTTTTCCAAGTCTATTTCCTAACAAATGGGGCAATGTCATTCTTTCTGATGGAGGCATAGAATTCCATTGAGTATATATACCACATTTTCTTGATCCATTCATCTACTGAGGGGCATCTGGGTTGGTTACATATCTTAGCTATGCTAAATAATGCTGCAATAAACAAAGATGTGCTGTTAGCTTTAGTGTGATCTTGATTGTAAACATTTGGGTAAATGCCCAAAAGTGGGACTGCTGGATCATAGGGGAGCTCTATGTGGAATCTTTTGAGGAAGCTCCATACTACTTTCCAAAGTGATTGAACAAGTTTACACTCCCACCAACAATAAAGTAAGGTTCCCTTCTGTCCACATCCCCTCCAGCATCTGTTGTTGTTAGAGTTCTTGATTATAGCCATTCTAACTGGGGTGAGGTGGTATCTCAATGTTGTTTTGATTTGCATTTCTTTTATGGCTAGGGATGTTGAGCATTTCTTCATGTGTCTATTGGCCATCCTTCTTTCTTCTTCAGAGAAGTTTCTCTTTAAGTCTTTAGCCCACTTATTTATTGAGCGGTTGTTTCTTTGAGGATTTGTTGTTGGGGGATTTAATTTTTTGAGTTCCAGATATATTTTAGATATGAGACCCTTGTCAGTTGTATGGCTAGTGAAGATCTTCTCCCAACCCGTGGGCTTTCTATTGATCTTGCTAACTATGTCCTTTGCCATGCAGAAGCTCTGCAACTTCATGCAATCCCATTTGTCCAACCTTTCTTTGATTTGTTGTGTTTCCAGGTATCTATTCAGAAAATTTCAGCCTGAGCCAAGGAGACCTAGGGTTTCTCCTATTCCATCCTGTAATGTTTTCAAAGTGTCTGCTTTGACTCAGAGGTCTTTGATCCATTTGGAGTTGATTGCGGTGCAGGGTGATATACAAGGATCTAGCTTTAGTTTTCTACAAGTAGTTAACCAATTTTGCCAGCACCAGTTACTGAAGAGACTGTCTTTCTTCCATTCTATTTTTTTAGTTCCCTTATCAAGGATTAGATTGCTATAGGTCTGTAGGTTCATTTCTGGGTTTTCAATTCTATTCCATTGGTCCTGAGGTCTATTCTTGTGCCAGTACCAAGCTGTTTTGATTACTATGGCTTTATAGCAGAGTTTGAAATTTGGTATTGATATTCCTCCAGCAGTGTTCTTTCCGTTGAGGAGCGTTTTTGCTATTCGGGGTCTTTTATTGTTCCATATGAATTTTTGGATTGCCTCTTCTATTTCCTTGAAGAACGAGATTGGAATTTTGATAGCTATCACATTGAATTTGTAGATAGCCTTGGGTAGTATTGCCATTTTCACGATGTTAATCTTTCCAATCCAGGAATATGGGAGGTTTTGCCATTTTCTAAATTCTGTTTTGAATTCCTTTTTGAAGTTTTTAAAGTTTTCATCATAGAGATCCTTCACTTCTTTGGTTAAGTTAATTCCTAGTTATTTTATTTTTTGTGGGGCAATTACAAATGGAGTTGCTTTCCTAATTTCAGCCACACTTTTCTCATTGTTGGCATACAGAAAAGTCATTGATTTTGGGGGGTTAACTTTATACCCTGCTACTTTGCCAAAGTTTTGAATCAGCTTGAGCAATTTGGGAGTGGAGTATATGGGATTCTTTAAATACAAGATCATGTCATCTGCAAAGAGGGAGAGTTTTATTTCTTCTTTCCCTATTTGGATCCCCTTTCTGTCAGCATCTTGTCTTATTGCTGTAGCTAGGCATTCTAATACTAGATTGAAGAGAAGTGGAGAGAGTGGACATCCTTGTCTTGTTCCTGAGTTAAGAAGAAATGGCTTTAGTTTTTCACCATTAAGAAAATGCTGGCTGTAGGTTTGTCATATACAGCCTTTATTGTATTGAGGAATGTTCCATGGATTCCTAATTTTTCCAAAACCTTCATCATAAAGGTGTGTTGGATCTTGTCGAATGCTTTTTCTGCATCTATTGAGATAACCATGTGGTTCTTATTCATGCTCCTGTTGATGTGAAGAATAATATTAATTGATTTGCGTATATTGAACCAGCTTTGCATCCCTGAAATGAATCCTGTTTGATCATGGTGTATGATTTTTTAGATGAATTGTTGAAGTCGATTGGCCAAAATTTTGTTGAGAAGTTTTTCATCAACGTTCATCAAAGATATGGGTCTATAGTTCTCTTTCTTTGATGAGGCCCTGCCTGGTTTTGGGATGAGTGCTATGATGGCTTCATAGAATGTGTTAGGTAGTGAACTTTCTCTTTCAATTTCATTGAAGAGTTGGAGGAGTATTGGTGTGAGCTCTGCTTTGAAGGCCTTGTAGAATTCCGCTGTAAAACCAGCTGGTCCTGGACTTGTCTTCGCTGGGAGGTCTCTTATTGCTGTTTCTATTTCAGTGCTTGATACAGGCCTGTAAAGATGGTTTAACTTGTCTTGGTATAGTTTTGGCATGTAAATATTTGCTAGGAAAAGGTCCATTTCTGTCAAGTTCTCAAACTTATTAGCATAAAGTTTTGAGAAGTATTCCCTTATAATGCTCTGAATCTTGGTTGTTTCCGTGGTGATGTTTCCATTCTCATCTCTGAGTTTATTAATTTGGGTGTGTTCTCTTCTTTTTCTGATAAGATTTGCTAAGGGTCTGTCAATTTTGTTAAGTTTTTTGAAGAACCAAATCTTTGTTTTGTTGATTCTTTCTATAGTTTTTTTGGGTTCTAATTCATTTAATTCTGATTTAATTTTAATTATTTCTTTCCATCTACTGGATTGGGGTTTACCTTGCTGCTCTTTTTCGAGGAAGTTTAGATGTGTCATTAAATTGTTAGTTTCAGATCTCTCCAATTTGTTGATGTAGGAGCTCAGAGCTATAAACTTGCCTATGAGTATTGCCTTTGCTGTGCCCCAGAGGAGCTGGTAATTTGTTTGTTCATTTTTGTTGAATAGCATGAACATTTGAATTTCCTTTCTAATCTCTTCCATAGCCCACTCATGATTCAGCAGTGTGTTGTTCAGCCTCCATGTGATACCGGACTTTCTTTGGTGGCTTTTGGTGTTGAGTTCTAATTTTATTCCCTTGTGGTCAGAGAGAATGCAAGGTATAACTTCAATGTTTCTGAATTTAGACAAGTTTGTTTTGTGGCCTAGAATGTGGTCTATTTTAGAAAACTTTCCATGTGCTGCTGAGAAAAACATGTGTTCTGATGCTGCTGGGTGAAATGTTAGGTACATTTCTGTTAAGTCTAGTTGATCTATGCAGCTGTTTAGATCTGCGGTTTCTCTGTTGAGTTTTTGCCTAGTTGATCTATCTAGTGGGAGAGTGGTGTGTTAAAATCCCCAACAATTAATGTCTTTGGATCTATATGGGATTTGAGGGAAAGGAGTGTTTCTTTGATAAATTTGGGTGCTCCATTGTTTGGCGAATAGATATTTAGAATTGTAATATCCTCCTGAAGGAGGGATCCTTTAATTAGTATGTAGCGACCTTCTTTACCTCTTCTCACAAATTTTAATTTGAAGTCTATTTTATCTGATATTAGGATTGCAACTCCCGCCTGTTTATGGGGGCTGTTTGCTTGGTAGATTTTGTTCCAGCCTTTAACATTGAAAATGTGTTTGTTTTTACGGGCAAGATGTGACTCCTGCAGGCAGCAGTTAGAAGGGTCTTGTTTTGTAATCCAACTAGACAGTCTATGTCGCTTAATTGGAGAGTTCAGTCCGTTAACGTTAAGAGATAGGACTGAGAGGTATTTGGGAGTTCCTGCCATGTTATCCACCTTCTTGGGGCTGCAAAAACGGGGTTCTTCCTATGGTTGTTGGATTCTCCATTTCGGTGCAGTTTCTTGGCCTTTATTGTGGTCTTGTTGGTTTTCTATGTGTAGGACATCTTTAAGAATCTTTTGTAGGGCTGGTTTGGTGGAGATGTATTGTTTCAATTTTTCTTTGCTATGGAAAGTTTTTATTTGGCCTTCAGTTATGAAGGAGAGTTTAGCTGGGTACAGTATTCTTGATTGATAGATGTTTGTTTTTAGGGCATGGCATACATCATTCCAGACTCTTCTTGCTTTGATTGTCTCTGCTGAGAAATCTGAGGTGATTCTAATTGTTTTCCCTTAATAGGTGATTAATCTTTTCTCCTTGACAGCTTTAAGGATCTTTTCCTTGTTCTGAGTTGATCCTGTGTGGATTATAATGTGACAGTGGGATGTCCTATTCTGGTCTGGTCTATTTGGGGTTCTAAAAGGTTCTTGTATCTGAATAGGCCTATCTTTTTGCATATTTGGGAAGTCCTCTGCTAGGATCCTGTTGAACAAATTTCCTAGACCATTAACTTCTGTTTCTAGGTGCTCCTCTACACCCATTATCCTTAGATTAGACGTTCTGATGGTGTCTTCCAAGTGTTGGATAGATCTCTCATATTTCTCGGACTTGTCTTGGATGGGTGTATGATCTTTCTCTATAATATCTAGGCTGTCTTCAATCCCTGAGATATGATCTTCTGCATGGTCTAACCTGCTTTCTAGACTTTCTACTTTGTTTTTTTATCTCTTTTCCTTCTAATTGGTCAGCTTTGATGGCTTCAAATTCTTTGTTGAAGCTTTGTTTTAGATCTTATATGAACTTCTTTACTTCCTTAATTTGGTGTTCAGTGTTTATTCTCAAATCACTTAGTTGATTGGTTATGGTTTCCTTGGACTCCCATTTCTTCTGTTGGGTTCCATTCAGCATTCCCTTTGTGGTCTCCCTGACTTCCTTCAGCTCTTTGTTAATGGATTCCATGAATGCCTTTAGTGATCTTTGTGTATTCTCTTCCTGCTCTCTCAATTCCTGTATTACTCTTTGATTAGCTTCCTCCCATTCGTGGGATTCCCGCAGTTCTCTTTGAGTGTTCTCAGCCTGCTCATGCCATTCCTGCCTTTCTCTTTGAGTATTCTCAAGCTGTTCATGCAAGTCCTGTATCAGTTTTTGAGTAGCTTCCTCATGCTCATGATATTCCTGTATAAACTTTTGGATTGCACTCTCTCTCTCCCTATCATGCTCATAGAGAGTCCTTTGTATGTTTTCAATCTTTTCATTTATCATGTTTGCCAGCAGTGTTTGTAGAGCTATTTGGGATCTCTCCTCTGGATTATTCATTATCTGTTCTGTCCCCTGATTATCAAGATTGGGAATTGAGATTCCCGGATTTGCCATTTTTCTTTTGTTTTTCTGGCTTACTCTGCCCATTTGGGATGAAATTAACACCAGTTTTGTGCTAGAACACTATCTTAAGGCAAGCATCAACCAAAGTCTGTATTTTCAGAGTCAATAGTCTGCAAATACAATCTAGTTCAACAGATACATCTATTCAACATCAAACAACTATATATTAATGGGCTACGAACCACAAAGAAGAATTTGATAAACCAGAAATTATTAGGTTTAGGTAGAGATGTGGGTAAAACAAAGGAATAGAGTGTTGTGGGAAGTCACAGGGAGTATTAACTAAGTCCTAATCTCAAAGCAGGAAATAGGTTGGATAGGATGAAAGGAGAGAGAGAGAAAAAGAAAAAGAAAGAGAAAGGAAACAAAAAGAGACCAGAAAAAATAGAAAGGTAAAAATTAAAAATATTATACAGATTCGAAAACAAACTATTCAGAGAAGAACATGAATAAATGAGAGAAGGGGAGGGATATAAAGGAGATGTGAAAAACTTAAAAATAAAAATACTTAAAATATTATATAGCTATAAAGAGGTAGTACTGCTATTAAGGAATTTAAGTCTAAGAGGTTTTGAATTGAGTAATAAGTTTGTGGATTAAGTGTGTACACAATGGGGGATAAGGTCTAATAATCGACTATGGGTTTATCTGAGGATGTGCAGAATAGCATTTAAGTCACATAAAGAAGAACAAAAGAGAAGAAAAGGTGAAAAGGATAAGAAAGAAAGAAAAAAGATCAGAAGTTCAGTAGAGGGAAACAAAAAACAAAACAAAACAAAACAAAACAAAAACAAAGAAAAAAAAAGGAAAGAAAAGCACACACACACTTATACCCCTAAAATAAAATTGTAAGAGGAAAAAAAAATTTTTTTCAAAAAAGGTAAAAATTAAAGATTAAAAAAAATTTTTAGAAAAAAAATTTTTTTTTATAAAAGCTACAACAACAACAAAAAATTTCTTGAATATTTTTGGGAGGGGTGGGAAAAATTCTGTATCTCCCTTGTGTCCTTAACCAGCTTCTTGTTGGAGTCTCTGGTCTGCTTGTGTTCCTGTGGCTTGGTTGGTTACTTAAGTCAGTTTCTTGAACAGGCAGAAAAATGCTCTGCTTTCCCCAATGTGTTCAGATCCTCCTCCCAGGTTAGTTCAATGGGAGGCAGATCTGCTTCGAGTATCACAAAAGAGGGAGATGGCTTTTTCCTCAAGTTTGGAGATGCTGTGATGAGGCTATGTTCTGGGTAGAGTTGAGGTCTTTCAGTAAACAGTAGCTTTTCCCGGGGGCTGGTTTGTGAGAAACTCTCAGAGCCCAGCCTGGAGCCACTCTCAAGGTTTCTGTTTACTGAATTTCAATTGATTGTCTAGGCTGCTAAAGGGAGGGGCAGCCTCCTCTGGTTCTGATTACCCCATGAATAAAGCCACTCCTGGGGCTGGCCCCCGAGCTTGGTGACTTTTCCCTGGGTGGAGCTGAGTCTGGCAGCTCAGATTACATACTTGTGACCTGATAAATGACTTTCATTTTATTCCACATCCTGAGTTGGAGCTAGCAGCTCCACCGAGCTTTGTCGGTATGCAAGATGGAGATCTCCAGTACTGGAGGTGGGGGGGAAGAGGTGGCCTTCCCTCCTCTGCTCCCTGAGAAGGAGTGAGGACATCAGGCTTCTACTCACTCCGAGTCTTGGTTCCTGGGTCATCTCTGGTCTGCGAACTGCAGGATGGAGATGTCTGCTCCTTGTCGGTTCTTGCTGGTGTTGAGTAGAATATGCTCTCCCGCCGTGTCTGGCTCCTTCATCCCAGACTCTGTGATTCAGGTATGGTGGTTGCAGTTGTGGCCACCACTGCTGCTGCTGCTGCTGCCATGGCTGCTGCTGGCAAGTGCTCAGATCTGTCTCCTTGCCTGGATTTTCTCTCTCTGGCCTAACTCTCTGTCCTGTGATGGTACACTTTGCGTGATTCTCTGGCTGAGGACTGTTTACTGGAACTCTAAAACTGCTTTCTATGCGAGAGCTTGTTTAGCCTCCAGCTTCTCCTCCACTATCTTCAATCTCCTCAATTTTTATCTTGTGTGATACAATTTTTTAACCTACTTGTCAACTGTTTTAGCCCTATCATTTCACTTGTTTATCTTCTCAATAGCAAAACTTCTTCACTATAGTCACTCAAATAGCATTCAAAGTTCCTTTTTGTGAATGCCATAAAAATTAGTATTTTTTTTTGTCTTTTGCAGTGCTATTTTGAAGTTTGGTATTTACTGGAGTGGGTGGAATCAGTGTCAGAATCCAAGATTTTATTATAGCATTAGTAAAGTATTTAGAATAGAAACTAAATTAAACTGGTCACTCTAGATATACTTTAAGATATCTAATTATTTTTGGATATCACAGAAATCACTGCCCATCATGTACTTTCAGGAGTACAAAAAGTTACAGGGTTTTGCTTTATTAGGCACAAACTTGTAGCTGTAGTTTGGGTGGTTATAGCCTGTTATAGTTTAGATTTTTACCTATCTCTAATAGGTTATGTGTTGAAGGTTTGGTTCTTATGTGGCATCTTTGGAGAGAAATTGGGCCATGAGAACTATGTCATCACAAATGGATTTTCTAGTTGTAGATCCATATTTTGAATGGCTTGTGAAAGAAGCTTTGTTTAAAAGAAAACAACACAACACGGAGTGTATGCTGCTTTTCCTGGCTCCCCAAGGTGAATGGCTTTGCCCTCCCTACCCTCCTGAACCTGCCATAATGTTCTTTCTTATCATAGACTCAGAAATAACCAATCCTAGTGCCTATTGACCAAATCCACTGAGATAAATTTCCTATTTTAAGGTGATTTTCTCAGCTATCTTGTGGCAACAGAAAGCAAACTATCACACTACTGAATACCAAATTCACTTGTGTAAAATTTTCACTTTCTTTACAAATTGAGGCTTGTAATTTTTATTCACCTGCCATTTATCCTATTCACTATAGCATGCAGGTTTCAGAATTTATTTATTTTTATTTATTTTTGTTGCTCCTGGGGCTTGAACTCTGGGCCTGGGTGCTGTCTCTGAGCTCTTCACCTCAAAGCAAGCGCTCTACCACTTGAGCCACAGCTCCACTTCCTGGTTTCAGAATTTAGTATCTCTGAATTTATTTATTTTTATGAAATCAGAGAAAAGGGAAACAAGCTGGCTCACTCTTATAATCCTAGATACTCAGGAAACTATCTCAGGAAACTGAGATCTGATGATCACTGTTTAAAGTTAGCCATGTCAGAAAAGTCCCCAGGAGACGCTTATCTCCAATTAGCCACTCAAAAATCGGAAGTGGCACTGTGGCTCAAGTTGGGAGAGCGCTAGCTAGCCTTGAGCACCAAGAGGCTCATGGACAGTGCCCAGGCCCTAAGTTCAAGCCCCACAGCCAAAAAAAAAAAAAAAAAAAAAAGAAACAAATTCTACTTATCTTTTGGAGGTCCAAATTAGTAGATGATTTAAGAGGATTAGAAATTTGGAGAGTAGAATTTGAGACAAGATGTAACAATGCTTTTCTTATTTCATACATTTCTCTTGTGCTAGTCTCTTTCTTGCTTCCAGCCAAATTCAAATGAACACTAGATTTTTAATATGATTGGGTATAATATATTCTAGCTTCTAAAAGTATATAAAAAGTAGTGAAGTTTTTACAGTGAAAAATTGTAATGGCCTCTTATAGAACATGCTGCTGAAGTTTAGGAATGAAAAAGAGCCTTAGGCATTGCCAGTTTTTCTAATTCTTTCATACTTTCCTATGGCAAACATAGTTATTGAGAATTGAGATTGCAGGCATCATCTAAAAAGTAAGCTGGAACAAGATCTCTGGCATGTGAGCACACACCTTAGCTTGTACAGCAAATTATTTATTCTACAATTGTTAAAAATGCATGTGCTAGGAAGAAAGTGGCTATGCATGAATGGCATTTGTTGCACATTGGTCCTAAAGTCAATGTGCAACAAGTGCACCAAATCAGTTACAAAATTTAGACACTTCTGATCTATCTAACACATGCAAAAACATTAAATAGTTGAACCTATTGTAAAATGCTCTCAGTGTCTTTAAACATAGAAGTCCTCATTTAAAAATACTCATGGAATAGTCAATAGGAAGCTAATAATGGAGCAATATTACCAAAGCATCTATGATAAGAAAGAGAAAGTTGAAATTTTTATTTGTCTTTATTTACTGTGGATTGGTTCATAACTAATAGGACTATCATAGAAAATTTTATCCTGCAAACCCTGGAAAATCTCATCTGCAACACAGTACTTATATTCATTGCTTATTTAATTCTACCACTGCTACTTGACATACAGTCAAGTGGGTTTTTTTTAATGTAAATTGCATTCAACTAATGAAACAAGGTTTTTCTTTGCCAAGATGGTCTTCCAAAGGAATATTTTTTTCTTTAGAAATTTAATACTATTATATATACCAACTTGGAAAAACATGGAAAGGACTGAGACTTTTAGAGATAAGATTGTCATGGTTAATGAAATTTCTTGGGTAGATGTAAAGTTTTCTGGCCCTCTGTTGCTGAGTATACTGTGTACAATCTGCTTTGCTTCAAATCCCAAGTTATTCTTTCTGTCTTTTGATTGCCCCTTTGGGTTCACTTTTTGTTTCATGAGATACTCTACTAGACACTAATTTTTCTTTTAACATCCTTTCAGTTCCAGAAACTACTGCTGTGGGTAAAAATATACTCAAGGGAGACAGTCCTTGGATTAGTAACTTGTAGATGGAGCATGAGAAAGGAAGTAAGGAAAAGAAATAAAGTTAAAAGAAGAGAATTTTTTTGTTACTTGATTGAAATCGGCCAACATACACTTGCTAATTCTCCTTTTATTGATGTGTTTGTGCGAAGATTTTCAGAATTGTAGGAATTTCAGTTTAAGTAACTTTGTCCCAAATTTACATTCTTGCTTCCCATTTTATAAAGTGATTGTGATTTTGCTTCATGATAAATGGTAATAATGACAATAATTTGCAACTTTATGCATAATTATATTGGTATTTATAGGACTTTACAGTTCTTAAAGTAAATTAAAAAATAATTTTATTTGATATTTAGAAGTATTGCTTAGGACTAATTATTTGTAGATAATAGGTCAGCATCACAAAAGGAATATCCTAAAATCTAAAGGACTTTATGCCTAGAAAAATAAACTGTATAGTTTTCTTCGAAACTGTGATTTTTTTTTTTCTCTTTCAATATCGGCCCATAGAACTGAAGCCAAGGGCATTACCAAATTCTAACTGACAGAAAGATGTCCCTTCACCTGCACAAGGAGATTATAGTCAACACGCTTAGGCCATGGCTACTTCTGAATTCTACAGTATCTATAATTTAATCCACAGTCCTTACAGTTGAATTTTCACTTTCTGGTATGGAGATAGTTGTGAGAAATGAATAGTGAGAAATCCTGGTTAGTTCTACAAAAACCAAATTGATTTTTAGAGGCAAATGTAGTGAGCACTAGATTGGTTGACTTTATGCCAATTGTATGTTGAATTTCTGGATCCAGTGTGAAAGATTCTTCCCCATTCTCATAGAATAACCTAGCAAAATAACATAAAATCACTTAAATTCAGTAACTCAAATAACTCATAATTAATAGTTCAAAGTAATATAAGCCAACAGACATATTTTATAATTTAATGCCATGGGGATTATGTTGGACCTACTGGGACTATTTTAATTTATTTTTTAAATTTTGGAGCAGATGGTGAAATGATTTTATTTTTTAAAATCATTTCCACAGCATTAATTCCGTAGGATTTGCTTTGAATTTGAAAGCATTTGACCCTGGAAGAACTACTCAGTAACGATTTCCTTTATAGGTTTAAGCGTGTAGTGCAATTCTTAAAACATTTCAACTAAGAAAATTAAATAGCAGAAGGTGTGATTGGCTTCTTTTGAAGCCAAAATAAGCTCCCCAAACTTGGTCAAATATCAGTTTCATTACATTATCAAAGATCAACCAATTGTCATTATTACTCTCATTACTTTACCTTGCTAACTAAAAAAGGGAGGGGGGAGCTAATACATTTGTTTTCATTCTTTTTCACCTTTAAAGTGATCCAAGATGAAATGATACTTTACAAAGGAGAATTATCAATTCTCAGACTTTTGATTGAACTGTATCTTTTTAACATAGAATATTTTATCATTGTTCTTTCACCATTATACAATGCATTCCCACTACATTGCTTTCTTTTTTCTTTAATTGGTGTAGTCTAATAGAAAAAAGGTTGACATTTTTTTTGTTTGAAGAAGAGATGAAGCCATTGAATTTGTCTGACATATGATAGTTCTAAACTCTATATTTTAACAATTCTGAAATTTTTATAGTGAATCTATCATATCTAGATTAGACAGTCTTTGATCTAATAGTGTCATTTAATCACTTTCCAATGAGTTAGATATTTTTGTAACTTAAGTAAATATTAAGGTACAAAAGTTATTTAAAGATATAACTGGTAATGGCTCAATAGTTATGTGCATCTGATCAGATAAAATGCTGCTTATCAAAATGAACTCCTAGAAATAGAAGCAAGAAGTTTTATTTTTTATTGTACTGTTTGTGGTTCTTTTTTTTTTTAAATTCTTCTTTCCTTTTTTCTTTGGTTTATTCACTTCTGTCACTGTTTTTTTTTTTTTTTTCTGCATGCTTTGTCTTGTATTTAAGTTTAACTGTTTTGGGGTGGGGCAAATGATGAATCAATTCATCAGTGAAACGCATTAGACACTGTGTTGCAAATTAACAACTCTGAGGTGTATGTGGGTGAGTTAGGAGGGGGAAAACTGGGAGAGAATGAGGAAGGAGATGATTCTGTTCAAAAGGAAAGGTACTCATTACCTGACTTAGGAACCTCTTTGTATATCCCTTTACAATAAAATTTGAAAATCAATCAGGTTTACTATAAACCTCACTTTACCTCAAAGCTACACAATCAAATATAGTCTCTAAGGATGATGAACACAGGTATTTTACACAAGTTCCTGGGTAATTCTGGTACAAACCAGTGGTTTCAAAGATACCCCTTCAACTTTAGAGTAATCAGCTTCCTGACACTAGAAAGTAGAGTAGTGGTAGGGAGAAGCTAGGGGAGGAAGCAAAGGCATGGAGAGCTGAAAAAGAACAGTAGTGAGAGTTCTGTACAGCCATGCACATGCATAGTTACACACTTAAAAATAATAAAACTGAAGCTGTCGCTAGTGGCTCACACCTGTAATCCTAGCTACTCAGGAGGCTGAGATCTGAGGATCGCAGTTCAAAGTTAACCCAGTTAGGAAAGTATGTGAAATTCTTATCTCCAATAAACCACTAGAAAACCGGAAGTGGTGCTGTAGCTCAAGTGCTAGCCTTGAGCTGAAGAGTGCAGGGACAACGCCCAGGCCCAGAGTTCAAGCCTCACCACCGACCAAAAAAAAAAAGAGTGGAGTGATTTTTTTCACAGTCTAAATCTCATTCCATTCATTTGCTATAGAGTATGTTCTCCAAATGGTCACAGGAACAGTGGCACTCAGAACAGCACCTTCAATCTGGTTAGAGAGATAAAATTAGCAAAATCTGTTGTTCACTTTTGTTTTGCAAGGGTAGAAAAGGAATTCTGATATAAATGTTTATTTCAATTTCCTTCAGCAGCCTTATGAACTCTTTCTTTAGGTCCCTCCCAATCAAAAAAGGATGTATCTAGAGAGGAAGGAAGGAAGGAAAGAAGGAAGGAAGGAAGGAAGGGAAGAAGGAAGGAAGGAAGGAAGAAAGAAAAACTAATATGGAGATAAAAAGTATATCCATTTGGGTACCTGAAAGCATACATGAAAGTAGAAACTTGCATGGCAACTGCCCTGAAATATAGTCATCTCATTTTCTATTTTCAACTGTGTTCTTAAATGCTATTATATTTCCTTGAAGGGAGAATCTGCTGCA
The DNA here is from genome assembly GCF_019054845.1 of Dipodomys spectabilis. NCBI lineage: Eukaryota > Metazoa > Chordata > Mammalia > Rodentia > Heteromyidae > Dipodomys > Dipodomys spectabilis. The sequence continues at coordinate 13,790,747 of NW_024870772.1, forward strand.
TACAATAGTAGCTATGTCTGATGGTATCCTAAAGAGAGATTTTCTGTTTCATAGTCTGGGGAGTAAAAGTACAAAATTGAAACATCAAGGCTGATGGTATTTGAGTAATTGAATCAAATACTGAGAAACCAGGAAAATGTGACAGAATTGAAAAGTTGATAAGAAGTGATTCCAAGAATGTTCTGAGAAGACTATGCAGAGATACACTGCAGAATTTCTTCAAACCTCTCCCAGTAGTAACCACTGTAAACCTACAGAGGAACCATCATACTCATGCTTAGAAGTTTCTTTGATCAAGACCTCGAAGTCAAAGCAGACACTCTGAAAACATTACAGGATGGAATAGGAGAAACCCTAGGTCTCCTTGGCTCTGGCAGAAATTTTCTGAATAGAGACCCGGAAACACAACAAATCAAAGAAAGATTGGACAAATGGGATTGCATGAAGTTGCAGAGCTTCTGCATGGAAAAGGACATAGCTAGCAAGATCAATAGAAAGCCCACAGATTGGGAGAAGATCTTCACTAGCCATACAACGGACAAGGGTCTCATATCTAAAATATACTTGGAACTCAAAAAATTAAATCCCCCAACAACAAATCCTCAAAGAAACAACTGCCCAATAAATAAGTGGGCTAAAGACTTAAAGAGAAACTTCTCTGAAGAAGAAAGAAGGATGGCCAATAGACACATGAAGAAATGCTCAACCTCCCTAGCCATAAAAGAAATGCAAATCAAAACAACATTGAGATACCACCTCACCCCAGTTAGAATGGCTATAATCAAGAACTCTAACAACAACAGATGCTGGAGGGGATGTGGACAGAAGGGAACCTTACTTCACTGTTGGTGGGAGTGTAAACTTGTTCAACCACTTTGGAAAGCAGTATGGAGGTTCCTGAAAAGACTTTACATAGAGCTCCCCTATGACCCAGCAATCCCACTTTTGGGCATTTACCCAAATGTTTACAAACAAGACCACACTAAAGCTACCAGCACAACTATGTTTATTGCAGCATTATTTACCATAGCTAAGATATGGAACCAACCCAGATGCCCCTCAGTAGATGAATGGATCAAGAAGATGTGGTATATATACACAATGGAATTCTATGCCTCCATCAGAAAGAATGACACTGCCCCATTTGTTAGAAAATGGAAAAACTTGGAAAAGCCAGGCCCAAAGAAACATAGGTCCCATGGTTTCCCTTATTTGCAATATCTAGTATATGTATGATTCAAATGGAAAAGGTCAGATAAGGTGATGTTAGGAAAATGAACCCTTAGATATGTATTTTAATGCTTTTTTATTTCATGCATTTGTTTCTAACACATTTATAAGATTATCTCTTTGCTGCTTTGTATGTCCCTCCCCCACAGTATAACCCCTGCTTTCACTATATTTGATGTCAGTATAACTTGTGGAGGAGATGGGGAAAAACAAGTCGTTTAAGGATACAGGTGGACCTGTTGCAACAATGGGAAGTACAAGTTGTCATGTCGAAAACGAGCTTTACAACGTTGGTGGGGGGGGGGCGCGGGGGGAGTGGGGGGAGGATTGGGTGGTGGGGAGGTAGGGGGGAGGTAGGGAAGGGATGTGAAGGGTAAACAAAGGAGGAGGCTGCAATGCTTGATAAGAAATGTATGCATTATCCTGCCCATGTAATTGTAACCCCTCTGTACTGTATGTTCACAAAAAAAATAAAATTAAATTAAAAAAAAAGAAGTTTCTTTGATCTAAAATGATAACATAATGTCGGTCTACTATAAATTCTGGGCACTGAGAGCAGACAGTGTGTGTGTGTACCTGTGTGTGTGTGTGTGTGTGTGTGTGTCTGTGACTGTGAATGTGCACATTTGCATGTGTGTTTGCTATCTGAATACAGAATTATGTATCATAGTTCATTTCATCTGTTATAAAGTATTCATTCACTTATTTATTTTGTATGGAACAAAATTTACTAAAAAATTCCTTGAATATAATGAAGCTCGGTACTGAAATTCACTATCTTATAGGTGTAACAATATTTGCTTTAAAATATGCAGTCATTAACCCTTAGATATGTATTTTGATGTTTTTTCCTTTCATGCATGTGTTTCTAATGCATTTATAAGATTATCTCTTTGTTGCTTTGTATGTCCCCCCCCCCCACAGTATAACCCCTGCTTTCACTATATTTGATGTTAGTATAACTTGTAGAGGAGATGGGGAAAAACCAGTTGTTTACGGATACAGGTGGACCTGTTGCAACAATGAGAAGTACAAGTTGTCATGTCCAAAACGAGCTTTACAACGTCTGTTGCTGGGGGGGGGGGGGGTGGGAAGGAGAAGGATTGGGATTGGGGGGGAGGGGGGACGCTGGGAAGGGATGTGAAGGGTAAACCAAAGGAGGAGGCTGCAATGCTTGGTAAGAAATGTACACATTATCCTGCCCATGTAATTGTAACCCCTCTGTACAGTATGTTCACAAATAAAATAAAATAAAATTTTAAAAATAAATAAATAAATAAAATATGCAGTCATTAATATTGAATGTGTTTTGAATTTCCTGTTATTATGAAAATACCTTGGCGATTGCTTGAGCACATGTCTAACATGCATGTATATGCTGCTCTAAACCATCCTAGGCTGATCCTCTGGATAGGTCAAAGTTTTGACCATTTTTATGGTCCTTTATGTAAATTGTTAAATGACCTAAAAGGATGGAAGGAATGCATGCTCCTGGTAGACTTTTATTGTGAATTGGAAACACAGTCTTAGAGAACAATCATTTGCCAACTAGATGGGTCAAAATGGATCATTCTCCGTTGCGTTTACTTAATTAGGTCACCTCCTCTTGTCTCGCATCCTCAGTTCTTTCCTAAGGTTTTGCTCACATTCTTGTCCCCTTAATATCCATGACTCTTTTTAATGGAGTTGGGTAATTTTGTCTTTAAGTACGCACTTTTCCATTTACTATATAAAGTAGTGTTGTACCCTGCTAGCCTCAGATTCATTTTAGATCCATAAACAAAGGAGATTAATGAGCAGCATTGACATTTTTGCTCTTTCCATTTTACCACAATAATTCTGGGAATAATCTGTCTTTAACCATAGGAAAAAAATCTTAAAGGAGCAAATGAATAAAACAGTATCAAAATAATATTTCTGGCTACCTCATTACAGCCTAATTTATTATTTAAGTATTTTCTTCTGTGAAGTATCTCTTTATCTCTCTTGTCCTTTATTTTTATTGGTGCAGACAAAGCCAGTTTTAAAGGGTCATTAGTTGGTTTTAACTGAGATTTCCTTTTTTTTTGGTTTGGTCTTGGCAAGAATACCTGTATCCCAAAGAAGAGAAATATTGTTAATAAGTCCAAATTCTATGTTTGTTTAGAACCTTCCTATAGATGATTATGCATTATTACTGTTATCCATCAAGATCAGAACAGAAACAGAATTCCTGAAAGATTTTGAACAATTTATTTATTAATCCATAGATGTTTTGTATACAAATGCCAAAAATTGTACTAACTATAATTGCTTTGGTCAGCATAGTAAACAGTATTGGAAATAATCTTATGTGTTAAATTGTTGTTTGTTCTATGAACTTAACCTAAACTTATATAGCAAGGGTAAATTAGTTAGATTACATTTAAAATTTCCAGAATACATTTCAAGGTGTATTTAAGAGCATTAAAAAGACATCTGATTTTTACTTTAGAGAATGTAGGTTTCTTGTGTGAAATAACAACAGAAAGTGCCTGAGGAAGAAATCATAATTTCTTTGTCATCCAGGTAATAATTAATAAATGGATTAGTTCCGTGGAGTGCTAATTTCATCACTAATGAGAAACAGTGAAACAAAACCTTGTAGGTGAAAGCAAGAAGATCCAATTATAGTCCCAGAACATTAAGAACACTTGGAAAATGTGAAGAATAAAATGAAGAATAGGAAGAATAAAATATGAAGAATAAAATTAGATTTATATCAACCTCTTGAGTTTGTGATTCTAGGCTATCTCTTATCAGTACAAATCTTAAGACAAAATTGAGTGAAAATAGTTTTATAGATGACATTATATTAGATCTATTCTTTTAATAATTAAATTCCTAATTTAGTAGGAACTAGGTTTGGTTTTATGTCCTTGTAGTCCCAGCTTCATGGGTGCTCGAAGAGGATTACAAATTTAAAATAAAATTAGGAAGATCTAGTCAGACTTTATCTTGTAAACAGAAAAAAAGGTAATAGTGCTTGGGTTGTGGTTGAAATGAAAGAGTCCTTACTTGGCATATGTGTGACTCTGGCTTCAATCCTGAGTAAGGCAACTCACACACACACACACACACACACACACACACACACACACACACACACAGAAGTCAAAACCAATTCAGAGACTGGTACAGTTTTATATATATATATATATATATATATATATATATATATATATATACATACATACATATATAGTCTACATTTATATATTCAGGGTTTTCATTAACATTAACATTAAAACTCTTTCATTAACATTAAAACATTTCTGAATTTCCCAGGAAATATGATGAACATTACCAGAATGAATTCCGATAATAATTATAAGACAGTTGGATACTGGTGGCTCATGCCTATAATCTTAGAGTTTGAGATCTGATGGTCATGGTTCAAAGCCATCCAATGAAGTAAAGTCCAAGAGACTCTTATATCCAATAAATTGCCAAAATATCAGAAGTGGAGACGTGGCTCAAATTGTAGAGTGCTAGGCTTGAGAAAAAAATCTCAAGGACAGTGCCCAGGTCCTGCTTTCAATCCCCAGGATTGGGACACACACACACACACACACACACACACAAACACACACACATTATATATATATATATATATATATATATATTTATATATTTTACATATACATACATATATATGTGTAAATATACATATATACATATATGTGTGTGAAATTAAATTCGGATATTTATTTTATGCATATGTTATTTGGATAAACATAGGACCAAATTAAAACATTAGTCAATCAAGTAACATTTTGCATATTCAATGGCTTTCATCTTTCACAATTTTTGCAATATTCACATTGCACACTTATTTCCTAAATTCATGCTGGAATAACATGTTCTTTATTTTATCATTTATTAATCAAAAGTTTTACTGTCTCAAAAAGGCTAAATAAATTTATGTTGTTGAATTAGTCATCAGTGAAATCAGATTGTCAACCAAATTAGTGGGAGAAAGGTCAGCTGAGTTTGACTAGAATAGTGTTTTAATAGGGTTGGATATTTTTCCAATTAATCTACACATACTTAAATATAAAACTGGCATTGATATTAAAATAACTTATTTAATAAAATAGGAATCATTTTATACACAGAATATCTGTATTCTTTCTACATAAAATAAAATACATTTCAAATTCAATAGTTCCTATATCAGGTTTCTTTTCATATACAAGAAGAAACACTATTAATTTCATGAATAATTTCCATCTGATTTTATTTTGACTAATTTTTTATCATTCTGCTTATTCCTTCACAGAATTCTGAACCGTGTGTCTTGCTGACTAGCTGCACTAGACTGTTCAGATGTAGGGAAAGGTTGGTACTAAGATGGCTCAGAAGTTACCTAATAGAGGAAACTTGTTTCCAGTCATGAAATGTGTTTCCAAGGCAAGTAAGAGAGCATTTTTTTACAGTATTAACTTAAGAGTATTAATGCTAATGTTAGTACTGAGAAAACTGCAACCTGCAATACTTTCACTTATTTGGGGAGGCTGTCATTATGCTGACTGTGGGACCCAGTTATGGGATACTAATAATTGAATGCTTTGCAGGAAATAAACACTGACATGATTAAACACTGTTATCTATGATTGAAGAAACTTAAGTATACAACAAATATGAGATGAGATATAAACCAAGCATATAACTTCTATTGTAATCCTGTATAACTACTTTTCAAACACGTGTATTATATCTTAGAACATGTGATTCAAAATACGTAAAATGAACATATAAGTGAGACAATGAAGTTCACTGTATAAAATTAGTTTCATAGTATTCTGTGGGGGGAACTTTGAGACTCGGCAAAGAGAATGTCAAGAGAGTAAATGGTCAAAAAGTTCAAGAAAAATATTGATCCCAATTTACAGCTACAGATAAAATAGATGTTTATGCTAATTACATTATCAAGTTTTGCTTGCATAATGCCAGTTCTTAAGGCAAAACAAAAGAGCAAGAAATTGGTTTAAAGTAGGGATAGAATGAAACTGTAAAAGAAGGTTAATATTTCCAGAAGGAAGAAGAAATAAAGAAACTCACAAACTCCTCCTGAAGGATTCAAGGCCCACAATGATAAGAGACAAGTTATTTTTCCAGGGAAGTTACGTGATACATCTCATTGCAATCATTTCTGACAATATACTTTCAAGTTTGCATTGTCAGATATTGTTGTTCATGCAATCTTCTCAGTCAGAAATTCCCTGTATTCTGTCATTAGTTATTGAAATTCTTCCCAGATATGAAGGCAACATTTCTGTTTCACAAAGGCACATTTCAAAAATATTTTAGTCTTCTTGATGCCACAAAGAGTAACTTATACAAAGATGATATAAAAAGTTGATTAAAATGGAAACTACCAAAGGAAACTAATACAAGAAAATGCAGTGAGGAAATCTAAATATAATAACAAAGACATTGTAGTCTACTGATAATTATCTAGAAAAGAAAAATGAAAAATAAAACTTCGTTCAACATATGAGTG